>NC_071471.1:8833504-9137671 GCF_028500815.1 Rissa tridactyla
TCCAGTTTTAGAGTGGTATTTTGGGAGTTAGGTACAATGCAGCACTGAATAAAAAAAAAAAAAGGTTTGATCCATCAATCTTGGCTCATGGGATCCGCTGCTGCATTAAATCGGGAAAGAAAATGTGAAGATTTCATTTGGAATCACAGAAAAGCCCAAATGAAGTCAAGATGGCGAGTGGGTGCGAGTGAGAATGAGTGGCAAAATGTAATGAAAAACTTCACACTGAATGCTTATTTAGATTGTTCAAAGAAAAAGGGCTACAGGTCAAAGATCTTCAGTGCCTGAGAAGGAGCAATGACTTACTAGAGCAATTGGGGGAAATGCAGTACTATCATCATCAAGCCTTGTAAGCATAAGAGAATAGGATGCCCATATAAGTCCAAGGAGAATGAGCCCAGGCCTTGCTATGAAGCACCGTGTGAATGGACAACATTGAGTGAATGTCTGGACTCGATGCTGTGGAGCCAGGCTCGTGTTTCAAATCGGGGGCTCTTCAGTCCTGAAGCAGGCTCCTAGTCCTGGAGTGGCGTGTGTACGAGAGTATGGTTGTGATGCTGTATGTGAACGCATGCAAGCTTGATTTGCCTTCAGGGGGCTGATAATAAACCTAGTAAATCATCAAAATGAGTTCATAAGTGTTAACTTACACTGGACACAAAAGCAAAGACCGGTTTAGCAGCAGACTCTGGTTTACTCCTGCAGCCTGTGTTTCTTTTCTGTTTTTTTTTTTTTTCCCCCCTCTTATTTTTCTTTTAGTTATTTTTAATTTCTTTCCTGTACGGCTTATTAGTTGTTTGTAAAGTCAGAATTTCAGGAAGGCTTCCCTGTGCATTTGCACCAGATGAATGTTTGATGTTACGAAAAGCTTTCCATATCATCAAAACTAATTTGTAGATTTTTGCATGCAAAAATCATACATTTCCCTTCAAATAGACTGTGTTGCAGTACACAAGTTGCCATAATAGTAGAAAGCAGTAAAATGTGGTAATAAAAATCTCATCCTTTTCATTTTCAAAGATAACATGAAGACCTTTGCATGTGGTAATCTACAGCATAGTTCATTTTTAGATTTTGTTGAGTCCTGTAATCAAATGTTTCCGTTGTGGTAGAATACCGTGCTGTGTTTCAATGTTACTTGTTTTCAAACTTTGTTTTCTATGAAAATGATATGGAAACTTCTAAAAATGAAATTTGGTGCATATGTACTGCCGAATAAAGACCGAAAAAGAGGTGTGAATAGATGTACAAATCAAGTCATGGTTTGAACACCTTTAATATGCCTAATTCAATTGTTTTAGACTCTTTTTATCTTAGATGTAGGCAGCCATGAACAATCTATTTTGAGCCACTTTAGAGAGAAAACTTTGTATTTTTAAAACTTGCACAAAAAGGATGCAAGTGTTTTTATAATTGGAGTAATACCTCAGTTTTGAGGTTCTGCACACTAAATTAAAGGTGAAGTTACAAATTTGTACAAACTGAACTCTTTATAAGGTGGCTCATTGTAGGAAATGCTGTGCCTTCCCCTTTGAGCACAAGTGTTGCATGAACAACAGTTTGCTATAATAAAACATACCAGATTAGCCACCATTAGCATCTATATCTACCTTGTGTTTTAAAATCAACTGGTAATTCTGAAACACTGTAGAATGGATAAAGATTATTTTGTGATCATAACTCTTTGTTGGACTAGAGTATTTTTGCAGCATTCCTTGTCATCAGAAACATGGTTAAAGTTTAAAAATAGAAGCAGCGGAAACTAGCTTGTGAAATTTATCCAAGTAGAGTGCAGGCTAGGCTGTCTTGGGGAAATAAACATTAAACTTGCAACAGCATTGTATTTAGTGTGTCTTTGTATATGCTCTCCAGCTTTCATCAAAACCTGAAGAACACAATTTGAAGAAAGTTGCAGTGAGACTTCTGAATCTCTTGAGTTCGGTTTTTTTTTTTAACATGCCAGATGTCTTCGTGGTGTGGTATGTTACGTAGGCTTGGTTATGTAGGGTTGAGGTAACTAAGTATTTTGGCATAATTATTAAGAAATAACTAACTAACCTAATTGCATAGTATGTATTCACTAAATAAATTGGGGTTGTTTTCATGTAACATGTAGGGAACCCTTAGAGGAGGTAAAAATGCTTAAACTGGTGTTTTTAAGGAAGTTGCAATGCCAAAGTAAAATTATACTTACTAGAAACTTCACAAAAATATCTTTGTAGAAGGATGTACTGTAGAAAACTGCTTTATTGTTAGAATCCTTTCTTTCTAGGGTTAAAAGGAGAACAGATGTTTGTAGCAACTCTTTTATGTTTCCAAAACAAAAAGAAACAGCCCAAAACACTGTCAAGGTCTGCATTTACTGCCAGTAAATGGCTTTTTGGTACTTCCCCTGATATACATTTAGAGAATTACCTTCAACTGGTGCCGTTCTAGCTGCAGCCTGTACTTTCTGACGTGGTCAGTGGTGGTGTTTTGTTGGTTTTGGTGGGTTTTTTAAGTGAAAAATTCTCTTCGCGTGCTTCACAGCAGATCCTGCCACTTGCTATTCCATTAAGCTTACCAAAATAAGGAAGCCTTAAACATTTCGGCATCCACAGGGTGGCAGTGTTCAGAGTTCTTGAGGAGCAAAACTGAAGCCAGTTTGTCCAATGACTTTTTTCCCAAAAGCTGCAGTTTGAGGTAATGTAATTAATTACATTGTTGGGGAAAGGGGACTTGTTTGGGAGGCTTGGGATCCAAACAAGAAATAACTAATCAGATAAACTTCAGAAAGTCAGAAGGCAGAGTTACTTAGAACCTTGCATTGCTGCAATGGAAGTCAGAGACCAATTTTCTGCCCATGCGTGAAGATGAATAAATTTTAGCTTCTGACTTGAGCAGTGGAATTAGGTTATCAACAGAAGCAACTCGGATGTTTCCCTTTTAACACCAAAGCTGTGACATCGAGTGTACTTTTCAAGCTGTTCAGTAGCAGAACACTGGTCTGTGATGTTTAGATTGTCTGTAACCACACAGATGGTAACTCTTTGGTCACTGTTCTTCAATTCTAATAAAAATAACCAAAGATGTGGAGGCGATGTTGTATGTTAATCTACTCTTTCAGTATTTTTAAGTAGAAAATTAGCTTTTCAGCTGAACTTGGTGTAGCAGGTATCTACAAAAAAAAAAACCTTTAAAATAGTAAAAGGACAAAAGTTAGTCCATAGTACAAGCTGTTCCAGGTAGGGTTTTTATTCCAAGGAGTAGCATTTTTGGACCAAATTGAAAATTGAGACTCTTAGGGTTGCACTAGCTGATTTAGCTAGGAGTAGTCCTATGGAGGGAAGAATATTATGCTGAATCAAAAGGGATAGCTTGAAAGAAGTTGACCCTCTTTCTTTCTCTCCCACTACTGGAAGTGGAATAGCCCCTGACTGTATGGGGCCTTTCAGCTGGGAGAGCCATTCGTTGGATGCATGGAGCCTTGAACAGAGGCATACCTTTCATCTTTCTTCACAAAATGGTATCTTCAGGTGGATCACAAGCATTACCAGTAAGTTGTCTACTGTTTTTTTGGTAGCAGAACAGGGTAGCCTGACTGTTTAAAAAAAAAAAAAAAAAAAAAAATAATTTTGAATTGTGTGTTAAGATACCAACCAACTTAAAAGTGGTTTAAAGTAAAATAAAATGCTGGCTAAGGCAACTTAGCCAGCCCTGAGCAAGAGAACCTGATGACTTCTGAGTAACCAGGGCTCTGCTCTTAGAAAATTTCAAGGATGAAAGGAGGGTGACTTTCTGCTTGAAAGCAAAGAAATCTGTATGTATTTGCTAACAACTCCTCCTATCATACAGTATGTTGCATAAATTGCTGCTTTATAATTAAGAATGTCTTCATATTAATACTTGTAGACTTTTTGCCATTTTTAACTATAAATGTTTCCTCAACTCTGCATGTCACCAAATTACTGGCAGGAATGCTGGTCACAAGGCTGGAAACAATTACAGAAGTCCTGCATCTGGATCAAATAGACTTTATGAAAGGAAACTTAGTAGCAGAAAATGTGTAAAGTTTACAAACTCTTCCCAATAGTAAGTTTTAGCTACTGCCAGAGTAAAACTCAGAAGGTGCACAAAATTAATTGGAAGAGTTAATATTGCTTCAATACCTACAGAAAAGTGTCTGGAAACTTAATTTCCATAAATAAATGCTCATATTTGCTTGTAAATCCCTTGAAGTGGGGGTCCTGTATGAATTCTGCTGGTTTGGTGTGCTCCAAAGCTGAGGAAAAGGTTTTTTTTCAAGCTGCCATTAAAACTGTCATATGTAAATACCTTTGATACACTTCTAAATTTCAGTAAAATAATACTGAAAGCTACTATTACTGGACGACAACAACAAATGTAGGAAACTTTAAATGCCAGCTATTGGTAAATGCATCACAGAAGTTTTGTAATTGGATGGAAAGGCAGATGGTCAGTAGTTAGACTTCACATCAGCAACATCAGATCATGGCATGAAGCAAGTATGTCATTGCTAGAATGGCAGTTTTTCAGATTAAATGTTGCTTCGTATTCTTAATTCTTCGAAGTACATAAAAACTGGGTATAAAACATTTGTTCGTACTCTGAACATCAGTTACTTATATTGTAAATTATTGTCAAAAGCTCCCTTGTTTGGTCTTCTACCTTTTTCCTTAAGACTTTCCTGGTATGTTGAGGGGAGTAGTAGAGGGGAAAGTATTATAGCAGTTTCTGTTCTGTGTTACGTAGTGCACGTACCCCAGAAACAAAACAACTCCCAGGTTGAGTGCCTGTGACATTGGGACTCTTTTCAGGTGCTGTGGTTTACTAGGAGATCTTCTCTGTTGTTGCCATGTACTTGGTATTAGATCCTGGAGTAAAGTATCAATATGTTCCCATCCTCCACCACAAAAACTAGAGCATTGATGAGCTGGAGAAGCATCTTTTGAGAAACATGGAACAGATTGAGATCGTCATGAACTTGGGGTAGGGGAAGGAGGGGAGTTCTCGATACCATGGACAGCTACAGACTCCTCGCCGGAACGAGGCAGCTATCTCAAATATACTGAAATGAGAAGAGGAACCGATAACCATAGTAATTGGTTCAGCATTGAAACTAAGGCAAAAATCTGAGCGCTTTGTCAGCCTTAGATTTTTTTTCTTAAGTGTCTGTTTGTCCAGCCGGTGAAGTTCTGTACTAAGCCCTTGCCTTAGCAATATTGTGACAGTAAAATCTTACTCTGTCCTACTGTGTTACTTCCCTTCTTACAAGTTTACAATTTTTTCTTTCCTTAACTACATACCTAATTTACCACTTTTTCATTTAAGCTGTTTGGAATCTGTCACAGATTCGGACTCCTCTCACACTGCACAGTTCATACTCATTTTTCTACTACTTTTGACAAGGTATTTATAATGAACCAGAAGTGTGCAGCCTGCAATTAGACTTCCATGGTGGAATCAAAGCCTTAGTTTGCAGGGTAGTTGTATTGTGGACCTAAAGAAGGCTTTCCTCACCTGAAATGTTACATTTTTTCTAACTTGTTCTAATAATATGCTTAGTTACAAACCATGACCTGCTTACACATTTATCTTTGCTATATGGCGTTTTCATTTTTTAGCTGCTGCTATTTTGTGTGTTTTGCCATGATGGCTTTCTAAGCTTTACAGAATTGTATATAGAAATGTAGACTTATTTTTTTTTCTAATGGGGTAAACCTCTGAAGTGTGTTCCAGGTTACTTGATTTGTAGTGAGACACAAATAATATCTATGTTGCTATGTTTATGTTAGTGGATTGTGGGATACCTATTTTGCACCAGCCAAGCATCTTCAAAACAGTTCCTGTTATGATTTTCATATTTCACCTGACTTAAATTGCAGAAACACCTTTTAGCAGGTTATTACTGCACCAGACCCTATGGATGCAGTTAGAAGGGAACTGTCTTTTCAGCTAATGTTTTCAGAATGGCTCTGGCATTAGTACACTGCAGACTGACAGCTGTGCAGATTGAACACTGGCCCATTGTCTTGTCCATTGCAATTTCTGCCAGATGCAGAATTCTGCTAGAAGATACTTATTCCCAAAATTTCATTTGCAAAGATTTGCCACTGCGGTGCAGTTAATGTAATGCTACCAACAGAACATCTATGGGTTGCATCCTCTTCAGCAAATTGAGCACAAGGGTAGAATAATTTGGGTGTGAAGATTTGTATATCTGGCTTAATAGTACTTTTTCTTGTTCAAATAGTAAATAAAGTGTTGAAGATGACATTTCTGTAATAGAAAGTGGATTACTGATCTTTTAGTGAATGGCCACATTCTGTTCATCTCTGTTTAAAATGTGCACTCATCCTCCTGATGTACCCACAGCAGGTGGTTTAGTAATGACCCATCTGGTATAATGACCCATTCTGTGGCATAATCCTCCAGCCAATGGATCTGTTCTTTGAAAAACAAGTTATTTTCTGAGTTAGTTTTCAGCTATTTCTATAATGAGCCCATGTGGGGCAGGGCTTGTCTGTTGCTGCTTGATCCCGGCAAGGCAAAGGGCTGCAGCAGGTTCAACCTGTGCCAAGGCAGTGCAGATCCAGCCGGCTGCAAGGGTGCACGCAAGGATAGAGGAGAAGCTTGAAACAAAGGCTGAGGAGAGGCCCAAGAGCTGTAGCTCCTGCGCAGTGCAGAGTTTGTGCCTCGTCAGTGGCTAGAGACCAGAGCTTGTGGCTGCTGCCCTGTCAGCAAACAGGGCAGCTGAGCTGTGCAGGAGGAAGGTGGCTGTTCTGCCCTGCATCAGCCCCCAGGAAGTGAACCAGCAAGGCCCTGCAGCTGCTGAGGATGGCTAGCAGCCAGCAGAGGGCTACTGAATTCATGGGGATGAGTCCTGCACAGCCCAGAGTGGGCACTGAAGAAGGGATGTCCCTGTAATGAAGGACACAGGCCTTGGTTGATGCACCTTGGACCATGACGCAGCTAGGATTGGCTCCAGCCATGCACGTCATCCCGAGGGATAAGCACTGGGATACAGCTGCCTCCAGACTGCCTCTTTTCTGCTTTTTGCCTTTTGTTGCTGTAAGGCTGTGCAGGTGCTTGGAGCTTGTGGCTGCTTCCATGGAGCTGTGCTGGAGTCGGCCAGGGAGAGAGGGGCAGCTCCTGGCCCCCAGCACCGGACTCCTTCCTCCCGAGCCCAGGGGCAGCCTGGCCTGAGCCAGACAGGGTGCCATTAACGCATCCAGGAGAAGTGCTGTGTTCAAAAAGGAGAGAACAGTTAACCCTGCTGAAGGCATGTGTTGTGTCCCGAGACAAAACCACAACTCTATGTTCAGGAATCCTGTTATCCCAGGCCCTGCATCAGGCCCTTCAGAAACAAATGTCTCCCAAGTACTGGAGCTACCACTTAGTTCAAATCCTAACTGACATTCCTATTAAAAATTGGCACAAATAGGTGAAAATAGGTGAGTGTCACTAAAATATTTTTCTATGTTGTGTCGTGTGTCCCCCCCCCAACTCCCTGTCATTGAGGAAAAAAAAATCAGGTATATTTTTAATCCCCCCTGCTTCCCTGCTCCTTTGGATAGCAAAAACAAGAACAATTTTATCAATGTACCGTCCCTGGGGCCTGTGTTGAAAGCCAATATGCATGGAGGTGTGATCGTAAGGAATGCGTAGGAGAAACTCTAATTAGATTTAGATAACAAAAGTAATCACCAGCCAACAGCTGATTTGTTTGGGGTTTTTTTTTTTTTTGTAACAAAAATCAGAAACAAAGGGAGTTGAAAAATGTGTGTGTCTTTAGAAAACGTGTTTGTTTTGAGCAGGTTGCACTTAGATTGCAGCAGCTCTACTGCCACAAGTGGAACTATGGTGACAGAAAGCTCTATTGCAACTCGTTAAGGTTGAAAAGTTGAAAAACTTCAATTTGATAGCATACAAAAAAATTCAATTAAAATTGTTAAACGTTCAAAACTAAAGTGGTATAAATGGCATCAAAAGATATGAATGTCAGGCTAGTGTTACAACAGCTTCACAGGAAAAAGACCAATTACAGCTCGATGTGGTATTGTAAACTCTGTGCTTATCAGCTAACCTGTGATGGTTAATTTCTTAGAACATGAGGGTTTTTTTACTATTTGAAACATAATTCCAGATGTTTCCCAGATATTTGTATAAGGTCCTCTAAATACCAGTTTTAAGACAGATGTTTAGGTAACTTTTGAATGATGATGTATTATGATTTACATGACAGCACTGAATGAATTTCTCTTTCAAAGTCACTGTAAAAGCCACATCTGAGAATACAGTTTTAGTTTAGTGTAGTTTGATGCATTATAAATAAATATAGAATAATCTGGAGTATGAGAAAAGTCTGCACGACATGGGGTACTTTAATTTAATAAAATCTTGAGATATACCAGTGTTGCAGAGGTCAGTAAAACACTGTCAGTAACTGTCGTCCTGATTCATTCACTTTCTCCTGCAATCTCAGTTTTTGCTGGGAAAATCCATATAGCTGAGACATCCTGTGCTACTCTGGAGGATTTTAAAAGGTGCATTTGGTATTGGGTAATATATATATTAAGAGAGAGATATGCAGAATTGGCTATGTTCTTCATTATAATCGCCCAATTTTAAGGTATGGCAGGAGCAGTTTCACTTCACTTAAACTACCTTAACGGTCTTCGGTAGCCCGAGTAGGTAGTAGACATGCTTAAATGGAAACTGAGCTTTGCCACTTCCATTTATTTACTGTTATTTCTGGGATCAGTGGTTGGCGGAAGGTCTGCTCCTGCTCCCCCTCGGCCTGTCAGGGGCTGTTACGTCTCTTGCTCTCCGGGGCAGATTTCCCCCCAGACCGTGAAGAAGGTTGGGTTTAGCGGGACGTGGCTGACCCCCGGCAGCCGAGCGAGCGCCACGCTGTGGCGGGGGCCGGCGGCGGCCGTTAACGGTCGCCCGCCGGCTTTGAAGGCGGCGCCCCGCCCCGCGGGCCGTTGACTTTCGAACGCCGCGGCCGTTGGTGCCTCCCCCCTCCACGTCCCTTCCCGCGCACGCGCGGCGGCGCTGAGGGGAGCGGCGGGGCGCGGGTTCGGCTGTTTGAAGGCGGCGGCGGCGGAGGTAGGAGTCTCGGCCCAGCTTCCCGGTCGGAGGGTTGGGGAGCGGCCGTGGGGAGTCGGAGAGCAGCCGAGGGGGCGCCCAGGTGGATCGGGGGTGTGGATGGCTCGCAGGGAAGCGCGGCTGTGGCACCCGGAGGTGTTTTGTGAGGGGTTGACCCGGCGTCGGAGCTGGCACGGCCGGCCCACTGAGGTGAAACCGCCCTGGGAGCCGAGCGGTACTCGGAGTGACCGGTCTCCCCGCCTTCTGCCACTCAGCCTGCGCGGCCGGGCAGCACCGGCAGCCGGCCCCGCCGCCTCCAGGTGTGGCACCTGTCCTCGGGCAGTGCTCAGGTGTCACATACCCCACCCCTTTTTTCGTCGTCTTTAAGCGTGTTTCTCTCTTTGTAAACTTAGCAAGTTCCTGGTGTCGGTGTCGATCCCTTTTTCTAGTTATTAATACCGGCGCGGTTCCCATCGTTACTAGCGGCCGAATTGGGTGCGGGAGCTGGCAGAGGGTGTGCAGGTGGCAGCTGAAGGTGTCCTCTTCCTTCCAGCCCCGTCACCCGGTGACGTGAGGCAAATGAGTGCTCAGGGCCAGAAGCTTTGATAGAGTTCAAGAGATAAGGGATGGAGAGCAACTCCCGGCAGCGGAGTACGAGTGTGGAAAGGATAGAGTAGTATATCTGCGTTTTTTGAACACAATAACTTGTGTAAGCTTGTTGTAGAGGCAGGCAAGGAGCTAGTGGAGGGATATACAGAAGGGAACTGTCAGGTCAGCTTCATAGGGGGAACTGTCAGGTCAGCTTCATAGGGAGACCAGACAGACTTCTCAGCTGTCTTCATCTCCTTTCAGGTCATAAATAAACTGTAAAAAATCTGGGATAGTGATGTAGTAGCTGTGGTAGGAATAGGGACTAGGGGCAGAACATCCCTGGTTGAGAACTGCTCTTAGGTGTGGGATATTTGTGGCATGGAGTAAAGCTGTACAGCTCACACGGGCTGGAATAGAAAGGTCTAAGGTCTGGCTGTTTATGGTGCCTGGCCTGTTGTTACAACCAGCAAACCTGGCAGTTGTGTAGCAGGCACTTGTGGTGCACTGACAAACACCAGAGCTGCACCTCGGCGTTCTGTTTTTTTTTTTAAAAGTTCTGTCACTCTTTACCATGAAGGTGACTTATAAGTGGAAAATACTGCCTATAATGTTATTTAATCTTATCTTTGCACAACATAACCTTGAGCTTCTACGCTAGTGCTACAGGAGGACTTCATGGACCACTGTGGGATGGGGAGACAGCATTTAGTTTAAGACATGGATTTAGTTTAAGTGCGATACAGTATTTTAAGTCAAGTCAAGTGTTTCAGTGTCGTTCAGGAGAGAGCAGATGTCGTTTTCTTCTGTGACAGTGGTGCGAAGGAGGAACGGGGAGCCTGGTAGCACTGACTCCTGGGGAGGGTCTGCCTTAAGTGCCCCTTTTAACTCTTGTCACAACTGTTATCTAATGCCAAATTCACCTTTTAAATTTCTCCGAAGTAGAGTGAGGCGTATCAGCTTGTTACAGCTGGCTTTTGCTATACAGCAGTTAGTTATTTATCTACTTAAACACTGACATACACTGTATTCCACGTATAATTGTTTCTAAACAGAATCTCGTATAATTAGCTGGATGAGCAGTGGCCTGATCGCTAGGTGAGGAGTGCAGTGTTATCAATGAATACTACTTTGATCTGCTTAACTGCTGGCAGAAACAGTATGTTGTATTATGTTTTCATCTCATCTACAGTATCACTAATTAGAAGAGGATAAAATCACAGCTAATTAGCAGGTCTTCTATTGCTGGAAGATTTCTGAAACTCACTGTGTTACTGGCACAATTACACTTTTGCATTTTGAAAATACCTTCTAGTTTGTAATTTGCTTATACTGAGTGACTCTTACAATGAATATGTATATACGTACACGCATATTTGCTACCACAGTTGTTTGGAACATTTAAGGAGAAGTATCTGCTCTGTGCAGGAAAGCATTCACCAGCTTCCTGATACTTTTTTTTTTTTCCTGGAAAACTTTTTTTCTTTCTCTTTGCTTAACTCTATAATGTTGTGTCTTCCCAGTCTCTTCGTTGGTGTTCTCAGTCTCTGTGTTTCTGATAGCTATGTACAGATTTCTTTTCACTGTTGTTCACATGTAGACTATTTTCTCTGTGCTGCTACCAGTGCAGGATGAAACTGAATTTCATGATTTTTACCTTTTGCTTCCCTGGTACGACTCTGGAGTAGTTGTCTAGAACAAATTAAAAAAAACCACAGGGTGCCTATAGTAAACATCTACATTAGCATTCCAAATGCTGTTTGAAAATCGATGAATAATAACTAAAAATCCAAGTGCTATGTCTCCTCGCGGTGCCTGGGAGGCCGCTGGGGCAGGGTGCCCCACACACCCTTGGCCAGAGCTGAAAGCAGAAGCCTCTGCCCTCACGCTGCCGACCTGGCTTTCCAGAGCTGCTCGCTAGCAGGCAACCACTGTCGTTCTTTAAATTTCTCAGTTGCCTGGGAAACAGAGCCGTATTTTTCTGTGGAAATGGGAATTTCGGTCCCTCTGGCGAGTGGCTGCAGGGTTATGAACGGCTCTGGAGCGAGTGCAGGCTGGCGGGCTTGTGTCTGCTTCAACCTGCGCAGGCTTGCAGCACAGCGCCTGGCTTTGCTCAGGGGAAACGCTGCCTGGGGAGGGTTACTTCTGCAGAGTTTGAGGGGATTCATCACAGTGCTAAGAAAAATTCTGTTCCTTCATTTTTATGGTGGCAAGTAACTATTTTGCAGTTATAAAATTTTTTTTAAGATTAGTTTTATCTTGCCTGTTATGTAGCTCACATAAGCTAGATGTGTGTTCATTATAAAGAAAATTTCCCTCCTGTAACATTTCCTTTGAAGAGAACTACAGCCCTATATTTAGGAAAAAATAGTGATTTTAAACATAGAGTTTTTTTTAAACTATATTCATTCCACATATATAACAGAAAATAATGAATGAGAGTACTTACTAAGGATTCTTTTTTTTTCCTGTGAGCAAAAACTTGACTGATTTTTTTTTTTTCTTTTGTTTATGTGGAAGTGGCATTCCTAAGATTCATAATAACTTTATAGATAGATAAAAAAATAAAACCTTTAAATGTATTTTCCACGGGAACTAATTCTCAAAAAAAAATTATCTGGACAGTGGAGTAGATTTGTTGTTCAGATTCCCTTCATTATTGACACATTTCTTTATTTGCAGTGTCTGGAACATCACTCACAAATGTGAAATTATTAATGTAAAGATCTAAAGAACCTTGCGTTGCCACAGTGGCTGATTGGAAAAGCTGGAAAATAAAGGTCTGTGGCTCCCAGTAAAAAGAGAAATAACCCCGTGGTCTTCAGTAAGAGCAGTGCAGTACAGGAGTAGATGTAGTGTCAAAGTGTTGTGAATGTCTTTTGCTAAATGTCTGTAGTACGTGATATTAATTCTCTTTAACTAGGAGAATACACTAGTTAGTTATAAATACTAATGCACTTCATCATTCTTCTTTTAAAGGCTGGTTCTTAAAAATCATGTGTCTCTAGTAGATTTCCTTCCAACTGTTCTCAAGGTCTCTTTATAAAGTGGAGTTCAAATACATGAACCAACATTTTATATTAATTAGCTGAAAAAATGATCCAAAGTGTGTTGGATTGATTTTTTTTTTTTTAAGCTGAATTAATCAAAATTGTTTTTAATATAAAGTTGACTTGCTCAAAAAACAACATACAAGTACCTCCTTGAATTGAACTTGATTTTTTTGGGTGATGATGCCCATTAGATTGTTTTTAATTTTATTTTTTTTTTTAGTTATTATTCTGTCTTGTTTTACAGAGCAAAAGAAATCTGATCAGACTTTGTTGAACACTTTCACTTTTGGGTGTAACAACCTTGTCTTATAGAGTCAGATAAGTCACACGTATTTCTGTATAACCAGAATAGGTTTCTCTGTTCAGAGCTGATTTAACTCTCAAAGAACCGGGGTCTGAGTATTTAGCTTCTGACTTCCATCTGGTTACCTCTGTGCCTTTTGCAGGTACAACGCTGCTTCATTTATTTATTATAAATGGTTTATTAGTTAGTGTCAAATTTAACCCTTAGTGACTGTCATGATTCCAAATGCAATTTAAGGGTTTTATTTTCAAAGGAGAGTATATTTAACAATTCACTTCCTTTTAAGGAGATTCACTTAAAATAAATCAAACTTTATTAATCTCAGTGTCAATGAGAAATGCTGATAGATTGATGCAAAAATATGTTAATATAATAAAAAGCTTAGGAGGGCACATCTGAATGAAATAGCTTCCTTAAACACCTCTCATAGCTAATTATCTTCCTGACTGAATCGAACAAAGGTTCAGTAGCAGTTCATGCAGCTGTGTTAGCCCAGTTGCATGTTATTGTTTTCAGATTTAGAGTTAGACCCTAAATTGAGAGTCTTTGATACTAAATCCTTGGGCAATTTCTTTTTGCAGTGTAGCAAAGTCTACAGAGTTGACTAGAACTGATGAAGGGGACAGGAAAATGTGACAAAAAGATAAAGGAAGTTCATACTAATTTCCACATTTTTTTAACAGAATGAAAAACAGAATTATGATTTTTTTTTTATGAGAACTGGCATTAGAATTATTAATGTTTGTGACCTTACGGTGTGATTTCACTAAGCTGTCAAAGAAAAACAAGGCAATATTACAAAGGACGGAAAACGAAAGTTAGATTTTTTAGTTTCGTGCTTAAAGTAATCCAGGAATAACACCACGAGTGTAATTACTGTTAGTGGTATTGTAATTAAGGGCCACTGAGTTAGATTCTCGTTTGTGCCAGAACCTAGTGACAGATTTTAGTAAATTAGACTGCTTAATACTCTCATGAATATTGCAAAAGTAACAGTCAAAAAAAGTTAGGGCAGAAAAAAAGTTTCTGTACTTACTGCTTTATTCTTATGTTGAAAATGTTACTCATAGTGAGAGAAAATTTTCATAGTTTTGAGGTTATTTAGAAACTATAGTTCTAACTTTTATCAGTCTCTTCTATTGTTTCCCACTTTAAGAAATACCTAGTAGCAGATTGCTGCTTTTTCTAGCTTTTTAAGGCAAAAGTTGAATATGGGTGAACGCTATCTTGTCACTTAGATTCTAAGTGCGGATCATAATTTGCTGATATCTTTGAACCATTGCTTACTTTCATTCTTCTTTTGTGTTGTTTTTTTTTTTTCCCCCTTATCAATATGTAGGTTAGGTTGCTGGTCACTAAATGTCACGTGAGGCACTTAGGCTAATAAAATGATTTTAAATGATTTGATTGTAAAATGATGTTAAACTTTTTTTTTTTTTTTTTGTAGGACATGCATCACTTTGAGGAAGAATTAACGTGTTCCATTTGCTATAGCATATTTGAAGATCCACGCGTTCTGCCCTGTTCCCATACGTTTTGCCGGAATTGTCTGGAGGGTGTTATTCAGCTGTCAGACAACTTTTCCATTTGGAGACCCCTGAGACTCCCTCTGAAGTGTCCTAATTGCAGGAGTATTGTTGAAATTCCAGCCGCTGGTATCCAGTCGTTGCCCATCAACTTTGCATTGAAAGCTATTATTGAAAAATACCAACAGGAAGATCACTCTGATGTTGCAACCTGCAGTGAACATTACCGGCAACCGCTGAACGTTTACTGTCTTTTGGATAGAAAATTGGTGTGTGGCCATTGCCTTACAATAGGGAAACACAACGGCCATCCCATAGATGACCTTCAAAGTGCCTACCTAAAAGAAAAGCAGAATTCTGGAAAAATTCTCGACCAGCTGACTGATAAACACTGGACTGATGTATGTTTGCTCATTGAAAAGCTGAAAGAACAGAAGTCGCAGTGTGAAAGCATTGTTCAGGAGGATAAAAAAGCAGTAGTCCATTATTTTAAGAAACTTAGTGATACCTTGGAGCACAAAAGACAAGCTCTGCTGACTGCCCTGGATGAAATCAACACACGCATTTTGGAAGAATACGAGCCTCTCATTGAGAAGTTGAAAAAAATAAGGGAAGAACAGCTTGAATTAATGTCACTGAATACATCTATTCAAAAAGAAGAGTCCCCTCTTATTTTTCTTGAGAAGGTGGATGATATGCATCAACGTATAAAAGCTTTGAAACAGAAGCAACTACCGGATGTTAAACCTGTGGAGATTTATCCGAGGGCTGGGCACCTGTTGAAAGATGTGTGGTCTAAAACTGAAATCGGTCACATCAACAAGATCGTCACTCCAAAAATAAATCTGATTCCGAAAAGGAAGTTACGCAGCAAAGGCAGTGGAAAGGAAGGAAAAGAATCTAAAGTGCTCCTCCAGGCTGTAAATCCTTTAGCTGTCCTGCTTCTTTTTATAATGCTGGTAACTCTGTGTTCGTTTCACAAACTGGTATCATCAGCTGTAACTGAAGCTACTCCTGCTCATATCTCCGCGTTCTTGCTGCTTATTTATCAAGATTTCTGTACCCATTTGCAGAATATGATGGATGTGCTGTGCCATGCATTTGATTTACTGATAGAGTTTTTAGGGAGGATTGTTTCTCTTAAGACTTTTCAATGACTAGTTTAAAAGCTAGTGTAGGAATCCCCAGGATGTTTTTTAATTTCTACTTAAAAGCTGGATTGTTAAAGCTCTACACTTTTCTGTTTCCGTATCCTTTCTTTTTCTGTATTGTATAGATTTCCTCTTAGCTAACTCTTAGTTAACTGAGAAGATTTGCAACAAAACAGGCTTCCTCTTCTGCTCACACCATACGGTCGGTTGGTAGGGGTTTGTTTAAACTGGGAGCTGATGAGAAACAGTGTCTGTCTAAGAAACCTCTAAGCAGTTTACGAATTGTAATCTGGAGTCCTGTTCGTAAAAAATCCTTAAACATCTACTACCTTTTTTTCCCCCCTGGTAACGTAATTTTAAATTGTTTTTTAAATAAAGCCACTTTAAAGGTTAAAAAAACACCACAGGCTGCAAACGGGCTAGTCCAGGACGGGTCAGGCACTAGCTCTGGTGTGCATAGAACACCTGGTGTTTTACTGACCTCTCTGAATGTATTTTAACTGATACACCTCCGTGCTTTAAAGCATATATTCATTTGGTTTCGTTTGGCTTGTTCCTGGTTACTAGTGGGTGACGTGATTTCATCTGTTTGGGTTTTTTTAACCTCTCTTTAATAACTTTGTGTCTTTGAAATGGTTCTCTCCACTTTACAGAGCAGTAGCTGTTGCACTTGTGGTGAAATGCTGCAGACAGGTTTTCAGTGACAGCTATGCACAAACCAGGTGTGTGTTTAGTCTGCTTACAAACATGAGCCCTGAATTTTTGCTAAATCATTTAATAGGTAGTGAAAATAGATACATAAGCAGCAAAACTCCCACTGCAGTCAGTGGTATAAGGATTTCAAATGTTGTCAAGAGCTTTTGAGAACGACTTGACAATTAATGTAAATTTATATCGAGCTTTTCAGCACAAGTAACAGAGATCTTTACCTTGACAGAGGAGAAACACGATAGCACTCAGATGATCACTGACGCTTTGCTACTTCTGAGGTGATGCTGCAGTCTAAACTGTGCTCAGGAGCTATATCCCCAGTGAGAGCTGATTTTGGCCTTCAGTTGTTAACAGGCTGATTACAGCAAGTACTGGGACAGCCTTGGAGAGCTGCAGTTACGACAGCAGAACACGGGTGAGCTTACAACTCTCTAAAAACCCAAAAATGAGCATTCGCCATGGCTAATTGTATTTGACTTGATAAAAATAGTAGCATATTCTAGATAGCAGCGTTCCTTGGCTGTTGTATATTTTTAAATAATAGAATTTGTTTAAATAGTGAATGATTTCTGAGGCTAGCTTTTAACTACGAGGTGTTTTAAAACCCTTGTGCAAACCAAAACTTGCCCATGGCTACCAGCTAGTACTAGTGGGATCCTGCAAAATACCAGTTGCTGCCAGGTCAGCCCTCAGATGCGATGCTGATACATTCCTTAAATAAAGATCCTAATAAGAATATTGCCATCCTGATACTGCTGTATTGATAAAACCCCAAGTCCAGCCACACGGCTACTGTGCAGCTCGGTGGATTTGCCTCTCTGCAGTTGGTGGAGGCAGGAGCCAGCAGCACGCAGAGGGCTGGGCCTTTGCCTGTGTGTGAGGAGCTGTTTCTAGAATTTGTACATACGTTTTCTGTAACATTTTAGAGTTACAAAGGCAAATCCCACGAAAACTACTGGTCAGGGTTTGAAATAGCGTTTGGGTGTATTCTGAGACTGCATAAATGCTGTCATATTAATTTCTCAATAAAATCAGGAATTTGTCTTAAGCCCTGGTAGAAGGCTGTCACTTGGCATGTCAGTCTCTTAAAACCTGGTGCTATGTGTCTGTCTGCTACTACGTGGTGCTTTTTTAACTTACCTTCCTTTTATTTTCTGACTTTTAAAAACTTACAGAGTTTGTAATGCAACTTTATTTTTCAAGACCAGAGGAATTTATAAAATGCCTTTACCACCGATTGAAACGTTTAGTACTTGTACTTATAATGCAGTATGTTTTAATAAATTTGCATACAAATAAAATATATTCTTACAATAGGATGGCTAACGCCTCAATTTCCTTACTGCACAGAAGCTTCCCTGTGCGTCTGCACAGCTCTGACACAAGACGGAGCAGGACTGTGGCTGGCCTGCAGTGCTCTCTTGTTGCTCCTTTTTCTACCAAGTGCCCTGTTTTTGTTTTTTTTTGCAGTGTGAACTTCAGGAAGGTTCTCTCAAATGGATGGCCCCAGATGGGTCGATGTGGATTTCATGGCCTTTCATGATGCCCACCACAGGCCTGTTTTACTGATTTTTCTGTTGGACAGCGAGTTAGTGCGTACCAGTATCTGGCTGAGCTCGCGCAGGAACTGCTGGAGTGCAGCGTAGGCACCTTCTGGGAAGTGCTGTAAGTTATTGTGCGTACCTGTCACCTGCCCCGCCGCAGCTTCCCTTTCTGCATTATACCACCCCCTTCATTTTTCCAGACCAGCTTCATGTTGATGATTTCAGGCGAGGGTGAGGCTTTGGCTGGGTTTGGGTCCCTCACGCGGTGTTTAGCTGCACTGGGACTATGAGAACAAAAGCAGGATAAACTGACTGGGGTTCTGTAAAGCATGCCTGGTATGAAAATAGCAGGAGATGGCAAAGGGAACAGCACAATGAGCTGGAGGTCTAGGGCTGCTCACAGCTTTGTTACCCCAGCCTTTTTCCTGAACAGTGGCACTTCTAGTTCAGGGAGCTGCACCAGTGCAAGTGTGTGAGGTACTGCCCTGATTTTTGGAACAAAACACATGGTTTCAGTTCTTGAGGTGCAACAAAAGATCAGATTCAAAGCAAAACCCGTACACTGAAGCATTGACAGGACACCAACGGAAGTGGAGACCTGTCTATAACAGCCAAGGGTACAGCGGTATCAACCTTGCCTCTTTGTAGGAAGGACTGAGAACAGCAGAAGCGAGCAGATGGTAATGACTGTGTTAATAAACCTGGAGTGTGCAATGGCCAGGGCCTGAGAGGGAGGGAGGAGTTGTCCCTGCGGGAGGGGAGAGGAAAATAACTGAAGAGCAGCTTTGGAAACGGAACCAATTCATTACAAAATGGCTACAAACGGCCGATTCCCAGACCATGCAGCAGTACATTTGACATCCTTATTATATACATGTAAATTATTTAGTATGACCTTAAAAATTACTTTAAAATTTTAAATGACTTTAAAAGCAAATTGCTTTTAAATGTTACCGGAGTGTACTGTAACATTTTATTATGTGAGTTCCAGTAAGTAATTTGCTTACTTTAATATATACAGTAAAACCCAGTAATTTAAAACCAAATACAGAACCCAAACATTGACATCAGCTTACACAGAGAATATTAAAATTGAACTGAATACATAATTTGAGAAATAGCTTTTTTTTTAAAAACCCAACTTGTTTCACATAATTAAGATCTATATAGAAAGCGTAAATTTAAAATCCCCAGAATTTATTGAAAATTTATTGTTTTATTAACAAGCTCAAATAAACACAATATTCAAAGGAAAAAAAAATCTCAAATAGAAAAGCATATTAGACAAAAGTAAACAGCAGCAATGAGGATGGAAGTTTGTTCCACTCTATTTTTGAGCTATACTACACCCAAGAGCGTCGAGTTCAGCCAGTCCTTTGGATGCAATAACTTTGGGGTTTGTTGCCACGCTTTTTGT
The DNA here is from genome assembly GCF_028500815.1 of Rissa tridactyla. Lineage (NCBI taxonomy): Eukaryota > Metazoa > Chordata > Aves > Charadriiformes > Laridae > Rissa > Rissa tridactyla. Next base: position 8,852,889 of record NC_071471.1, read on the forward strand.
GGTATTGTGAGTCTTATAAATTCCAATTAATCTGTCTGCGATCTCAAACATGTTGTTTCGCAGGGAGATGATGATAAATTGTGCATTTTTTGTTTGCTCCTGAAACAGAAGTGATTTGTGTTAGCCCACAGGATTTAAAAAAGCTGTTCTTGTATGATCTCTGTGTGCAGGTTTTAGGTGACAAGGCCTCAGAGCTTCTGCTGTCTATAACGGGTGTGTGCGCAACACACCATCAGCACGAAGCACTGCCATTAACTTAAGCATGAGTTTCCTCTTTTTAACTTTTACTTAACTTATTCAAGTGAATTCAATTAAACCTGCATAATTTCTTTCCAGAGTTGCAATTTTAACAGGTATTCTACAAGACTTACCGAAGGAGGGTATTACTAAGTATTACTAAGTTACTTGAACTGTTATAGCAAGGGTTGCTTTAAGAATGAAAAGGGAAACAAACCTATTTCCATGCACTGACAACAGGGGAAAGCAAGCCCTCTGCTAATGAGAACAAGCCTTAATGAACGCTAGTTCTGTGACGCTGAGGCAGAATGACTATAGATAATAGAGTGCTGCCTCCAGCTCTGGAGCCATAACATAAGCAGGACATGGACGTGTTGGAGTGAGTCCAGAGGAGGCCACAAAGATGCTCCGAGGGCTGCAGCCCCTCTGCTGTGAGGACAGGCTGAGAGAGTTGGGGTTGTTCAGCCTGGAGAAGAGAAGGCTCCGGGGAGACCTTAGAGCCCCTTCCAGTCCCTAAAGGGGTGGCTTACAGGAAAGCTGGGGAGGGACTCTGGATCAGCGATAGGACGAGGGGGAATGGTTTTAAACTGAAAGAGAGGCAATTTACATTAGATATAAGGAAGAATTTTTTTACTGTGAGGGTGGTGAGACACTGGCCCAGGTCAGGTTGGATGGGGCTCTGAGCAACCTGACCTAGTTGAAGATGTCCCTGCTCGGGGCAAGGGGGTTGGACTAGATGGCCTTTAAAGGTCCCTTCCAACCCAAACTGTTCTGATTCAATGAACAAAATATCTAAATGTGGTGGTGCTTTAAAAATAAAACAAACCTTATTGTTAAGAACCCAGCAGTATAAGTTCACCAGAGGAGCAAAGTCAACACGCAACTCTGGCTCTGTTCTTGCTGTGGTGAGCTGGGACCTTTTCTCCTAGGACAGTACTAATTTTTTCTGTATCCTTTTCTGCTAGGATAGTACTAATTCAGAAATTGTATACAAAACATGAGCTACAGTTATATACTAAGCTGTAATTTGCATTGAAGAGCCAAACCGTACTAAGTTTCAAATGTAAGCGTTAGCCTGCAGTTGAAATTAAACCCTTTGCTCTACCAAATCTCATCTGGGTGACGGACCCTCCTTTGGGAAAATACAGGCATTGTAGAAGCAAAGTTTAAAACTACAGTTGCAGGCAGCTATTGTCAAAGTGCTTCCCTCATTTTAAGTAGCTAATCAGAATCTTTGGCACTTCTGGGGTGTTCCCAAAATCACTGGTTATACTTTGAATAATTCTGAAAGTTCCAAATTTAAATTAGCAACCGAAACTGTAGCAATGTAAATGTTTGCGTGACTTAAATACGATGATGACAGAATTTTTGAAGTCATGAAAGAAAAAACACCCTAATAAAGACACAGATCAAAGAAGCCTGTAGGAAACAGCTCACATTAATGCAATGGAATATAAAACCAAGGAACCTTGGCTGCTCCCAAGAACAAAACCATGACCTTGGTACTTCAACACATTGCTAAGAGCTAGGTAACTTATGTATTCTCAGTTGACCATAGCTGATTATTTTGGGGAAAGTATCTATATTTTAAAGAGGAAGCAGTAGCAGCAAGGATATATGGAAATGTGGAACCTTTCACAAATTCCAGCACTCTTCAGACAGCTTTTGAAACAGGATTTGGAGAGAAAAAAACCTTGTAAATCCTCTATTACTTGCCCCATTTCAGGAAAGCATGAAACTTGGCAGCTTAGAAAAAAATATGCAGAAAGCAACATTCTAAGCACCTTTCTGGAAATCTGCTCAGTACATAGTTTCCACTTAATTATTTGAAAATAATCTATCATTCCAGATTTTTAAGTCTGGCCATAATTATGTTACCACTTTGTCTTTTCTGGCAGAGAAGAAAATATGTTAGAAAAATTATCCTGTAGTAGTTACCATTAAATACTTACATATATGTAAAACGCTACAATAGATACATTTTTGAAGTCAAGTGCTGCATCAATCTCATCCATAAAATAAAGTGGCGTTGGCTTGTAATGATGAAGAGCAAAAACTAGAGCCAGCGAGCTAAGAGTCTTCTCTCCTCCTGATAAGTTAAATATCTTCTTCCAACTTTTCTTCGGAGGCCGAACACTGAAAGAAATGAAGAGTTTGTAACTTATTTCTGTTCATGATGAAAATAAATACGCTGTGGTAAAAAGCAAGTCACAAGGCAGGAGGGAATTCTTGGAAGACACAACACAAAGCAGCTTGACTAAAGTCATGGATGAGCTGCTTGATACTCTTAGTCCTCCACATCTGAGAGGGAGCGAACGGGATTAGTTCTGTTCACCACAGAGTAACTAACTCCCTGGGTGCGTGCACAGCTACGCAGTCAGCTGATGTTTGCCTGAACTCAAACTACCGTAACACTCGGCTTTTCTCTGTAGGAACTACAGCACTTAAGAACTGCTATTTAATTATCTTTCAAAAGTGCTATTCTACTCCTAAGTAATGAATATACTTTCAGGACCATTTATAATGGAATAATCTCCAGTTACCAACGTGACTGACACAATTCCCTAGGCAGAATGAAATGATTTGGGAATTAAGAAACCCTGAGAAATTGCTTCAGCAAAGTCAAAGCTTTCTAACTGCTGTTAGTTACTTATTTCTCCAGGAGAAATTAGTCTCTTCGTTACCCAACGCTAAAAAGTTGTGGCTTCTGTCAGTATCTTGCCGATAGTTGCCAAGAGGGAGGACTGTCTTGGTTAGCTGATGATCAGTGAAAATTTACTTTAAAAGCAGGTTGAAAAAAGGAATGCAACAATTAAGAATTACAGCAATAATACCAAATTATTTTGACAAACCTAAACATGATTCCCTCAGAGAAGGGATCCAGACTGTCCACAAGCTCTAATTCAGCATCTCCTCCCAAAGTAAGCATCTGGTAGTTTTCCTTCAGTTTATTTGTTATCACATTAAATCCTGCCATAAATTCATTCAGCCTTTGTTTCCTAAGATCTTCAAAAGCTTGTCTGAAGTTGTCTCTCTCATTGGTAATATCATCCAGTTCAGCCACACGTTTCAAGTATAGCTCTTCCTGCAGAAAAAACCCCAAAAGTACAGTTAAACAAGCTGTCACCTTAATTTAGACTTTGAAACCATTTTAAATGTCGTTTTTCCCAGAATGGCCAACAGCCTCGAAGCAAATGAATAAACCCAAACTGTCCCTTTTTTCTCTCATCTCTATACTCTATGCTGCTGATCTCTCTATACTGAAAACCTGTGTTAAAATAAAACAAATAAATAAAATAACAAAAAACATTTCATCTGTTGAATAGTCCAATATTACTGAAGGGAGCGTTGTGAGGAGAAAAAAAATCCTAGTATTGTTGTGTATCTGTCTAGACTGTCAAGACTAGTTGACTGTAAATAAAGGAGAAAGTTGTCTTCACCTGCCATCTACACTATCAAATAGAAATGGACCTAAGCTCTGAGATACAACTTCCACACTTGGCTCAGTACGAGCTACCAGCTGTTGGGATGCTAGCAACAGCACAGCCTGCAGAGAAGAAAGGGAAAATTCAAGGGTTCCATTTCAGTTTCCAAAAGAAAGGAACGGAAGAACAGGACAGCTGTTCCCTGGTATGTCCATAGATGAGGTATTTTCTCTTGTCACCTAGAAAAAGAGCGGATTTTGGCATGCATTTCAAGTGCAGGATCCATTTGAGCAGTCACCTGAATTAAAACGCGCAATTGAAGGTTACCTGAGTACGTCCGAAGCAATGACATGAATTCTGTACAGATTCAAGTGCTGGAAAACAATGAAGCCATACAGAAAAGGCTTACCTTAGATGAGGGGTGTACCATACCACGGCACTGACAGGCAATACAGGATCAATAAGATGAACCCTACTACTACACGATAGTAATTAATCTTACCTTCTTCTTATATTCTGCAATAGCGCTAAGGTTGGGTTTCATTTCATGACACTGGGTTTCCAGGAGAGCTATTTGACTAGTGATAACATCCGGATCCTTGATAGCCTCAAGCTCTTCTTCACTTAGTACTGGAAGTTCTTCAGGTGGTTTATCCTCTATGGGGTGCAGTGTTAGTTTTGATATCTAAAAATTCAAAACCAGTTACTAGAAGTCTTTAAAGATCGCATTAGTTATCACATGAACATGTTTCCAAAATAAACATTTTCTGTGTTAGTACGTATTGAACCTTCTAATCTCAAAACATTCAAAGATTCTTCACTTAACTCCCTTTAAAAATAAGATGCAAGGAAGACAACAAATATCCTTTTATCCTATTACTCTGTTCCTGAAAATAGATATACATCATTCTTACAAAGGAGATTTCTCTGTAACAGGAGCAGCAGCAGATAACGAGGAAATCACCTCTACTGATGCCACAGAACTTTAACAACTACATACTTAATACTTTGTCTGTTCAAGATGGAAAAGTTTCTGACAGCAGCTTTGCTTGCTGGGTAGCTGCCCCCATTATCCTCAAATTAACGAGGGTATAAAGGGCACCCTGCACTGCAAGGTTACCTGCTGGTCTAGATCCCTACTGCTATTAAAGATTTTAAATATGAAGTAGGAAGGATATATAATAAAAAGAGAATGTAAGTTTATGAGCTCCAGGTGCCTAACTGGCCTTTTCTCTGAACATGCCTCCCTGGGCACAGACTTGATTTTTGCTATTTCCATAAACCAGGAAAACCAAAGCAAGACCAACCCCCAGCATTGCCTCTTGTTGACTCTGCGCTCCACTAACCTATGGGCCAGAAAAAGTCAGAAACACTTTTGAAATGAACACTCCAAATGTCAGACAATGCTTAGAACAAGCTCATTCAGCAGAACTGGAGCAGTTAGAACGGACACGACCGTAAGAAATCAGGTCTGTGTACAGCGATCTGTGTGCTCGCCTGCGGACAGGCTGCCAGCAGCCCTGCTCCCTCAGAGAAGCCAGGTGTCGTAGCACCTGGAGTTAGCAATTCCTTGCTCCCACTGGCTCTCATTTATTCAACGAGCTGGTTCAAGCAGCAGCCCGAGGAGCAGAGTTTATTCCTGGCCCCATGGAATTCCAGTTGGCCCAATTATCTATAATTGGGGAAAGGCAATTTGATGTACCAAATGGACTCATGTTCTAGGTGGAATGCTTTCAAGGAAAAGGTCTTGCCATTTTATAAAGACCAGCTGAGTGGACACAGCACTGAATACGGTTCCACGTAACTTGTGTTGCAGTTATCAACATCCTACCCCTCTTTGCTTCTCTCACCCACGAGGGTGCCTGCCCTTTTAAAACATTTTTAGCATGTACAGAGAGAATACACAGGCACAAAAAAGTCTCCTGGTTGCTGTTTACGGAGTATGGATTTTTCTCTCATTGCTCTTAATTACTTGTAGATAGTGTTATGTCAGTAATAGTTACCCTACCATTTATTCATAAATAAAAAATCCTGAAAAGCTAGAAGCTAAACCATTTAATGCATAATTCATCCATAACCTTGTATGTAAACCAGCAAGTAAAAGGCTGAAAGGTCATCTTTTTTAGAGTTGGGTTTTATAGCATAAACACTAATAAACTATGAGCTGAATATTAATTTTTCTCCCAAATTATCTCTTTTCTAACCACATGTTAATACATTACTCTGTTGAGATCTTACAGTTCAGATTTTAGGAACGAAACAATTTCCCTACCTCTTTTTGCCAGTATTTAATCTTTGACTGGTGTTCAAAAATATGTTTATCAATTTGTTCAATTTTCAGCTTAATATTAAGAGCTTCCTTTTGAAGTGCGTGTTCATCATCTTGAATCGTTTTAATATCCTGGAGTAAACCACGACGCTCCTCCTGAACTGCCGGCAACGTTTCCTAAACAGAAATGATCAAAAAAGTGCACTAATCAGTTGCCTACAAAAATGTTACCACTTTCCTGGGTTATAGATTTGTTTTTACTGTGTTATTCCCAGAGCTTATTCTCCACAATCCTAAGTACTGATGTAAACAAATACATATTCTTGTATTTAGATTAAGCAGGTCCCTGAATTCTGGAATGACTGAAAATATGCTGCAGTTTATATTTTCATTCCAGATCTGGATTAGACGAGTCCTAGACTCGGATGTTTTTAGTGAAAAGGCAGTTTTACAGAAAGACTGTCTCAAAGAAACAGCTTTATTTGGAAGAATTTCAGCCGTCGTGGTTGCTTTCACTGTCTCTTGTACATAAATCTAGATGGGAAACTGAAGTCCCACATAACTGGAAAAAAAAATAATCTATTTTTAAGCAAGTTTTAAACCCAATAGTTTCTTTGGGGAAACTTGGTTTAAGTTTTTTCTTAGCTTCAGAAAATTGGGTCAAGATTTATTTCCAGATAAGTAAAACAAAAAATACACCATTCCCATTCCCTGGCCATCACGGAATGTCACTCTGCAGCTGTACAATATTTGCAGAAGAACAGAACACAAGGATATAACTTAGGATATAATAAGGATATAACTCATCATCCTGGTTTTACATAAAGATCAGACTACTTCCTAGGACTGTTTTAGCCTAATTGTTTTCCCCCAGCATCTATATTTAAGGGTTAACTTTGATTAAGGATTAAACAAAATTATTAATTTTGTATGAATGCACACAATATATTGCGGGATACAGAAAAGAACATTCTTTGCCATTTTGTCCCCCTGTGAATTTTTGGAGGATGAGTAGTAACGTAACTGAGAAAAAAAAAAGATACTTTAGACGAGCATTGTCATGTCTGAGGTTTAAATGGCAAGGCAGAATTTTTTTTTTTTTTTATAATAAATGAAGGTACTATTAGCTAAGGCAACCCCTTGCTAAGCCTGCCTGGAATGTCTAAAGACATCAGCCATTAGAACAACTCTGACACAACAACTATTATCTAAAATTTATTTCATAGGCTGCCTCCTCTATGAAGAAATACACTAAATTAACACGGCACTTACTTCAGCTTGCCTGCAGTCATTCATAACCGCAGTAGCTTGGTCTTCTAGCTTAGTCAGCTCTTCTGTTAAGTCTTTAATTTCTTTCTCATTACTTTCAATTTCCTTCTCCGTGCGAAGAACAGACTCTTCGGATTTTTTCAGGTTTCTGCATGGGTACCGAGATGGTTGTACACCTCACATGAGTGCAAATATGACATAAAATTATCTAGAAACAGTCTTACTTTAAAGATTGTTCAACGGCTATTGACTACCAAATAGGAAGTAATTTTTATTTTGATATTTATTGAATTTATACATGAACACTCACGCTGCTGGGATATCCAAGTAAAACAAAGTTGTCTTCCTAAAACATATAGCAGATGGGCCTCATTAAATGACCTTTTTTTTTTTTCATAGACAGTTTTGACATTTGTTCTAAGTATTCATTACGTATTGTTAAGTAACGTTAAAAAAATATATATCACAATTTATTTCCTGACATGCCTTATAATAAAATTAGTCCCTTCAGATCTGAACTGCTCTACTGCATGGCCATTAAGTGCTATTTTGAATCTTTATCCTGAAATATTGCATTTTAGTGATAGGCAAATATTAGCAGAAAAATACTGATTAAACCTGACTTTTAAACTGCCTATTAGAAACTACAGAATTTTATTTCCCTTTACCTCCGTGACACCAGCAACATTCAGTATTAGACGTGTAACTGAAAATTAAGATTTTAAGATCACAGGATTTTTAATCTATGGAGACTACTTAAAACAAGGAAATGTCCCGCAGGCACTGATGCCAACAGATACGGCTATTTGAAGGCCAACAAGACTCTAATTGATCAGGTTTCACTAAGCTTTCTAGGTCTCTGATCCTTTGCCTGTAAAGCACGCCAATTAACAAAGATTATGGTTCTTAAAAAAGAACCAGTCTCAGGTTGAGGTAAATCAGTTTACAGAGGAAAAGGTTATGACCTTCTCCCTCCAGTTTTCCTCTGGCCATAAAGAGGTGAAAATCAACTCCTCTGGCCTGACGGATCCCCCCCCGGAAAGGTCCAGCTGTCACCAAACACGAGTCACAGCAATATGCAATTGCAGCCTGAAGCTTTACCCCGGAGCACTACCATACCTGTCTGCAGACTTGACGGCCACTTGGGCTTTAGTAATAGCTGAAGTGCATTCATCTATTTCTTTGTTGATCTTATCAAGTACGTCTTGCTGTGTTTTAAGTTTATGATTATTGATCTCCATTATGAGGTTATGTAATCGCTTAACTTCGTTTTCTATTTTCCCAGCTTTCTCAGCAATGCAATCATAATCTGTCAATAAACAAAACTGAGTTAAGGTCGTTATGCTGTTCCTAGGAACACCAGACTGCTGCAATGTATCAAGATTAAAAAGTGATAAAAAGCTCTGCTGTATCACTAGAATGAGAACTGTTCGTTATATTGTGAAAAATGTTGTGGGTTTTTTTTTTTTACCGTAGCAAAAAGAGAAATACTGCCCACGTCTTTCTGACGCTATTATATTACCAAAGCTTTTTTGGTGTAAACTCCCCAAAATTGTAATTAGATTACTTCATGTATATAGAGTACTTAAATACATGAGATCGTACAGAAGTAGTTTATCCAAGCTCATGTTTTGCATTTATTTAATGGGAAGATGCTCAAAGGGCTTAAATTGTAAGAACTGGCCACTAACTGTTGCTCAGTAGCTGGTGTTACCGCGTAGTTACTACACACGCTGAGTAATAATAAGCTCTACTTTCAACGTAGATTACTTTCCTTGTTTAGCTTATACTTAAAATTCAACAAAACCATCTTAATAAGTTGAACGGCTTTCAAAAATTAAGAAACCTAGCACCTCAGTTTTCTAAAGGCAAAACAAACCAAAAACTCCCACACAAAGTTTGCTACACATTTAGAATTTCCTTCTGGGGACAGAAACTATGTCCTGGTTTGAGGTAAAACAGAACCAATTTTCCGTTTTGTAATCTTACTTTTTAGCTGGGCCTCTTCTAACTGCCTGAACTCTGAAATTAACAGCGTATTGTTCAGAAACTGTTTGATCTCCGAGTGGTAAGACCCGATTATACCAAGGAACAGTATGCAGAGAGGCGCTTGCTTACGCTTATTGCTATAACAACCAAGGGCAGCCAACGTTGTTATTTGCCCCGTTAGAAGGTGGGAAGCAGAAAAGCATAGAGGGGTCACACCTGTGGGGAGGAGTGGAAAGGTGGAAGGCAGTCATCTCTCCAGAGAGCACAGGTCTGTGTCTCTCCATTACTTGGTAGAAAAGTTAGAGAAGATATTTATAACATCAAACCTTAGTGTGATTGAAAAAGTAAAGCATTCGTGCTCTTTTGATGCTCTACTTTTCAAAAGAGGCATAGAGGGAATCCATAGCAGTATGCATTCTCTTTCCTAAAATGCTATGAAAGCAGAATTGTGGGGGAGGGGAATGATGTTTTACTGTGCTCATTTTATTCCCTGAGCAAGAAGTACAAAGAAGCAGTCAAGGTTTACTTTACTAAATTACCAATTTCTTCAGAGAAACTGTTACTCAAGTTCTCAGAGTAAACATTTTTCGCAAAAAGAACGGGGGTACCGTGTGCCCGGAACGCAGCATATTCAGTTTAGCGCGTCACGTAATAGTTCAGTTAAAGCATGGCAAAAGCCTTTGCTTGACTTTAATATCACTACCCTCCACGTGAACAATCCTTACCCCTAATTAAACTAAGTTTCCCTATGAATCTGTATGTAATACAGCCATAAAAATCCAACCAAATAAACAAAAAAATACTAAAATTAATGTTTCCTTTAGCTTGACTGAAATATGAACTTGAGCAATTGCAAAAAAAAGGGGTTTCACTCTCTAATCTCTAGAAGCACCTTTTATCCCTGCCTTACAAGAAAAGAGGTTCCAAACCAAGATACGATACCAAGATACGGTAAACTGAAAGAACAAAGCGATAACCATTCCTTCCTGTGTTAGTAAAAGAACATGACTACAATTTTTATCTATAATCCCCTCTCCACAAAACATACCTTTTTTATAACTGTTAAGGACTTTTTCCAATTCCTTCTGTTTGTTTTTGTCTGGAGCAGCAGCAATTACGTTTGCTTCAAGTTCCTTAACTTGAGTTTTTAGATGAATTTCTTGTTCAGATAAATTCTGCAGAAAGCACAACTGTGTTAGGATCCTGTACTTTAAAAAGATCCTTGATACTAACGAGGACTATGTTAAACTGAGGCTGAAAAGTTATCCCCCTGCACACGTTCATGGAGAAGCCAGATATTGCCTCAAAAATAAACTTGTTCACCTGGATACTTGCTGTATACTTTTCTAAAGTATTTCTCTTTTCCCGAATATCTTCGTGCAGTTTTCTTATGGCTTCTTCAAGTTGTGATTTCTCTTCTTCATACTGTACTGCTCTTTTGGAATCCTTTTGCAGTTGAGATTCCATTTTATTGACCTACGCAAAAATGAGAGGTGATCATCTGCCTAGTGTCACCACGACGAAACAAAGCACGATCTCAGTCACGTGCTCGGTAGTCAATGATCTCTTAAAACACAAGAAAATGGAGTAAAAACTTGAAAATTCGCTGTAGCGGGACAGAATATGGAGGCTGACTTCTGAGAAGATCAACTGTAATAGTGGAAAAACAAGAGGAGCAAGCATAAGAAAAAGTATGCTAAAGAATCCCTGTCAAAATAGCTCGTAATGGAGAATTTTTTAACGAAATAAAACTAGATCGATCTTGAAAGGCTTGAGTCAGAGTAGTGAAGGCAGAAACCAAACAACACATAAGGAGAAGCTAGGAGCAATTTTTACTATAGTTGATTTGATGCTCGTTGTTTTCTGTGGTAACTTGGTGTTAGGAAGACAAGGTTTTGCAAGCAGTAACTCGTCAAGCCACCAAGTCTTGCAATTCACCTTCAAGAGCAGAAGGAATAAGGATACATTTCAGATCTCAGCCCATTTTCTGATTATGTACAAACCTCTTCTTCTGAAACATCCATTACAACCGAGGAACCCATTCTGCCCTTCATTATTTTACCCCCACCACCAGTCATTGTTCCTAAAGTAAAAGAGATGAAAAGAAGTTAGCGAGCTTATTGTGCTTATCTATAATCTACAAAAGTGCTTAAAATATAACTGCAAGTTTGCACTTAAATACCTGACTGTTCAATGATTTGTCCTTGCAGTGTTACCACCCTCCATCTTTGATCTTTTTGGAACGCTACTCTGGTAGCTTCTTCCAAGTTATTAGTTACTAGGGTGTCGCGTAACGCGAAGTAAAAAGCCAGGCGAACCTTCTCGTCTTCTATTTTCACCAGATCAAACAACCGAGGAGTATTTTGAGGAGTTGGGATCTTTTGCATTTTTTTTTCCCATACAGCCATCTACATCAAAAAAGTAAATAAATTAATGAGAGATCCCTTAGGATAAATTATGAGGTCATTTCATTATTCTAAGGTATGCTGAGGCTTTAAAGCAAGTGCAATTGTACTGCAATTAACAGCAAAGCTTCTTTCCTTGGGGATCTCTACTTGCATCCAGTATAATTAAAAACTCACTGATAATTCATCGTTCTCTTTCATAGTTTTCAGTATTTATAGTTACTAGATTACTTGGATTATTAAGTTAGCTAATTTGTTAAAAAATCTAAATATAAAAATATAAAAGATTTGCCAAACATTTGTTGTACAGATATAGGTATCTAAAAAACCTTGTAATTCTCTGTAATTAAACATTATCATTTACTAGGAGAATATTCTAAGGTACTAAGAGCCTATTGAAATGTTTTATATTTTAGCTTTTCCTGTATTAATACATACACAGCGCAATATATTAATATATAGTACGTATGTATACATATGCCTATTGATAAATTATACATATGTAGTATTAATACTGTGCCCATTCGGGTACATCAACAATTCGTTTAGCCGAAGTGCTAGTACTTACTTTGTCCAGGGCTATAAACGTGGCAACTCCAATTCCACCCGCCTTTAAGAAATTCACACATTCCTGGGCAGTATCGATTGTATCAACAACAATGTTGTCTAAGGCACCGCAACAGGAGGAAATAGCAACATCGTACTTTTCATCGATAGCTCCCAAGTCTCCCTAGTAATTGAGGAGGGAGGAGGCAGAAGTACACCCATTAGCTTGGCAGCAACGTTTTCTTGGTATTAAAAAATAAATGACAAAAACTTTACACAAAGTGAAATGAGATGAAAACAAATTATAAAATAATTTTCTGTGAAAGAACTTAAATCTTAATTAGAATTTGTAACATAACACCATGCCTGTCTTCTCCTGCACACTGCTATTTATGTATTTCTAATGTACTTGTTTCCAAAGTAGAAATTCATACACTTAGCGCTTCAAGAGTGGTGCTTCTGGTACAGCAATGTGGTAGCATTGCTCTATTTTCTGTAGACAAATGTCAGATTTCACGTGCCACCATTTTAGTGAGGCAGTCTGGCCTAACAAAATCATTTAATGTGTTCTCTGTGTGGTTCTACCATTGGGTGGGACCCAGCGAGTCATACGCTTCTGCGTGCCGTCCTGTACTGATCTGAGAAACGGGTACAGGGGTATTTATTCATCATCTTCGAAAAATTCTCGTGCATCTGCAGATAAAAACAGCATGCACAGCCAACGGCGAGTCATGCAAGAACAGATTAACCTCACACTCCTCTGTGGCAAGCGATAACAGAGCATGAGACAAAATACACGCCAGCTGTACTAGACAGTGGTCTGCTGCTGATTGAACTTTATCCTTTTTTAATAAAGCTATATGCACACTTTTTAAATATACACACATGAAATAAATCGAGTCTCCTGAAGCAGAGATACTTCTCTTTGGACGAGCGGGGGGGGGGGGAAGAGAAAATTGCCGAATGCAAAAATAGCACTTTTACATATACACTGAGATGCGTGTATTATTCGGTGCTCGTAAAAAAAGGAATGAAGAATTCTCTCAGCTGCAGATTTTCAGAACTTTAGATCAACGCTGCTTGGAAAGAACTGAAAACACTCAACATTTTGCTGTGACATAGCTTTCCTCGGTCTTCTGAAATGATATTGCTCTTTTGATTTGACATGTATGCAAGTAAAACAAGAGGAAACAAACAGCAAAGAGATCACCAAATTTTATAAATTTTGAAGCAAAAAAAAAGCGTACAGCTCCACATTAAGTTACGTACAACTTGTAAGATGTTTTTTGAAGTTTCATGGCAGTTCTTATAGCCATTGCCTTTCCTTAGTACTGAGTAGAGGAACTTCAACAATCTTATTTTTTAAATTTATGGCAAGTCCACAGGATTTGCAACTCTGCTGTCAAAATGAAGAGCACCAGAGAAGTGAGGAATTCTACCTTTCACTCAATTACAGAAACACCATTCTGTTCCTATGAAGTTTAAGACTAAAAGTATAAAGGCCTTTTAAAACTTACCAGTCTTCCGTATATTCCACGGATATTTCCAGATTTCTTCTGCTGAAGCAGAGCCTCAAGCACTTTTCCTCGACTGCGACTTTGTGCTAAAGAACTTTTGGCTTCTTCTACTTTTTGACGCAGATTTCGAAGAAGATTCTTAGCACCTGATTCCTCTCTTTGCAGCTTCTCAAGCTGATTCTCTTTCTAACGGTTAAAAGACAGACATTATCTTAACCTCACAAAACCTACTGTATTCAGGGAGTCTTAGATTCATGATTGTGTAGGCAATGAAACCAGCCACTGAAAAGCAAACTAGCAACCATTTACCAGAAGAAAGGCTGGTTGTTACATTGTGTTGTAACTCAAAGAAATTCTATATGAAAGTTAAGTCTCACCTCCTTTAATTCCTGTTCAGCTTGGGGTAATTTTATACCTATATCTTTGATAGCAGCTTTCCTTTCCCTAAGTGTTTCTGAAGAAGTCACCAGAGCCTCCTTTGCCTGATTTAACTGAGACACAGCAGTATTATGACGGCTGAGATAGATATCAAGCTCTGACTGGGCTACATCCATCTTTGAACGTGCTTCATTCACAGTTTTACTGAACTCCATAAGCTCTTTCTCTTTGCTCTGCAAAAATGGGCAGTGTTACAACTAGAAACAGACAACTGGGTAATTTATTACATCAATCACACAGTATGAAAGAAAAAGAAAATGGGCAATGTTCTTTTACCAACTCTCCTGTCAGCAGAAAACAGTTACATTATCTAGAAGTACAGGTATTTCTTAATTTATTAACATACTCTGTATGGAAATGAAATAAGGCATTTTTCAAAATTATAAAGAACATCAGGGGATTATCATAGAACATTTCCATACAAGCTTTGTATCATTTTCTCAACATAATGCTAAATTACAGATCAAGTGGAGAAACCATGTTTTCAAGTACAGAAAATAATCCCCCTAAATTTACAGGATAAACTTCCAGCCTCCAGGTGCTTGGCGACTGGACAGCTAACATCAACAACAATAACCAAGTGTTACAGTAGCTGTCTGTTAATTCCAAGACAGATTAGAGCTGTGTGAAAGACTTGGAACATACCTTTTCAAAAGCTATTTACTTATTTAAGCAACATATTGGCTTAAACATTTTGATGGGAGAAAATTAAAGTGTGTTCAAATAAAGGAAGTGTAGAATTATTTAATATACATCTATAAATGATATACTTGGTGACATATGATCACTATAAAAAGCAAACAACTTAATGAGAACGATTTATCTTTGATTATAAATTCAAAATTACTTTCCCAGTTAGGTTCCATTGCACTAGCACAGGAAACAGGGTATTTGTCGTATAAAATAGCATTTTACAACTATGTCATGATCATTTCATTCATAAGTGTAAAAGCTATACATCAGTTATTACAGTCAGTGTACCAAGGCAAAACAGTTCAAACCTCTTTTTCTTCCTGAAGTCCTTGTGTTTCTTTCTTAAGGCTGTCCATAACCTGCTTGAGTTTTTCTTCTTCTTTCTCTTTTGTCTTTTCCAGAAGCTCTTTCTTAGATGTTGCTTCACTGATAGTTTTTTTGCTATTGGAAGGTACATTTTTCCATTCTTCTACCTACACAAGCAAAAGACTTTTAACTTCCTCTCCCACTGAAGCAAACCAATTTTGCCTTATTTTTCAGCCCTGCCTTTCAAGTGCTATGTGGAAGTCAAAGGAAGCGTAAGCCCTAACGAAGCTCATGTGTTTTCGTAGGTTAAGATACACTGTGGCTTTAGCAGGAGGCCAGGATTTTATTTGCAAGGCTTGTTCTGTTCTAGAGCCCATTCCGAGAGAAGCAAGCCATAGCAGTAAAAGACGCAGTTTTACACCTAAGAAGTCAAGTATTTGAATCGCAGTAAGGCTTAATTCTTAAATGGCTACTTTCAGAAGGACAGTCTTGATCCGGAGAGTGATTTAAGATTTATAACAGCTGGCAACAACCAACTTGGTAAAATATATTCATTAAATTAACTAAATTAACTAGGGAAACGGGAAAAAAATGTTTTGAAAAGGTAGTAACTGTAAGGACATGCAATATTCCTGTAATTTCAACAAACATGATAAAAAGATGTTTTTCAAGCCATGAGACCTCCCAACAGAGCTGAGAAACAACAGGAAAGCTTTTGACTTTGCCTTTAGGCAGAAAGCAGATGGGTACTGCTGGCCAGTCTCCCATGGTAAGATGCGCAATGAGCAGCGGTTTAAGGGAGAATAATGCATTACTTCAGTAAGTGATTTGCAAACAAAATCCCTAGCTGATTTGAATGACATAAAATATCTGATTTTTAAAAAAATTAAAACATATTTTTCCATCTTCTTTGTGGAACAAAGTACAATTGGCATCCTTTGCTATTTTATCCCAGCTGCACAAAGATGTTCCCATCTAGAGCAGCCAATTTCATTTCCTTAAGCAAATCAAGTTGCAGTTCACATTACCTTTTCTTTGTCCTTTTGAAGTTGCTTCTCCAGTTTTTTAGCCTTGCTTTTGGCATGTTTTAGATTTTCCCTTACTTTAACATCCTGCAAGTCCAACTGCGTAAATTTTTCTTTATTTTCCTCTACAAACTTTGTAATCTTACTGAGTTTCCTGAAGGGCAAAAAGAGAAAGAATAATCTATTCCATACCCTATAAAAATAATGTCAGTAAGCCTATAGAATTTAAACAACCACTACTCGGTTTTTGTGAAAAACACCACCCAATACTTACTATATTCACAGTATTTTCCCTGGAGAAGTGATGTTTCATCAGGAAAAGATCAATTAACAGGGCAATATTAAACACATTTTCAGAATTTTTTTTTTTGATAGAATTTATAATTCACATCTCTTCCAGGTAACTTTCTATGATCTCAGAAGATGAGAAGGTTAATATTGCACTTGGACTGGAGATTAGTACCCAGACAAATCAATTTTAAGGGAACACAATTTATGCTTAAGAGATTCATAAGGAAACCAGAGAAAAATACCTAATATCCATGTACCTAAGCATTACGGTTGTATATCTAAAAACCTGAAATAACGCCCCTATTATTTTTTGTACAGTCAATATAAAAAAGTATGCACTTTAAAATCCATAAAAAAATCAGACACCTTCTTATTGTAGTTGTGAATATAACTCAGACTTCTCCAAGACAAGCAATTTGCAGAACCAAATCAAACCAATGAGAGTTTTTTAAAATTTATTTTTGTGCAAAAGATAATTTAATCTATGCTAGGGAATGTTCAGATATACCACAAGTGACTCTGGTCACCCGATAATTTGATTTTTGGTGGAAGAACTACTGAAAAACTCAGCTGTCCTCCCTTTCTTTGATCATCTTCCCATGCAACTATTGTACACATCTGCTTTCTCAGGTGCTCCCCCCCCACGCAATGCAACTACCACAGCTTTTTCTGAAAATTCTCCTAACTTTTACACCACGTATGCAGAACACATAAAACACAGTACTCTTAGCTTATTAACCTATACCTGAAGTACTTACTTTTCAAGGTCTTTCAAAGCTTTATTCTTGTTTTTCATTTCGTCTGCAAGTTTACTACTCTTCTCATTAACATCTTTTGTTTCTTCATTAATTTTTTCTTTCTGCATTTCCATATCATTTAGTCGTTTCTTTAGGTCATAGCTAGGAAAAAAAATAATAAAACAAAACCCAAACCTCCCCTTTTTCCAGAAAGCTAACATTCATAACGAATATGTATTTCCAATCTAAAGTGTAACAAAGTGATTCTGTAAAGTACTAAACCCTAATATTCATTATTGAGTAAACTTGCCAATTTCATACAAGACAGCAAGGACCTCTAATAATTTAAACACTTCAGACGAAAATAGTCAGTGATCTACTTTCTCAATGTAAGTATAAAGCTATAAGGGATTAATTTGCCAGACTGCTTTGCATTGTAAAAAGCTAGGAGGCAGGTCTTTGGGTTGGTTTTTTTGTTGGTGGTGTTTTGAGGTTTTTTTGTTGTTGTTTTGGGGTTTTTTTAAGGTTTTTGTGAAAATGGTCTCTATTTTAAATTTTTTAACGTCATAATTTGAAACAAAAATCACTATCCACATGCTATTCAACAAATTTTGAAGGACTGATACGGCTGTGAAGAAATGCAAAATATTTCTGATTAGAGATACGGAAGCAGAGCTTAACACCACCGCCACCACATTAAAGCCAAGTCAAAACTTTAGCGAAGTACTTACATATAGTATTGACAGATGTGATTCTTCTCTTTAAACATTTTGTTTTCCAAACAAAGAAATTCAATGGCTTTATTCCTGTCCACTTCCAAGTCATCCTTTTCTTTTTCCACCATTTTAACTCTATTTAACTAGACAAAACAGAGAATCAGAGCTGACTTTACTGCTGGTACTACAGAGAATAAACCACGAGGAGAAAAACCCCAGACCCTTCGTAGCACACGCGTCCTCTGGAGAGATGGTGTTAACAATTAACTTGGCAAGGCAATTTAGCATTACAAGCTTTCTGAAAGAACAGATCACCATTTCCACAGTGGAGACTGTCCTTTCAGGGCAATTCAAACAGTAATTTAAAACTAAAAAGGCATCCTACAGATGCTAGAAACAGCTCAGGCAAATCAAGGAAAACATAGGTCAGAAATAAAGAGGAGTTACACAGACAGTCAGTATATGTTATTTGCCATATTTCAACCTTTTGACTATCCCCTTTTAAGTTAATTCCTGCAACTACTTGTCTTTTTGTTTTCCTTCCCAGCCTTTTAAAAAAGGTCTGCCACGTATTAGGATTTACCTCGGACACACCAAGTAAAAAGAACGATATCATTTAGTACTTTTAGAACTCAACACATAAATAAAATGTTACGGATGCAAGTTCTGCAATAGATCTACATAGCTCAAGTCACAGCTAATTTTCTGTAGTTTTAAGCCTCCTCATATAGCTGTGTGCGCATCACCTCAATGCTCTGCCTCCCTCTTCCTCTCCCCTTTCCATAGCACATGAAATGTTTCCCTGCTCCTTCTCCTATGAGCAAACAGGAGTCAGGCAGATAAAAAGCCCTATCTGGATGTATTCAGATAACGATAATCTGTTTCTCTATTCAGCCTGCGCAGCATTTAATGCACGCAGATATGATCAAAGAGTGTTCAGCAGGTAAAAAAAACCTTGTTCTGACTCAAGCATTCAAACCTTTGGGAACAGAAAGCCAACAGCGCTGTGTTTAAAGGAGGGCAACTGATGTTGACTGCCCATTTCTTTTATAAGTGAGAGGAACAGCAGATACAATTAAGATAACTCAAAATCTCTCTGTACTGCTACTTTTCTAGAGGAGTGCCAATTTTTAACCAAGTCTTTAAGTTAACTGTTTTTCTAAAAAATCCAATAATGAAACATTGCAAGTTTATATTTTTTATTTGTAACGCAAACAAAACTTTCTGAGACTCACCTTTTCTCCTCTCTGTTCATTCAGAACTTCCACTCTGCGACACAGAGTTTGGATGGGCTCTTTCAGTCGTGCAGATCCTATTAAGTCTTCCAAGTACTCAAGCATGCCTTCATCATGTTCAGTCTGGCCTTTCGGTTTCATCATTGCGATTTGTTCAACTTCCCCCTTGGAAAAGAAAAGTGTGATGTTTTCTTTTCTTTTTTTTTTTATTTTTTCCTGGAGGAAAGAGTTAGTACTCTAAAAAAATGCCAATGTCTTCGGAGTGCAAGTATGCGACCATATTCTAGCATTATAAAAAAAGAACAAAATAATGCAGTGATCAAAATTGACTATACAGAGTAGCAATATATTCGGGAAAACAAAGATCAAAATGAATAGATATTTCCTCCGAGGAGCGTGCGATGGTGATATGCACAAAACCCAGCATCTATTCTGAAGCCACCATTCAGGTCTAAACATTGCTTCCTTTCTCTAAAGATTCAATATGTATTTCCCCAACCTAAAAAGAGAAGAAGAGAATAAAGCATGCCCTCTTGGTCCCGTAGCACCCAATGGTCTTAACGCAGCTTCATCAGGATTGAAGTCCCTGGAGGGTTCTCTTTAGAAAACAGAAGGTCCATAAAATCATGTCTGATGGATAAACTGGACTTGTAATTCATACAACCGAGACTTCCTTGTTGGAAAAAGAAAAACATTATTTAAGTATTAGGTTTCCTTCATTTAATTTTCTTTTATGTACAGCATTAACTTTAAATTATTAAACTGAATAGTAACAATAATTTGAATTTTTTTTTTTTTTTTAAATATGAATTAGGAAAGATTTAACTGAGACAATGACAAGGACTGTTTGTTTTACTGATGCTGTCATTAGCCAACAACAAAAACATACCTATCATCAACGTTTTATGTTTAGGACACAGTAGCACCAACTCTTTCAAATTACAGATTATATTTTGTAAATTACATGGTCATAGATCAGAAGATGAAGACATGAAATTGAATATACACATATTAAAACGGTATCTGGAGCAAGAATAGATGTGATAGATGCTGCAAAAAAAAAATTAAATAAAGAGAACACCGCGTAAAAACTATTCACCCTTCAAAAACCTAGATAGTGAGGTACATGACAAGAGACAATTCACTGGTAAAACAGCTAGCCAATACTGCAGAGTACCGGTATTGGCATTTTTGACCGATTTTTAATGCTTTTTAACCGAAATAACAAGCTGAAATAAAGTTTTTAATTTAGTTTTAGAACTGACAAGATTTTTTAGAAAAAAAAACAACAAAATAAAATTTATAGTGCAGTATCCAAGCTAAAAAGCTTAAGTCTATAGCCACAGAGTGAAAACATAGTTGCGAATTTAGTCATTATTGTTGGCTGCTTGTTGAGCGTGAGCTGACAGCTAAGTCTCTACAAAAGCACGGATGAGGAAGAACTTCTGAAGAACCTACAGGAGGAGGGGTGATTAATGAGTCTGACGGGGAACCAGAAAGGACAGTCACAGAAGCCAACGAGGTGCAGGATTTCTAGGCAAGCGTTGCGAATCAGCCCCGTCGCCAGCTCAGAGAGTTGCGGATAAGGTACTCCTGGATGTTAGCTAAGAATTTTTTGCCGACGTGATTTTGTTCCACGTACTCAGTATACAATGACACCTAGTGGCCCCATGCTTTTCTTCCAATTAGTAAATACTGCTTGGCTGAGGAGAAGGGGAAAAGCAAAGTTTTGCAAATTTTGCAAAATAAGAACTAATACTTATTAAGATAAGTCTTTCATGCACGTAATTCCTTTGTTAGAGTAAAACACAGAGGCAGAAGTGTTTCGGTTTTTGTTGGGTTTTTTTTGGTTGTTTTTTTTTTTTTTTAATTTAAAATTCTAGAAGTTAAATGCATCTAAGTTTTAATTTTCTGGTAATTACTGTTCCTAAAAGCGTCAGCAGGTTTAACAACACAAAAAAAACCCCCTAACAAACACTAAAACCAACTCAACTCTTATTTCTTATGCATATCAAAAAAGCCAAACAATTAGTTTTCTGGTAATTGCAGTTGTGTTACATACCATTCCAATGACACATTTGCTCCCTTGCCACAAAAGTATGATTTCTCTAGCAAAACCCACCTGTCAGTGAGACACTGCTCATGGGTAGGAAACTGTGTAGCTTCCTGAATTTCTGTGGAATTGTCCTAAGTCTCTATTTTGTTTCTTCCTGCATTAAAGCATTTCCTCGGTTTACATCCAAGAAAAAAAACCACTCACAGAACAGATATGTAATTCAGGTGCTGAGCATCAAGTCTATGAATTTTCTACACTGCATGTATATCCCTCAAGTTAGGTGCTGCTGTAAACCACAAAACTACCTGGATTAACACAGGAATTATGGACAAGCAAAGAACACAGGTCGACTTTTGTTATGATCTGGGCAAGTACAATTAACCATCTTTAAGTCACAGCCATCTAAGAAAGATGACAACATAGTTGTGAGGGTTCTCCATAGCTCGCTATGTAATGGAATATAACTACAATATGCTTAATGAAATAGTAAATAACTAAATAACTAATGAAATGTAATCCAGTTACATCTAATTCTATAACCTCATAAATTAAGAAATCAGGGGGTTGGTTGTCTACATGGTAAATAAATACATCACCGTATGACCAGGAATTACTGGTGAGCTCAGTTTAGGCCACACCTACAATACCATTTTGAAAAGTTGAAGTGAGTCGCGTCCTGTTGAGAAGATAAACCACATGAACTGAATTTGCCAGGCTGGCTATGGCCAATTTTATATGCAATTGCTCTACTTCACCATAAGCATGCAATTTTAGGATTACATACGCTTCCTCTTATGTGAAGAGACGTAGGACGGACTACTTACTTCAATTCTTGGATTCTTTTCTTATCAAGGGTAAAAATGAAAACATTTAGAATATATAAACTATAACTGAATAATAAGGGTATTATTTAATATTTATATTTACCACGTTAATATATTAAGAAATCTGTTTAGCCCACCCCTCCAGTTAACATTAAGAAATGAAAAGGTTTGCAGCTATTTTAACTGATAAAGGAGGCTGTAAAAGTTGTACCTGCTCTTCTTGCAAGCAGTCATGACGATGATTAACAGGCGAAAAACACATTTTACAACTCTGCCTTCTGCTGAAACTTGATAGTCAATTTAACTGTTTCCTAACATTTTAACGGTGCTTATTACTTGACCCATTATTTGAACTATGTGAAAAAAAAAACACCCGAACACCCTTGTTCATTTATCTAGTAAAAGATCTTTCGAAATACGGACAGCATTTTTGAAAGTGAAACTAAGGCGGCAGCAGGCAGACATTTGTTGAAAAGAAGAAAACATGCTTGGGCATGCTTAACATAGCTGTCACACCTAAATTTAAAAAGTCTCAGAACAGACCACCAGGAAATCTATTATTTGCCTCAGTTATCTCGCTCTAGCTCACAGGCGTGAATTCATGAGAGGAGAGGGAGCAATGTGCAACAACAATAAAAAAGTAAATCCTCTATTTAGTTGAGAAGACAATCAAAATGGATGTCAACACTAAGACATTGGTGACAGTGGCTGACAGCTAACAAAGCACGAAACATCCACAAAAGTTAAGTAATCACTGTATGAAAAAGCAGCAAATACCCACTGAGTATTTTGGGAAGGCTCGACATTCAGTGCAAGAACTCCACATGGAATTCCAAACCCCATTTCAAGTTCCTGCGTTGTCTGTGAAGTCGTCTACGTCAGGCTGAAGTTGTCACTGGGATGCTGGCACATCACCAGTAACAGAGGTGGTCAGCTCAAACACCATATAATGAACATACATCTAAATAACAGTTTCTACGGAATGCCTCAGCTTAGTTACCACGGTACACTTTAATAGAGAACGTGAGTTTCTACGCAGAAATTTCTAAGGAATAAGGTTAACTGACAGCTGAGGCAAATCATGAGAAACCTTGCTCGACAGCAGGCTACAAAGTTATAACAGAAGGGCAAGAGCCATTTTCATTTGAAAGCCACTTCCTCCGGTGAAAAATACAGGGAATAACTTCAAGAACTTGGGAGCTGGAGATTCCGCCTTCCTTTGCACAGCTGAACTCTTGAGATGAATAATTTCAGTGCCATGGTTCAGGTACTTTTCAAATTTAAATTTCTATTGTGCATAAGTAAAGAGCAAAAGCTTTAAAGGAAATTGTAAAAGCCTTCAAAAAGAATTGCTCATAATAAAAGTAACCATTTGGAATCAACGACCCCGTTGAGATGATGAGGGTCAGCATAAGCACAGGGTGAAGTGGCAGCGCAAAATACGCCAGCCAGGAGTGCCGGGACTACCCGTGCCTGCTGTGTTCAAGCCCGTGAGGATGCCATGGGTGGACGCCCATAACGATGGCTGAAGTGACAGAAGTGGCGACATCATCTGCATAATCTATCACTATTTTAACGTTATGAGGCTGCCAAGTCAAGGGTCTATCTGCTTTGAGTTCTGTGCATCTCAGTAGAAGTCATACTTGCATCCTAGGAGTATGTTAGGAACGCTGTACGTTTAATGTAAGACATCTATAGACAGAATTCATCAAATTTCAGTCTCTACGTTGCACACGCTCTTCTGTATTTGCGTTAAGACAGATTTTCCCGAGGACTAGCACATCTCTAACAATGCAGGCAGCTTACTTAAATAGCCACACCCCACTGCTGTACGTAACTTCTTAGGGCAAATTTGTGAAGGGTAAGAATTTCACCTCCCATGTAGCCCTCAAAAGTTGAGACAATGAAATCCCTAAACTCATTACCTCGTTTCTTAGAGCTAGTACCATTTTCTCTAAAATTACACGTTCATTTCTTGAAACAGCGGATCCTCTCAGAACGCAAAGCTTTTAATCTGAGTTTATCCAATGATTTCTGGCATACAGAAACTTGAATCTTAACAAGGTTATCAAACTGCTTGATAAAGGAAAATTTTGACCTGCTCGTTAAGCTGCCTTTCTGCAACTCTTAGCACTAGCCCTGAAACAGGAGACTACTTTTCACTTCTGCAGATAACTCCCATTTGTTGCTTTTGGCAGACAGTAGCATCACGTTCCAGCAACCTTCCTTTACATCGAGAGTAGGGTCTGTGGACTGAAGCACTAATTCTAAAACTAAGAAATCTGAACGGCATAATGCACTAATCCCAATATTGACGTTGTTCAGCCTCAGATGGGGACAAACGTTGTTGCTTATTTGTGCCATGCACAAGAGTTCAGTCTGTGATAGCGCTGGAACTAGAATTAGGGAGTTTCAGAATAGAGCCTTCAAACTCCATTTTAAAATTCTGGTATGAAACAAGACAGGGCTAGCGAAAACCCTTTAACATTGAAAGATTACCGACAGCAGCCTTAAAACCCTTCACTCTGCATTATGACTAGTGGTTTCTGGAGAACCTATAAAGAAAGATGTTTGCTTACCAATTACTGCCTCCTCTTCTCAGCCCTAAAAATTTGGGAAAAATAACTTTTGAAGACAGTGTCTTGCAACACAATGAGTTTTGTCTACTAAACTGTTAATACGACATTTGCAGATCAACTTTGTTAGCATTCCACAGCATAATTACAGCAGCAAGTAGGTAAAAACAGTCTTCCAGGATTTTGGTTGTCACTTAATTTCTGGTATCTTAATCTGAAGATTTAAAACAAAGTGCTGAAAACCTTGGGATAGATTAGCCTGATCCTATACAATCTAACAAATTGGACTAACTTTTGAGCGTTAAAGCCCACACATCAGGAACACTTTTGAAGCACAGTAAAGCATGGGCACATTAAAACATACTGGAACAAGTGAATTTTGTAGCTTGGAATCCAGTAGATGGAAATGTACTGTACTCTGGGGGGGGCGGGGAGTACTGGGTACTTTGGGTGGTTTTTGAGGGGAATTTTCTGGTGCGGTTGCTGTATTTTGGGGTTTGGAGGGGTTTTTGGTAGCGGAGCTCTTCAACACTTGTCAAGTTCAAGAGTGGAGTAATGTAACATCTAAGTGAATTGAAATTTGCATTCAGCTTTGCTCATAAGGAATAGTTTTAGAGAAAATACTGCCTAGAAAATGCAATACTATCTATTGGAAAAACCTTCCCTGCTTTTACACGACTGAAACTTTGTGAGGCACTACCTTGGAGAGCAGGACATCCTATTTGTCTTAGTTTCTCACTTTAACCATTGCAAGTAGAACACAAGAACATCTTCTGAAGCCTTTGTGGAACTTCCAACATACTTTATCAATTGAATTCAAGCTTAAAGATCACACATTTTGTCAATACTGGTAGATTAGATGAATCTTTTATACTAGCTTTTTTTTCTGTTCACATTTTCTCCACCTTTGAGGTGCTGGGCAGGAGGAAAGCGTTCTTACTTCAAGTTGTACAAAGGAAGCACATTGCAAGTAAGTAGCATCTCCTGTAATAACCTGGGTATTTTCCTCTCACAAAAAGTTTCCTCAACTGTCAACATTTGGATTTAGTCTCTCATACCCAGATGTCAAATCTACCTATAGCCTGGGTTCTGCATCGATACAAGATGTTAGCTTTGTTTTGGAATTCTTTTGCTACCAGTGTTTGGAATAATGAAAAGTAAAATAAGCCTAACTACTACAAGCTGCCCAATTTTTAATTCCTGCCTTGAAATAGAAGTGCTACAGGATTTGGAGAGAAAGCTGTGGGCTGGGGTTATGGTCAAAACAGATAATTGTTTCAGGATTACATTAAACTCGCAAAATTTTAGATACGACTTTGGCTATAATATTTGGCATTTTTAAGGCAATCACATCTTTTTTTCACATTCAGAACAGTATTTCATTAGTTTCACTGTATCGGTAGCATACTTTTGACAACATACTAGCTTTTAAGGCTTTTTAAACACCCATAAAAGGACGTTTTGTTAATAAGTCCAAAAATCTTTTGAGTGATGGATGAATGTAACAGCTGCTACAGCACAATTACAGTAATCTTGTAACTTCTTAATACTCCCAATATGTATATTCAATTTGCTTACTAAATTACCTCAATAAATGAATCAGCGTGCAACTTGATGGTATGACAATTCTGTTTCATTGAAGCGATACGCAAACGTAGGCAGTGGTCAGACCGTTGTTTCATTGAACTTTGTCAAGCATCACAAGGTTAACAGTCTTGTGATGTTTGTGACAGCGTTATTATATATGCATGTGTAAAGATTTAATGTAAACATGTTGAATTTTAGATTAAATGGATGTATGTTTGTTCACAAAAAAAGGGCTATGAGTTATTAGGAAAATCCATAGCACATTGAACTTTGAAACAACAGGGTTTTCTTTATATGCAACAGGCGATCAACAGAACTTGTCCTTTAAGCGCTGAACTGAAGCAAACAGTTGAGTTGTAGCCAGCGTATCCAGAACGCTGAGAAAACAGTACTTGCGGTTGTAACAGTCACCTCTAACTCAAAGTTTTGTGGAGGATTACAGCAGCTGTAGGCAAAATCTGTTATTGTTTGCCTTGTTGAAGAAAATCAATCTTGATCAATCCAAACTACACCCAATTTCAATTCTTTTCTTAACTGTTTAATATGGAAGGCTTGACAGAGCTGACCTGGCATAAGGCAAAACTTCTCTTAATAAAATAATACTAAAGTTTGAAATTTTTCATCTTATTTTATAGAACACAGCTGTATTTCATTTTCTTTCAAAAAATGAAGCATTTCTCCCAGAGCAAAGGGAGTGTGGACAAGAGATTTTGAAAGTATTTCACCAGCCAGCTACAAGAGTTGAAAATGCAGCGTGCACAGCTTCTTAGCGTCAGCAGCATAGGAGTAATGGCTTATGCAGCCCGTAGAATGAAACCAGTGGCACCACGGATTTGCTTGAAGGAGAAACCACATTAGAATATTTAGAACAATTACTATAAAAGCTGTTTTTCTACAGAGATTTAAAAGATAGAAAATACAAACCTAATTTTGGGAAATTCCCATTACTGTTTTTCCTTTCTTGGTCCTCCATTCTAACCCACTTCTGAACACTGACATCAGAACTAGCACTAATAATAAATGACTACTAATAAGGTTCAGGCTCTTTTCTTATGCAGCTCCAATTCTACACGTTTGTTTGACAGAACTTGTAACTGCTGCAAAAGTCAATTGGGAGTAAAATTAAGAGGAAAAGTAGTATTGAGTATCAACCTGTTGTATCATTTGATCAAGTGCTAGCTTAGAAGTTGCATAATTCTTAGTTTCTGCATCTGACACAAGTTGCCTCAATTATTTTTTTTCCTGGATATTTTGTGTAGTCAGTTTCTTGATAATATGAAGGCACCCAAACTGCATTCTTATCTTATGTAAGCCACTAAGCAATGCGAGACAAGTCTTTCCATCTCCCTGTATGCTACTTCCACTGTTTTCAACCCTTCTCCCATTTTTTATTTTTCTTACATTAGACTATCATGACAGTGCTCACACTTCACTTTTTTTTTTTTTTTTTTAAACTTTAGCAAAATAATGGCTCGCCCTTTTTAAGCAGGAGTACAGTAAGGAATGGCAAAAAAAAAGTGCTAAATTCGTGTATCTTCAATCTTCCATAATGGTAATTTCAACTTGACTTTGTTTTGACAGTGTGCCCATACTCCCCTCTTCACGTAAAGTTTTGACTATGAATTCTAATTCTACATATGTGGGCATTGGAAGCTATGTACATACATAACCAAAATTCCTGTAACCTTATTCTTCCTTTCCCGGAAACGTGACCGTAATACAGCTCTTGTAAGCCACAACACTGTTGGTTTCCCCCCCACCCAATTCCATGTTATTCCTGATATTACTTAATGGTTGCAGTCATATTTCATTTCTACCCTTCAATTTTACAAATATAAAGAAGGGGAGAAAGTATGAAATACTCGACTTCATACTCTGCCTTCCAAGAAAAGTGTTACAAGCTATGTGGGAAATCAAGAAAGTCAAATAAGTAATAAATGCACACAGACAAATCTACAAGGCCACTACTGTCCAAAGATGAGGAAAAACTTAGAATTAGCCTGTTACACAACATTCAGTTGTTTGCACAAAACTACTATTCTGCATTCTGGAAATAATTTAAAAGTAGCCTTTGTCAAGCTGTTTGCACATCTGACTAATTTTAGAAGCTTTCTTAAGGACATTCTTTTATTTAATACAAGAATACAAATTGAGTGCAAATCTAGAGTCACTTTGGAATCTAAGTCAGTCATTGTCAAACTCAACCTACAATGTTTGACTTAAGATTATTGGTATGTTCTAATTAAACTATTTAATTGATCACTCTAAATTACACACTGCTCCTAGCACAGTGTTTTTCTCTGCTTTCCATATTTGCCTATTTTCCTGAAGAAAGCTTAATAAACATTGGTTGCAACGTTAGGTTGCAATTTGCAAAATAAAAATCACATGAATTGCCAAAGTAAGTTTTCTGATAGTGTATGAGAATTAATTTTGAAACTGCACACAGACATATTAGCATATCTTATGCTGCTCTGTATTCACTTCAGCATAAAGCGTAATCTTTAAACAGTCAGTGAAATTGATTCTGTACTCTATGAATCAGTGGGAGGCTTCTATTTTTAACATAATATTTTATTCAAATAATCTTGTTTTACTTAATTATATTGTTGCACTTGCTTTAATTCTTCCCACCACTTCAGCTCAGCTGTCTTTGACCTTTCTAGAACAAACCTCTCTTCACCACCAATGTTGGCAGCATAGGTCTCCATTTATAATCCCAGTAGAGCTTTTCAGCTTGTGCTCCGCTCGGTGCTTTAGCTCAAATGTTGGTGTGCCTCATTAGGAAAGCAGACCTCAACAATTGGGAACTTCTGGCTTATCTCAAAGCAAGAAGAAAATCTGCTCTCCCTCATTTCCTCTCCAATACACTGAAAGAGCGACTCCTACATTATTTCCACAAAGCAGCAGGTGAAAAACTTGACTAAACTTCCTTTCTGGCAATATCATCTTGCCATAGGATAAGACTTGGCACATTACAAAATGCCGTTCCAATCAGTTAAAAAATACATACATATAAAGTCACTGTAGTAGTTATATACTTGCTTGAGAATATTTTAATTAAGTCTATCAAGTATTTAAGTGAAATACTACTGTAATTAGCACAAAATTTACTTAACAGTTTCTTTTTGTTTGAAAGAAAGTAGGTTCTAAAGTAAATTGAAATCAACTGATAGAAGTCTGCTCCCACGATATTGTCTTTTAGTACAAAATTAATGTAAAGTCTTGTTCCATTTATTTCCATTTCTACAATATTCATTTGCAAAATCGCTCAGGAGTTACATACCAAATTCCACTTCCCTTTTAAAAAGTTTGTATTGACTATACTTCTCTTACCTTGAAAGACTGCAAAAGCCAGTTTCAGCAGGCATTAATGGTTGCTCCCAAGACATGCCTACCCTGCGATGTCCAGAACTGACATTCCTTCAAGTGCTCCCCATTTATTTAATGCCTTAGAGGCAAACCAGCCAGGATAAAGAGGCCGAGATTTTTTTCTGGCCTCAACGTTAACCTGTTCAGAGGATTCACTACTGAGCAACAGCGAAGATACTTACCTTCCAAGTTTTGCCCAGCCTGTTCAGAGCACAGAAGCCACACAAGTTTTCTCTACATATACACTTATATATACACTTCAAGTCTTTTGAGAAAAGCTAAGTAATTTTATTTTTTGTTCTTTACAGATATGTAAGTTACTGATGCTGAGGCATCAGGCATGGAAGACATAAAAATTGCAGAAAGATGCTAGATTTTTACAACAGTGCTTAGCATGTTTTTTTTTTTTTTTAAGAGACAAGATGAGGTTTTTTCCTGTTGCAGTGTCAGGCTGTAGCATGCTCATTAAAATTGCCCTGAACAGTTGTCTATTCCTAAAGTACTAAAAGCATATATCAATTTATTAAAAACATGAAATATGTAGCGTAAGAACTTAAGGATCACAAAAGTGACAAACTCCTCCTGTTAAATGTTGGCAATATCCCATTGTAACTAAAGCCATTTTTAAACAGTATTTTTTTCAATTAGCTAGTTCAGGCACAGGATTTGTAATACTTCTAGAACTACTCAATTAGTCTTACATATTCTGTTTTTCCACAGGTGTTTTTTGTAATGTTACTCACGGAAGTAATTTGATTTTAGTATTTTCAGTATGGCATGAGCAGAAGTACTTGTATCCCACCCTACCCAACATTTAAAAAATTCAATCTGGCCTACGCTTTCAAATTTTATCCTAAAAGGCATCAAAATCTACTATGTCAAAAAAAGTCTGCAAAATAGGGGGTGAAGTGGGGAGAAGAAACCAAAAAAAAAATAAAGCAGTCTTCTAAAAACCAAGTATTTTCCATTGAGTAATACTAAATATGCTAGCAAGATATAATCAAGTAGCTAAAGGTTTTGTTACTACATGTAGGACATGTTCTCTTACAATTTTTCTTTAGTATAACTAGCGAATATTCTATTGCACGCCAAAACCATCATTTGATAATCCTTAATTAACATTGTTGCCCAAAATCTATATTACAAGTGAAATATTTTAATCACACCCTATTGACATGGTCAAAGAGATTTATAACTTACTTTAAATTAGAAATTACTCTGACTTGATACCAAGTTAAACTTAGTTTAGCTATAACAAAAGAAGAGCAAAAGCTAAACAAACCTGTTTCTTATACCCCCAGTTTTAAATAACTTAATTTGAAAAACATTAGGGGAAAAAGGGCAATCCTTGTGATAGTAGTTCACAGCCTTAGCCTTCTGACACGGTCTCATTTATTTCTAACTATAATTTTTAATATTTAGGTTTTGAAGTTCGACTGTCCTTATGTGGAAAATATTGCTACATTTCCCAACTGGGAAGTACTCAATTTTGAATCACCAAATCAGTAAATTTCACTTTAAAAAGGCTCAAAACTTTATGTGCAAAGACAAAGGACCATGCCTCAGTCAGAAAGACTAAAGAAACACAGAAAATCTCAGTACAGTTTCCTCTGCCATTCTTGCTAATATGTTACCCACAAAGATTCTAGTGTAATGAGAAAAAAAAAAATAACGGTGGGAACCATTGCTTTATACCTTAATTATTACCTCCCCCTTATTTCCCCTTGTACAGGTGGAAAGCATGAAACTCAAGCTTTTAGGAAAGGGTATGTTCTCCTCATTGATAACTTCCTGGGAAACAATTAATGGGAGAAGAAAACAAATCACATTGGGGGGAAAAAAATAAGATAAATAAAAAAGCTTAGCAATACTCCATCCCAAACACTGCCTTCCCCTCCTCCCAGTGGTAAGAGGGCACGGTCTCTAACATTAAGCTTTTGATATCACTGCACCATAATTTCTACCTAGCTTAATCTTTGACTCTGCATTCTCCCCCTTTTAGAAATTTTGCTAAAATGATACTTCAGAACAACTGTGTAGTGTATTTACTGCAGTTGTTTTGCTGGAGGTACTTCTCACTCCATCTTGAAACAGAAAGTACAGGAATAAAGTGTTGGAGAGAATAATTAATTGGCACAGAGACTTCAAAACAGATATATCCTCTTTTTGTGGGTGTAACTGTAAAAAGGACTGCACAAAAAGGCTTGAGGAAGTGAAGCAAGCAGAGCAACCTATCTAGAATTTTTCTTTCTTTTTTTTTTTTTTTTTTTTTTTTTTTTTTTTTTTTAGAGGGGAACTGGAAGCTCCTTTGACAAAAACAGGCCTAAAATAAACTGTACTGAAAAATATCAGACCTTGGGAGGGCTCCTACTGCTCGCTAATTTTCTAGGCCATGATCCTTCAGAACAGATTTGGGACCTGTTAGTAATAGTAGTGAAATAATTACAGGTAATTGCAGATATAGTTCCTCAATTGAATTAATATTTAAATACTTTCATCAAGTACTTTAACTCAATTTACATTTTAAGTAATTGTTTGGCACATAGCAAATTTCTCCATTATTATTTCAAAACTAGAAAAAATTACTGTGGTTCTCTCTTCAGCCTGTCTTTTGAACAGCAGATACCAGCAAGCCTCATTATTTTAAAGTCAAACGTTAATATAAATGCTATTATATTGACAAATTCTATGATTATTTCTACAGTAAAGACTATGAACTGTAGCTTTTAAAAATATAGCTCGAATTGGCTATAAACTTGCCATTCTTTGAGTCCTCTACAGTTGTTAAACAAGTGTAAACACAAAGTACACTTCATGTGGTTTTTTTTTTGCACTCCATTTTTATGCAGTTATTTTTTATAAATATACTTCTCCAGTAAAACCATGTCTATATATGAAAGCCATAGATAAATCCTAATGATTCCACGGTTAAGTTAAGTTAATATTGATGCACTTTTATCTAAAGCATAAACAAGTTGCTGAATCTCTGCCACGCTTAAGCAGCACAATAATATTGGGGTTTAAGGTTTATTTTACTACACCAATATTTACGTGCTGCTAGGGCGGAACAAGTATGACAACTCTTCTATTCATCCACATGTCAGGAACACAAATTATTAACAAAAAAATTTATTAGTATCTTCAACTGTTTCTCTTCCTTAAATTTCTAAAGCAGCAAATAATGATTCGCATCTTTATTAGAGCATGCAAACCATGATGTGCTGCTAGAGTACTTTAAGGCCTCAAATACAAGACTTAAAACCTAGACAGCATTTTTTATTACTATAAACGGAAATACAGCTTTACTTAAAATTGGTTTTATTTATACACCAACCTGTAAAATTAAGAACCTGTTATGATCCAGATCAATTCCATGGCTTCGAAGAAGAATACCAACATCTTTGAATGTCTTTTTCTTTCCATTGATGTGGTAGACAGAAGAATTATCTCTATAGGCAGTTCTAGATACACAGAAATTGCTGTTAGGAATGACTTCATAATCATCTCCTTCCTGTTTTGAGGAAAAGCAAAGCCAGAAAAACAATTACTATATCACAGGTTTACCTCATATTTCACTATCAAGCACAGAAGTTTTATCGCATTCAAGTTTTAAGTCAACTGCACACTGAAGTCTAGTAGAAGTGGGAACTATCTTAAACCTGCATATCTCAAAAAAGATATTTAAAAAAACTCCAAAAATACTTGGGAACTGTACAAAAACTAGCCCAAATTGTTTAAACTGAATGGCCTTCATCTTATGCCTTTCTCACCACTAATACAAGCTATTGCATTGAAAAATACTTAGTTTATTCTCCTTAGCACTGCTTCAAATCACAAATGAAAAGGCCTGCGTCAATTTTAAAGTGGCTGTGCTATTCCACCCTTTAAATTTTAGATTAGGAAGCCTTGAATGACTAAAAGTACTAGTTGCATTTTAAACTCCTCTTTTATAGTGCTAGGAAAAGGAGTTACTTTTAGCGAAGTAGTTCTAAAGAGAAACTGCGAAGATAAAAAAGCAAAACATTAAAGATGTGACAAATACGACATCATCAGCTTCAAAAGATATCTTAAGACTTACCTACAAAGCAACAACTAAAATAAAGCTGGTACTATACTTGAAAAAGTTAAAAAAAAAATCAATGAATGCTTCTAAACTAGCCTACCACTTTCACAGATTAACCCCCAAGAGCATAATCGAATTGGTAACTAGTATATACAGATCTTTTTTAGATCATAAAGTTAGCTCCTAGAGGTTAATACAAAGTAAAATGGAAAAAAAAAGAATAAATTTAACAATGTTGAACCTGGGTTATTATAAATACAAGCAAAAGGTATGTGTGTATGTACATCAAGTCAAAGAAAAAAAACAAGTCTTTTAAAACTGTTCCTTTAAAGGCTGCATATATTGCCACTTTATTAACACAATTTTTGAAATTTCGATGTATATTTCCCACTATTTTGACTGTCCCCAAACTCAGTAGTTGATACTTCAGCTAGAAGGCGTGCACAAAAATTATACTTAAATAAAGTAAGAGAAATAAATTCCTTGCACTGTAATTGCAATAAATCAACAAAAATGTCCATAAGTTTTTATCAGTACATGAAGTGGCAAGCAAAATAAATATTTTTTTAGTTTTCCAACACTTTATATTTCATTCAAACAAAATATCAAGTTCAAAAATATTTAGTGGTAGGATGTGAGGTTCAGAATTTTTGACGAAAAATCTGTTTTAAAATTGCAGGCATGTTTACAGGATACAAAGTGTAAATAATAAAGTTTCAGATTCATTATATATTTCTCTAAATCTAGATAACCTAAAATAGTTCCTAATCAGTTTGGAAAGTTTTGCTTAAATAGGTTTTATTTCTTTATATATATGCTCATATTATAAATTTAAGAATATATAACATGTCTAAATGTAGACTTAGAAAGTTTTAGGGGTCGTATTAATTTCAGAAATAAGTTTATTTACTTGAGGTAAAACAGATGACAACTCTAAAACGACTTCTTCTTAAAATGATCATTACATATTTCTAAATAGTTTAAAAACGGACATGTACCAAATATTAGTCTTGCAGAAAATAAAAAGAGAATCCCTACTAATATTTTAAGAACTGCACCACTCAATAGAGGAATTTTTAAAGCTAATTAACTTTGAAGTGATGCTTTACATCCCAAAGGTAAACTAATCATGCTGTGAAGTTTTTCCCACCTCAAACTAAAATAACCAAATATTAAAAGTTTTCAAATCCTTAAAGAAAAAAAAAGTCTCCACTGTTCTGAAGAGAAGCATACATACCTTGTCAATGATCTTTTGGAAGTGGACTTCCACAGAACAGCTCTGGATGTCTGTATGTTCGTCAGAATTATGGATCAGCACAGAAAGTTTTTTGGATCTGATTTTTTGTGCTCGATACCCAAACACAAAAAGCATTGAATCAATGACATTGGATTTTCCACTGCCATTTGGCCCAATAATACATGAAAAACGCTGCATAATAGAAGGAAAAGAGTGACATTCAAAGGGAAATAGATCCTGGCCAGTGCACATCACCTATTTCATTTGTGAACAGTTTAAAACACAATTATTTCTACTGCATGAAACTGCAGACTATTTGATAGTGTTTAATGCCAAAAGTAAAGCAGTACAACTCATTTCAGAAAAAAGAAAAAAAAATCACACCTCAACTCAGCTTTCTATATTTTAACTTGTTAACTCAAAGCGATACTGCATTTAGCAAGCATGTTCGCAAGGAAAGTTTCATGATTAGCCACGTAAGTCTCTTGTGGGCACTAAAAAATATTCTCATTCTTCAAACACACCCCTAAAAGTTCTCCAGTAAGCGAAATAAAGAGAAAAGTGTGCTTTTTTTAAGGTTTACTGACAAATTAAAATTGTACAATATGAGAAAGTTACACTTTACTGTTTTCTCTATTGTCCAATAATGAAAATTTAGAATATTACTATATAAGTCATTCTAAAATTTAAGTATTTTTCAGTTGTTTTGAGATAAGCTTACATGAAAACACAGGAAGGAATACTAATACCCAGCGAAGTCCCACCTTAATTTAAAAAATGCTTAAGATAAAAGAAAGATACCTTATGAAAAGGTCCCAAAGTTTGCTCCCCTGCATAGGATTTGAAGTTCTGGTTTACAATATGAGTTATCATAAGACGAGGAGCACCGGCTTCATTGGTCATTGCTGGAGGTGGGGGAGGAGGGATGCTACCCAAAATCTCTTCTAAACTTCGATTATCAAGCACCTCATTTGAGACTGCTAAAAACCATCCAAAATAAACAGAAAGGAAAAAAAAAAAAAAGACTATAAGCTCTCAATGACTAAACACCTTTCAAAATGTTCAACTGGAAAAGCAAACATAATTTCTATATGAACCAAACCTATAATTTTGCCTGTAATTATTAAAATGAGCTAAGTGGAATTAAAATTTGTCTTTCCATGAACTGAACTCTTTTGAAGAGATATTTAAGATGTCCCATCGATTCACTAGTGGGTTTTTTCTTTCATTATGTAATTCTTATTCTAACACACTTTAATAGGCACTCTGCAATTACAATAGCTACAACCGTCACAATAAGCCTACAAATCTGAAACAGGCAAAGTCTTTCTAATTAATAAGTGCAAAGCCACATTTCAAGCGTGCTCACAAGTCACTCTGCAAGATTTGGGGATCGCTGTACAATGCTCTGAAAGCTGTAATGACAGCACAACTACTCTGCAAAGACAGGAAGTTTGTTACGAAAACAAACTGGCCCCCTGGATATCAGCTAGTTGTAAGCAAAGAAGCTTTTCAACAGTTACTAGCAACTTTTTCTTCAAAAAGACAGTAGTATTTGCCACCAATTTCAACATATTAATCTATTTGT
The DNA here is from genome assembly GCF_028500815.1 of Rissa tridactyla. Taxonomy (NCBI): domain Eukaryota; kingdom Metazoa; phylum Chordata; class Aves; order Charadriiformes; family Laridae; genus Rissa; species Rissa tridactyla. The sequence continues at coordinate 8,889,290 of NC_071471.1, forward strand.
CAAATACCTTGCTTCAATAATTGCATATCTGGCTACCTAAAAAGACACACACTGCTGTTTTTCCAGACATTTTCAGCAAAAACTCAACTCAGGAAACTCAAGAAAATACACTGCTTCATGAAAAAGAAAGTCAAATCATTTTAAGAGTTAAGTAAATAAACTTGACATTTATTCCATTCCAAGAAATCCCATACCATTGGCTGCATATAAATTTGAAAAATCCTGCTGTTGTACCACAATCTTAAGTACAATGTTACAGATCAGGAATATGAAATAGGCTTTATTAGGAGAAAAGCTACAAATTGCTTTTGCACGTGTACTAAATTACTGGTCCAAACACTTTAACTCTTTGCAAGCCCTCTTTATCATTTCAAAAAGTTTAAACTTGCCAGGAGTCAAGGCTTTTCAATATTCCTTTCTAGAAGAGAAAAGAGCAGATCCTCTCTGCAGCAGTTGGTAAATTCAACTGAACATTGTTGCTAAACAGGCACTATCACATCAAGTTTACACAACATCAGAATCACAATATTCAGACCTACCTTGTGGAGGTACTTCACCAAGCTGTCGGTCACCTTCATTTTCCGCTTCCATGTCACTGGTGGACTCCTCTAAGGGTTCTCTGCCTTTCCGATGGGCTGCTGTAGAGGTTTTGGTGATCCTGCTTGGCTTGACCTCCGTTGTCTGTTCCCCTTCCATTCCAAGCAATCAAACTACCGAAGGGATCTATTCTCCTTTGCTAACATAAACAAGAAAACCCCGTGATCTAAGCATTCAACTACAATCCCCTAAGGAATATACCTACATGTTTGCCCAGATGTTTGACTAATTTAGAAACTAAAGACCAGAAGTATTTTGAAGACAAAAATCCAAACCTGAAACAAAATCTAAAGCTTAGCCTCATAATGATATGTTTTAAAACACAACACCCCCCAAAAAAACAACGGACTGACCTGAATCTGTAAAAACAGCACAAATCTACCTACTGAAAACTCATACAGCCATGTTCAATGCAGTTACTATGCTCAGAGAAAGCAACCATAATACTGGGGGCAAAAGAGTTAAAGGCATTCGCAATAACAAACTGAGTAGCCATACATCTTATGGAAGCACTCTTTACATACACGTCTCAGACCTGAAATGCATTTTACTTTCAACAGTCCATGCTGACTATATATTTTATATCAATAGATAGATAAACAAAAAGACCTGCATAATTATACCAAATACTTGACTCTTAAACAGCTTAAATCAACACATTCATTTCGCAAAATACAACGCAACCTCTACCACCAGCATTCAGCATTTATCAGAGAAAGTAAAACAAAATACCTTAATCTAGTTGTGATGTTAAAGTAAACTGATGAAGAACGCAACGTTACAAAAGTCCATCAGCTGGCACTTGAGCACAGCTCCCAAAAAGTATAAATAGAAAGCAACCAATGTGAATAAAGACGACTGCAGGAGCGAAACTCTCTCCGAAGAGTTTAAATTGCAGCAAGTGGCGAAGTTAGTTCACAGAAAAACAGACATGAGAAAGTTTACTTCTCACAAGATAAAAAACTGACGTGGTTAGAAAGTCATCTTACAATTGGTGCCAATCATTTGACGTTTTCAGACCTACCCCCAACCCACACTCTCATGAGAGTCCTTCATTTGGGACAATGGGGGAGGGGGGGAAACGAGAGAAAGAAATCATTTTAAGGCAATTTGAGTCTATGCCCCTGTTCAAAAGTGTTCCGCAATGGCTGTCGCAGACAATTACAGCCTCTCAAAGTACCAGATTTATTTATTTTTTTTTTAATCCAAAACTGCTCCACTGCAACAGAATTGTGCAATATAGACCTATTTACCTTACCAACCCTTCCCCCCCAGATACTGCAACAGAATGAAAAAGCGTAACTACTTGACCTCAGCCTTTAAATCGCGATAAATCAGCTGCCACATACTCTCTAACAAATTTAACAAATTCGTGCCCGGCCCCTCCCCCGAGTCAGCTCGAAGGTGTTTGTTAAAAGCATCTCTCCGCCATCCCCTGCCAAGTGCCGTTTTTGTTACGGGGATGGCGAAAAGGAGAGCCGGAGACGGACGGAAAAGCTTCCTTATTAACAGCCGATAAAATTTGATAACGATAACCCCTGTCAGTGAAAAATTTCGGGTTTTTTCTTTTAACCAATCCGTTAATCTAAGGCGCCCAACTGCGCCCTTGTCACGGTCTTTCCAAGTCGTTATAGACTTGCTTAGAATTTCTCTCTTATGCTTCAAGCATAAAAGTAGCAGGCAGAGCTCGCTACGGAAAGGGTCCCTGCTTTGTACGCAGATTAAAACCGGGCCTCTCTGATACCGAAACGCCTTCCCCGTCCTAGGTGGGTCTCCGATTCACGGTCCCCAGAGGTCCCTAAGGGCACAGCGGGAAACCTCGGGCTTTCGCTTGGGCTGCCGAGGACCCCTTCTCATCCCCGCTCCTCAAACGCATCTGCCGACACCAGGCAGGACGGACAAACCAGGCGCCGTGTCCCGACCGGGCAGCCGCCGAGCAGCCCGCACCCCTCGGCGGGGCAGCCCCCACCCGGCCGCCCCGACCCCGAAGAGAGGGGCAGCCGCCGCCTTTCCCTCCCTCAGAGCGGGGAAAAATGGGGAAGAATAAGGCGGGGGGCACAGCCCGCCGCCCCGCCACCCTTCCCCTCAGCACCTTCCGCCCAGCGGAGCGCCCCGAGGGCATCCCCCGCCGCCCCGCTCCCAGCGGGGGAAGCCCCCCCCACCCCAACTCCACCTGCCCTCAGGCGAACCGCCGGCGCCTCCGCCCGCCGACCTACCCCGCGCCCGCCCGCCGAGCTGCTACCTTCGAGGACTGGCGGCGCCCGGCCCTAGCGAGGACCGCGGGGTTGCGGTAAGAGCGGACGGCTCCGACTCTCCGCCGGGCGGCTCGGCGGTTTTCCACACTCGAAAATGGCGCCCAAACGGCGAACTCGAACCGAAATTCGTTAGAAAAGCGCGGGGCACGCTGGGAAGGGAGGGGGCCGGCCTCCCGCGGGTTTGAAAGGAGGAAAAAAAAAAAAAAAAAAAAAAAAGTCCCGCTCCCGCGCCATCTTGTTTTCCGTTACTGCGCGGACGGGCTGGGCGGGATAGAGGAGAAAAAAAAGTAAAAATAAATAAATCTCCCCGCGTCAAGGAGCGGTGGGGTTTTTTTGAGGGGAGAGGCTGGCGGCTGAGGGTGACAGCAGCCCCACGGCCGTGGCCGCCCGTCCGCCCGGCGGCGGGAAGGATTTATTTTAATTTTAGAAGTAGGTCAGTGGGCGGCGCTTGGTTGCGAGGGGCGACGGGGGCCGGAGGAGCGGCGGCGTGAAGGAGCGCTGTTATTTAAAAAAAAAAAAAAAAAAAGTAAAATGAAAAAATAATAAAAATTGGATAAAAATTGTGGGGACACGACGGTTTTAAAGCGGTATTAATTAACGGTGACGCCACCAGGCCGTGTCACCTGGTCAGGAAGGGCCCGTGAGGTGGCGGTGGGACGAGGAGGAGGAGGAGGAAGAAGAAGTCTCGCGGGAAGTCGCCATAGAGACGGAGCCGCTTGGCCCCGCCGCTGCTGCGGCGCCGCGCGGACGGGGAGGAAGGCGGGATTAGCGCGGAAGCCGCCGGTGCTTGGGAGCTGACCGCTGAGGGAGCGGTGCCCGCCGCTCTGCGCTCTCCCTCCCGCTGCCGGCGCAGGTAAAGGCGGGCTGGGGAGGAGGAGGAGGCGGCGATCCTCCTTTCGGCGTTGGGCGGCAGGTCTGACTCACCGCCGCGGTGGGCGAGAGGGTCGGGAGCCGTGACCCTTGGGGCGGCGTGGGAGGCGGGCTGGGCTGAGGGGAGCGGGCGGCAGCCGGACGGCCCAGAGGTAGGGGCGGGGGAGTCCCGACCCCCTAGCCGCGGCGCCCCTCGGGGGAACGGGCGCTGGTGCTCGCACGGAGAAAGCGGACGGAGCGGAGGGGATATTCTGCCGTTTGGGAAGCTGGAAGCTGTGAAGGGAAAGGGGGTGCTGGCACGGTCGGGGAGCGGGCTATGCCATCTGTGTGGTGCCCGGAGCCGTCCCTCGGGAGACGAGGCACCGCCACCTCACGCAGGCGGGGCGGGAAGAACCGCAGTTCCCTCACGGCGGGGAGCCGCAGCCGCCCCGGGAGGAGCGAGCTTCTGCCCCGCCGCCGCCATCCCCATCCCCGCCCTTTCTTTCCATCCCGCCGTCTCTCTTTCCCTTCGCTCCCCCCCGACTCTTGCTCAATCTCCCGCCGCCGTCTCTGGTCCTCATCTGCTCCTTCGGCAGCTCCGGAGAGGAAAAGGCTGAGGGGAGGAGAGGGTGAGGAGGCCTGGGGCTGCTGTGCAGGACACGGGGACCAGCGGGGCTGGGAGAAGCCGGGCCAGACTCACCGTGCCAGAATAACTCCTCGTTATTGCCCCATCTTTTTTAAAATGCTTTCAGCTAACCTGCTGTTGGGCTCGTTGCGGAGCTGTATGTAGCGGATGTACTAGGGTGGGTGATGATGGATGTACCTGTTGCTGACAGCAGGTGAGCTGTGTGACGTAAGGGTGAGCGTTCAGCCTTTTAGGTGCACATAAAGAGTGTTTAAGCCATTTTCAAAAATTATAATAAAGTTCTGGCCTTGTCTTTGAAAGGAAAATAACAGAATTCCTTGTGCTGGAGGGAGGGAGTGCAAGCTGGAAGCTGACAATAGCGACACGCCTGCTGATACCCTGAGAGGGAAATAATCAATAAAAAACTACCAAGCAGCAACTGAAAAGGTGGGTTTAGCAAAGTACGGTGTGCACAGAAAATAGAAGCAGATAAGATCCATGCATCCAAATAAATACGAGGTATTCTGTTAAGCAGGAGAGAGGCTTATGTTAAAGTGGAGAATAAATCTTTAATACCATTTTACTCTGTGCTGTTTCTTTGCTGTATACAAATCTTATGGTTTATGTTTGGGGATTTTGTTTTAGAATTTGTGTCGCAAAGACTAGCTCTGTAACTGATCAGCAGAAAACATTGCAGCGTATGCTGAGCGGGTATATACAGGTGCTGTACAATGGCATTGCCACCATGCAGAAGTCAAGGACATGATTAAAAAGCTACTTTGAAAGTTTAGCGCAAACTTAGGCCCCTTTTAAATGCCTTGATGACAAGGTTCCCTATGTGTATTTTGGATAAGGGCAGGAGAAGGAAATTAGACGTTCAAGTAGGAGAGATGTAATTATTTAAAAATAACTATTGTGTGTTTATCAATTAATGTAAAGCAGGGTTGAAAATACCTCATTTTATTCTTTGGGCACAGGAAATTATATGTTTTAGAACTGGTATCCTTTAAATGCTTTTTTAAATTCTGCATAGTAACTGTTTGACACGCAGTTGTTTTTGTAGTGAAAAAATTCCAGAAGATTGGAAGGGCACATTGTGCATCATCATGGTCTCCTCAGAGTGTACCTTCTGCTCTCACCCTCTTGGTCTCACTTCTTTCCATCCTGGAAGACAGAAAAGTTTTAAGCTGGATCAGTGCCTCTACACTGTCCAGGCACAGATACACAAAGGCTTTTGCTGTCACAAGAGGGAAGGGGCTGAGAGGATGGGACCTCAGTGAACTGTTTATGGAATTTCTGTTTTGCAGCAAAGTATCGTGGACATTACAAATAGGGGAGGATGAAAAACTTGGACGTTGTATCGTTTTGTCACGGCAGGGTTATTTTCATAGTATGACTTTTCCCCCTAACTTTTCTCACAGTGCACTTGCTAAGCATGAAGTTCCTTGAAAAGTTTGTGACTCCAGGTTTTCCCTTGCGACCTTCATGGCTATATGTCAGCATGAGGGAACTTCAGTGTTTCAACCTCCAGTGTTGTAGCAGTATGTTCCTAGCGTCACTTGCTCTTTAAATTGTCCAGCGTGTTTATACTAAGTGATCAGATAAGTGTGGAGTTGGGTACTGTACAAACAGATTTCTTTAAAACTGAGGTCTCGTTTGGTGTTTATTTTGCCACAGTACTAATGTAATATTACATATTTAAAAACTTTCTATTTTGCTGTTAGTGTCTTCCTTTTAAATTTTAGCTACTCATATATGTGTTGTTTTGTTTTATTACAGTTACAACATACCTATGTATCTTTTTTTAATGCTCCGTCTGAACAACTGAAATGAGACTGAAGACTTCACTTCTAAAGGAACCAAAACATATCCTTTGTCTCAGAATAAATCATAGAAAAACACGTTAATTCTGAATAGCCTTTTTTCCAGAAAGGATCTCTTTATCATAAATGTCATAGTAAAATATTTGTAAATTGCAGGTGGCTTTTTTTTTTTTTCTTCTTTTCTTCACTTTGCCATTCAGTGCAGCCTTTAAGGGCAACGTTTTAAGAGATGTTGAATATGCTTAGAGTACTTCCCTTCAGAAGCTATCAACGTTTTGCTAGAAAGTTTCAAGTTTTTCTTTCCTTTCTTATTTGTAGTTATAAGTTAAAGGCTTTCCCAGGCCGTAAATAGGAGTAGTGGTACATCTGCTTGCTTGTAATAAGACATGCATGTAGCAGATACAAACAAAATTGTAATTCTTCTACTAATAAGTTAGATTTGTCAACAATTTAAATATGATGTGGCGTTAATAAACTGACACATTTGAATGACAGTTGGGCGTTCTGCACTTGCATTGTGCACTAAGACCCTTTTAGAGGTGTAACCCAACATTTCAGCTGTGTTTCAATGAGTATGCATCATAATAAGAATTATATTTTTCCACAATACAGTCTGTTTTATTTTTTGCTGAATTTCTACCAGCTCTTTTCATGTTTTTGTTATATAAAACATTCTTATCAAATATATATATAAAAAACAATCTTATCAAAATAATCTTCCTGTATACTGTTCCTTCATCTTTGTTTAACCTAGATGAGATATTTTGTAAGCTTATTTTTAATAATTAAAATGTGCACGCTTCCTTAATTTAATTAAACATAAAGAATTAGTTAGCTGTGTGGGATGGACTACAGCTGACGAGCTATATTCCTGCAGTGATGATCACCAAATTATGAAATGGAACCTTTTAACTAGTGAGACCACGCGAGTAGTGAAACTTCCAGATGATATTTATCCCATAGATCTTCACTGGTTTCCCAGAAGTATAGGTGGGAAGAAGCAGTCCCATGCCGAGAGCTTTGTTCTCACAAGTTCTGATGGTAAGTCAATTTAAAATATTTATAATTTCATACCACTTTGGGCTTATGTCACTCAAATACATAAGAGGTTAAGGAGTCTGCAGTAAAGCAATTTCAAATACCTGTACACCAGTTGCACTGGTGTAACATTAGTAGTTTCAAATTTAATACATTGTACAACTATAACTTTCTCCAATACAACACTATCAAACATATTTCTGACAGCAGATGTATATTTTTTTATGTAAGGTCAATTTCTACCATCTTTTTTCAGTTTCACAAACCAGTAGCTTTAAGTATGTCTTCACTGCATGCCTACATAGATACTATATTGCCTACAGTTATGAAAACTGAAGATGACCAAGTTACTGAAATTGCTTAACGGTGATATTTAATATCAATGTAGACCGTTTCTTGGACATGTTATGAGAGCACATCTTGTACCTGGCTTCTATGGAGTCTTGAATATCCCCCTAATGCATTTAGTTCTGGCTGTTGTGAGAGATGTAAGACTAGTATATATATCCACTATACTGGCAGAGGTATATATACATATGTATATCCAGTATGCTGCTATTTGTCTAGTGTACTAATACTAAACTGTATGATCCAATATAGTAGCTACTATATTCCAGTGTATGGGTTTTGTTTTGTGGAAGAGAAGTGGGAGCAAGAAGGTTTGATGATGGCTTGGGGTGTTTGTTTTACTTCCTCTCCAAAGAGAAGAGGAATTGATTTTTCCCGACTTGCACGCAGTCAGATTTTTCTTCCTTCATGAAGGCAGATATACTCATATCCCCAGTTCAGTGAAGAAGTCTTAGGTAACTGGTTTAATTATTATTTTACATTTATTATGAAGCAGTCCATACTGTTTAGGTCAGACTTTGTCTCCTTTCTTCTCAGTACCGTAGTGGGGATTGTGTTGCATGCCATCAGGATTTTTCTGTACATGTTTCCCCTTCCTTTCCTTCCCTCATCCCTTTTCCTTAAGGAAAAACATTTGGACTCTCCTTGATAGAATTCTTTGCTTGAACAAAATACAGAAAATAATGGTAAAAATAAATTTTCCTAACCCTCCCCCCCTTTATTTCTGTTACAAAAATCCTACCATGTGGAAACCCTGTAGTTTAGATGAGAGTTTCTTCCCGAATCTACCAGTTTTAAAAAGGGGTTGATCCTCTCTGAAATCTGCTGGTTTACGTTGACCTTGTTATAAAAATTGTGTTGGAATAAAAGCTCTGGAACAGCCTCACTGACAATCTACTGGCAAGAACTTGCTGGTGGGGTTGGTGTGTTAGTTTGTGAATGATTTCTGATACTTTCATGTGTTACATGCAAGAACTTGACATACAGGTGACTTGGAAGAGCTGTATGACTTGCTTGCAGAAGTTGGACAGTCCTTATGCCTATCCTATCTTTTTATACCTTTGTGCTTTACTCAGTTGCTAACGCTGTTTAAGGTTCCAAAGTAAATTAAATTGTCCTGCTGGTAATAGTAATTATGTGCCACAAAGAAGCAGATTGCATCAACATACTAAACTTAGTTTGTATTCTTTTGTCAACGGTCAAAGACCTTGGTGGTAAAGCTGTATTTGTACATAAATGGCAGTGTTGGGAGTTTCTCAACACTGAACCGAAAGCAATATGCTGCTCTAAATCTCTGCCAGCCTTTTCAGGCAGAACAGATCATGGTCAATTGTTGCAGAGAGTTTCCATCAGGATAATAATGGCCATCTGCCCATGACCCTGTTGATAGCTTTCACAGGGACCTATTGATAGTTTTAATGGGACTGATGGAGAATTTCCAGCTAACTTCTGCCCATGTTTTGGCCAGAACCTTGAATTTGTGGGTCTAGTGTGTTTTCTTTGGTGAGGAGAACTTACTGTAGGCTTTTGGCTAGCTTCACAGTGAGCTTGATTTGGAACAGAAGGTTTCTTACTGGGCATTAGCAGTTGAGCTGGTATGTCCAGCATGGCTTCCTGTACACATGGAGAGAGGTAATATGTATTTGAAGAAGGTAGAGGAAGTTCATTCCTTGCATGAATTTTGGGGATTTCTCTGACTTTTGCCAATAGTTGCACTTAAAAATTGGGAGGGCTGAGAGCTCAGTTCACAGAGTGGAGGACAAAATTTCTTCAAGATACTTAGTACTTCCTAAATGCACTGAACTTACAGAACAAAAGCAGGGCATCTTTTGTCACCCTGTCACTTCCTAGATGTATGAGGGAGGGAAGATGAGCAGAGAAGTCTGACCAAGTAGAGTTGTAATTTTTGCAATACTTGGTGCTGAACTTCACTATGAATTTTAGGCAGCTGGGTTTAATGAGGTATTGTTTGTAGAGCTCTTAAGGTGGAAATGGAAGGTTTTGTGAAAACTGAAAGGAAGATTCATTTGTATCAATATTTGCATGCATTACAGTATTATCCTTTGGGAGGGCAGCGTTTTTCAGTAGGTCATCTGGTGCTCTTAATTCCTAGCTTTTTTCTCCTTTCTTTTTCTTTCTCAGTTATCACATTTGTATTTCTAATGTCCTGTTTCTGTAAAGTTCTAAATTGTATGTGTAAATAGCAAGCAAAAGAACAATTGTAGTAAGTCAGATCTCCTGTTATTTACTCAGTTTTCCATTGTTATGAAAATAGTATAGCAGTATTTCGTGTTCTGCTTGAATAATGCTTTGACAGTTTATTGAAGAAATACATAAGGGCTACTACTACCTTCATGAAAAAGATGACTCATAAAAGTCTGCTATGCAATTTTTCCTTTTTTTTTTTTTATATCACTAAGATATGTGAGAAAAAATAAATCCTGTTCATAGGTATGTTTAGAGAGGTTGCCTACTTTTTTAAGAAGTGTTCAAAAATTAGCATGTCACAGGAGCTGTACATTCGAAAGTACTTTAGTCTATATGTGAACCCAGTGCAAATTCAGGTAAGATACCAGTTCTTCAGTGTAATGTCTAGTAGGTATGAATGCTTGCCCTTCTCCTGTAAGTGGATTAACTGAAACTACAACAAAGAGTTACAGTTTAGGAATAAAGATTCATGAATAGCACTGAGTATATGTAGACCCCAGAATCTTTTCCAGGATTCATTAGGACCTTTGCAATTAACTGGAAGTTGGATTACTTTAAGTGACATATGTCAATGGCAGGGGTTTAAAGCGAAGGGTTCTCGCAGTTTAACAGATGATTTTTCTTGCTGGTCAAGATTTTAGTTGCATGTGACCAACAAATTCTAAACCAGTCCCTTAATATTAATCTCCATGTTCCTTGATAAAGCTTTTGTGTTTGTTTGCTTACAACTTTTACCAAGCTTTTTTTCTCTAACCTAAAGTTATCATCCTAGGATTCTAGCTAATGTTGAAGTATTTTATAAAGATTTCAGCTATGAGACGTAGTGAGAGGAAGGTCAGGAAAAATGCTGTCTTCTCCCTAACAGTAAAAAAAATATTAAAGATTACTGAATGAGAAAAAAATTTGTGAAACATGCAAATGATTATGTAGTTACATCTCTGTTAGAATTCAAACGCACTTGAGAGTCTATCCATTCTATCGTTGTCCAGCTTTTGGAGATCAACTTGATTAACTTTCACTTTCTTTTAGTGCAGCTGTTTCTTGCTTGCATGGAGCATAAACTGTTGTGGCTATCTTTGCCAACTTTAATGCAGTGGGTTTGGGTTTTTTTGGGTTTTATTTTTCTTTTTATGAATGTGTAGGCCCTTCACGGTCCAGTTCTTGGCAAATCCCTAAGGCGTATCATCTTAATCTTGTTGTAGCTGGGTATTGTCTGATCAGAGTCTGCAATCCGCTAACTTCCCCCCTTTCCCAAGATGACACATCCTTTAGTTCTTCAAGCCAGTCCGGTGATCGGTTGTTAGATAATTTTGTATTGTTCAGTGAGTCGAGTTTGTATTCAGCCCTTGCATTCCTTTTGGACATCTGGGGCCTTTATTGCTATTCCTGTTGTTAATTCGAATGCTACTGTTTTGCTAGCGTAGCACAGTGCAAAGCACAACTGAGCTTTGCTGGATGAATTGCTACTAAGACTAAATGCTTTATGGTTGTTACAGAGCAGTAGATACTCTGCAGAAAAAAGATAACGTATTGCAGAAGGAAGATAGGATGTAAGACCTGTTTAAGGGAACAGACTAAATCCCAATTTGTTTATTTGTTTATGGAGTACTAAATGTAAACAAAACTGAATGAAGAAACTGACCTAGAAACTTTTTTTTTCTCTTGAAGTTCTGTTCCTTAAGAAAATGAGACTTCATGACCAGCATTGTAGGGCGATTGACTCGCAGGTAATCAGTAACTTTGGAGCTCCTTGGTGGGTTTGATGGAGAGAGGCAGCTACATGGTGGAAAAATGCCCACTGAGGGGGCAGCTGTGGCATGGTCTGCAGGCATTTTGGGCAGGGAGGAGTGGTTTCGCTTGCCCTCATTGAAGGGAAACATTCATCTGGGGTCCCTTCTTAGGCAGGGGGGAGTCCACCAACAAAAGCTGATTAGGTTTGCTGTTACTTATGGAACAAGTTATTTTTGCCATAATTCATTCACAGATCACAAAACCTGAGATCTTCAGGTTTTATCTTGCACAAGTTAGCACTTTATTTTCTTTCTTGTAGGGATTTTTTACCTAGTTAACTGTTGTTAGGACTAAGGGATAAGCTATTAGCATTGTTTGGTAAATTCATCCTGAACATTCAATTTCTGTAAAACTGTTCATGGGATAGTTTGGTTTGGGGTTTTTTTTTCAGTGAAATTGAAATACAAACCAGTGCTAACCTAATTTGGAAAGAATAAATTGAGATAAAAACTTAATGTAGAAAATTTCCAAGTTTTTATCTCCTAGTGTAACTTAGCACTTTCAATAAAGAGAACTTATCTTGTAAAGATCTTTTTTCTGCATATGCAAGTGAATTATTGCGTTGTAAAAGTTCATGAACAAGTGTTGTTGCTTAATTGCTATTTTCTAAAAACCTTACATTTAAAATTCTGTTTAACTATTACTTAGATAGCATGCCTTACGTGTCAAGCCTGCAATTTTCTTGCAACAGCTAATTCATCTCTGTGATAAGGATTCCTGAAAATTTGCTGAATCCAATGGAAATGGAGTATAATGTCTTTACAGGGTTGCATTAATTCCTGGTTGAACTCCAGATGTTTGTGAAATTAGAGCAAATGTAAATTTAATCCTCTTGGGTTTTCTTCTGAGTTGCGTCTCTTGTGGGATATTGTTCTTTTACTTCCTACTTACATTGATCTTGTTGCTGCTTTTTTACGAAAATAAAGAATATGTTCAACTTTAAACTGCTTATTAAGCACAAGTCATAAGTGAATAGACCTATTTTTTTCAACTTTTTATGTTATTGATAATTTAAGCATTTAAGAGTCCATGAAAAGTAATGAACAAAACATACATGTTTTATGTTCTATATTTGAATAGGCTGCTAATTTCCCACTTGAAATTCCTCCAAAACTGGAGAGTCACTTTAAGATCGAGGACATTCTGGCTTCAGGACGTAATAAAAATAAAGGAACAGTCTTTTACAAAACTGAGATGTAAAGTAATATTAAGTTGAATCACTTCGGTCTACTCCAAGCATGCAGTTAAAATTTTCACTTTCTTAATTATGTATGAGGCAGTAAGTTCTAATTTGAAAGCCTCTGCTACCTCAATGTTAAGTTGAAGAACAGAAGGCAGAGAAATCCATTGAAACGTTGCTTTTGGAGCAACCTCTATATGTGAATGCAATGAAAAAAGCAGTGTCTAATGAGTCACATCATTTGACTGTCATCAGTTGTAAATTCATATGTTGGAAAAATAAAGAAGTTGCAGAAGTAAAGATGATATCCGTGAAAACTTGATTTGGCCCTGTTCCACATAAGGATTCTGATGCAGTTTTTAAATGCATGTTCACATTTTTTCCAGATGAATTCTATCTTAGTGCCTAAGGTGGACCTGCTTTTGTATGAAACTGTATTCTTTCCTGCTAGACTACAATTTACTGGGTTTCACTATTTGAAAGATGCGTTGTGTAAGTAGAGCTTACTTAGTAGAGGAAGTAAGAGCTTGTGGAGTGGGAAAGGATGCAAAAGATTGGTAAACGAGCTGAATGTTTCCCTGTATAACAGGATTTTATCCCGTGCTCTGTGACATGGCCCATTGTTTTCCTGATAATGTGACCTAAACCAAAGTATTCAGTTGCTTGCCAACTGTCTGTTCTTTCATTTAATTTATGTTTTCTCTTATGTGTTCGAGCAGTTTGCTTGCAGAAGAATTGAGCTCTCATGGACTCAATATAGAAAATGCCATAGAATTCTTTGTGTCCTTAAAAAAGTCATTCTGAATGTTTCAGATTGGATACTGAAAGATGATGAGTGCCTTTGAGTTAGATTTCTGTGTATGTTAGCTCCTGATTTGCAAAGCTTCCTTTTTTTTTTTTTTTTCCCCAAGGGAAATTGGTGAGATATGGTCATAATGGCTATGAAGAGCTAGCCACTTAATGATGAATACTGTAGGTGATGGCATGAGAATATTCATGGTCCTGTGATCAGATTAGGTTTAAGTATTCTGCAATGAAAAAATGTCTTGGCTACAGATTGAACAAGTACACTATGCATTGAAAAAGACAGGTGATCAGAAAATAAAACATGTTTGTTTAAAACCAAAAAAGGACATTTTGACAATTTAATTGGAGAAAACAGCATTTAGCCATCAAATTCCTGTGAATCCAGTTATTGCTTATACACAAAAAATTAGAATCTCATACCTGAGCGATGTTCTAAAAAATAACTGATGCATGAATTATATTAAATATATTTTATAATTCTAAATTAGCATGATGCATTACATGTAGAATACCAGTACTGAAAATTTTAGGAAACTAAAAATTAACTGAATGAGAAAGAAGCGGTCTTAGTAATAATATCAGTTCTGTGAATTCAGAAAGAAAGGGAATTAACTAGCTGTTCAGAGTACTCTGATAGATATGAATATTAGTGATAAAGAAAAGCAAAAACGTATAGTCGTATATGGTATTTTAAGTGGTTTGTTCAAATAAACTGATTTATACAAACCGTAATTTTCTTCAGTGTTAAAAATCTTTTGCTTGGAAATTTGGCTGGATTATTGTGCCTTTTTGTTTATGTATTTAAAAGTAAAATGAAGGCAAAATGTAATTTTATTCATTTGAATAATACTATGGAGAGCCCTGATGTATGTTTCATGGTTATTTACTGACAGACCTACCAGAGTGCTTTTTCTTTGTTTTTAGTCTGGCTTTGTTTTCAAGGTTTGTTGGTTGGTTGGTTTTGTTTGTATTTTAAACTGAAGTGCAAAATAAAACATGGGAAACCAGAACACAATAACAGTTGATTCAGGCTTCTGGCAGCGCAGGCCACTTAAATTTTGCCATCTTGGCTACTTGGTGATATGAATGTGCGTGTAGTGTGGCCATGTCATGCGTTTTTACCTTCTGTGCAGTTCATAGTTAACTCTGTTATCACCTGCATACACATACTGGTCTTCATAATGTGGTCCTTTACCGAAACAGTCAGGTATTTAGTTTCTGGTTCTGGCTTATCAGGTATGGTCTTTTTTATAATTCGTATTCCCAAGCAGGATGTTATTAATGGAAAAATTATACCATATTGGATTTGCACACGCTTAGTGTGAGGTGTCTGTGTACTGTTTATCTCAAAGAGTTCTGGTCACTCTGGAAATTGTTTTAGTGGCTCATTGTCTGGCAGATCAGATAAAATAATTTTAAAAGAGTTTTGGTTTTAAAGTAGTTAATTTGAATCACTGAACTACTCTAAGCCGTGCGTTTGTTCTGCCCCATGTTTCCAAGTCCTCCTTTGTCTGCTCTTTGGTCCAGTTTAAATTTGATCTTCCTGGATTTAAGCAACATCCCTCATTTGGAAAGAAAGACTTCCTCATGCTTCTGTTGAAATCATTAATAGCTTTGTTTTTGGCTTCTGTGAATTTCCATAACAGCTCCATAATGCAAGCAGTAATACTTCCTCAGAGCAACGCACTGACCGATGGTCAGATAGTTCTAGCTTTTCCATTATCCTTTTGGTGTTGAGTGATTTTTCAGATCTTAAAAAAAGAAAACACAAGCACTCTCCTGGGCTGCAGTGTATATACCTCTGTTTGTTCGCTTTCAGACAATGAAATAACATCAGGCAGTTTTGTCCCTGGAGAAACATGCAAACTTAAGGGACATAAGAAAAATGAATAGGCAAAACAAAGATTATACATACCAAAAATAAAAAAACCTCACAACTTTATAGCTAGTTTACAAATAGCTCTTCTATAAAAACTCATTTGTTTGGGCTAATCATAGCTATGAACAACATAATTGCGTGTTTTGTTCTTTTTTTTTGTTGGTCGTGGTTTCTTGTCTTGTTTTGTGCGGGTATTTTTAACAGTTGATAACACCATTACAGTCACAAATACTGATTCACAAAATTAGATACACTGTATCTTGAACTTTTGTTTAGGAAAGTTCCACTTGATTTCAAAGTTAGGAAGAGTAGAGAAAAGTGTAGAAGCACACTGTGGAGCCGTACTTGCAGGAAGGTGGAATTACGAAGGAACAGCGCTGGTTACAGGTAAGCATTCTTTCAGTAAGGAAGTGTTTTGAAAACTAAAATAAGGGAAGAGCTCTTTCAAAATAAAGCCTTTCGTTTTTCTAATACACAAAGTTGACATGCCACAAAGAAATGGAAGGGTACAAAAATACGGTATTAAACAAAATTTATGAAAAGTAAGTGCTTTCAATAAAATGTGTAGAATGTAAGTACTTCATGGGATAAATACAAACAGAATGTTTTGGAAAAATAATTTAGTCTGACATATGTTTAGACAATGGAATCCTAAATTTCATAGTTTATGTAGTAGTTACATTGACTTTGAATGAACAAAAGTGAGTATATTAAGTGTTCGCACACTGATCTAGCTTGAAATTCTCACGAGAAGGGGGGGAAACGGAAACACAAAATAATATAAATGAAGTTACCTTTTTTGTCTTCGTTGTCGCTAGGGTTGTTATTGTTTAATAGAAGTTCATTTTGCACTATTTCATTAATGCTGTTTTAGAAGAATGTTGTCTATTTTTAACTAATAAAAGATCTAGTAAAAACATTTATTTATCTTTTTTAGCTATCCTTAGTTGTTAGATGTTATCCTATTCACTTGAAAGTAAATAGTTTTAGCATGAGAGTGCTTAGATGGTTTTGTGGATGTTCTGTACTTCATAAAGGAGAATATTTGATTTTATTTTTTTTTCTTATCTGTTACAAAAGAAGTTTGCTAAGCTAGTACATGTATATCCCTGTACATGCCATTTAGGTTTTTTAGCCAGCAAAATTTACTGAGGGCTCATCTTGAATGTTCCTGTGCTTTTCTTTCTTAATTATTAGGAGTAATGTAGATCCAGCTGCAGTCTAACTCTTCTCTATTGAGGCTGGGAGAATGATTTCCCAGTGTCTGCATCTCTATATGTTTTTTTTTTTTTCCCACCTAAATCTTTTGGTAATTAGTTGCTTTTGGCATTTTTGTCAAAAACGTCTATCTTGATATTAAGGGGAAGCAAATTAAATTTCCTATGACAGACTTCTCCTTTATGGTATTTCTGTTGGTGTCAGAATTTTCTGCAGCCTCCTGTTGATCTAGCACAGCTGATTTCTTTGGACAAATTCCAACTCAGTCCAGAAGTACTGAAGATAATTTTGGATCTGCTTGTTTCCAGACTCAGTCTGACTCTAAAATGCTGCTTCAAGGAACTCTGTCTGGCATGTTCCTCTGAAATCCCAGTGGGATAGAAATATTGTTCTTTTTAAAGACAGATTTACCTCCGGAACTTCTCCAAAGAAAAAGTCAAACTTGCCTTTTCAATTTTTTTTTTTTTTTTTTTTTTTTTTTTTTCCGGACAGACTGCATGACAGTTATGGGGAGTATGGGAATTCATCACCATATCCAAACAGTGTACTCTGAGAAGATCAACTAGTCTTATACCGTAACTAGACTTTGAGGAAGCGTACATCATTGATGATTCTGTATCATTTAAAATATTCCTTATGTCTCTCTTTTAACAGTATCAAATGTGCACAAATAAGGTTTTTAAAAATTTTTTTCTTATACTTTTTAAACACTTAAAAGCTACATCAGCCAGATATAAAAACCTGACATCTGGTAAGTAAATTACCTTTGAATGGGAGAATGGCATTAAGTGTCTGGGTGTACCTTTTTCCTCATTAATTGAATCTGGGAGGCCTAAATGAAGGCCCAGAGCTGTATGTTTTAAATATGATAGCACACTAGGAAATCTGTGTTCTTAATGTGTACATAACTATGCTGTATAGTGTATAAGAACTTAATCTTTAATAAGTAAACTGAGGTTTTTCGTAACATGCAGTTATGTTATAAAACTTAAGCCTTCCAAACAGAGCCTTCAGTTATCTTCACTTTCACCATTTATCAACTGTGAAGCCTCCGGTTTAATACATACAATCTGCTCCTACTCTCTTCAGACTCCTCAGAGACTCATTTAATCAGCCTCTGGGCCACTGAACTGTAAATAGATGAAAAGTACTAGCAATGCTGAATAGAAAATACAGAATTTGGGATACTTAAATAGCAATGGACTTTCTCTTCCCAGGAGCAGCTTCAGATAAGAAGACTATAGGGAATTTCAGGAGAGGAAGAGACTTGTTGATAATAGCAGAAGAACAATCTTAAATATTTTTTCCTTAATATACTATCCATTTGCATGTTAGGAAGACTACATAAACAATATTTACCTGCAAGAAGACCTGGACTTATTTTAACCCTAGTGTTTCTTAGAGAAATACAAGTGCTGTGTTTGTTAGACTTATTATTGCATTTAAGGTTATGATTTCTGTGATGACTTTACAGTTGGTGAAGATGGCCAAGTGAAAATCTGGTCTAAAAGTGGAATGCTGAGATCCACTTTAGCTCAGCAAGGTAAGTTAATGTTCTTAAAGTTCCATTAGAACTTTTAAATTTGAATTATTATGAAATATATGTAAATAACAGACCCTAAATCTGGCAGTAATGGTTTAAGGATCTTATGGCCTAGATAAACTTAAGTAAAATTAAACGTAAATCATAGTTGAATACAGGGTAACTGAATTTTTAATAAGACGATTATCTTTAAAAAAAGAAATAAATTGAATTCTTCAAATTGAAAGTATTACTGCAACATTTTTACACAGTAGTTTCAGTTCCACCCTAAGGATTCTGGAGAGGCTAAAGAATTAAAAATTAAAAAATCCAGTTTTTGATACCAAGCCACAGACTCTTACGGTAAAACTGAAGAAAAAAAATCTCTAAAAGTATTGCAAGAATGCTTGAAAAATGCGAAGTGCATGTAGGTTAGTTCCTCTGAACTTTAAAACTTAACAGCCCTTGGTTCATCTCTCTGTTTAACCCAGTAACTAAATTAGTATATGCAAACAGTCCTACTGAAGTGAAACGATCCCTTTGCTTAAGTTCTTTGTTGAACTGGGGCTTTGGAGACCTAACCTTGATCTTGGCTTTGTAACTACAGTTTTATGCATACTAGAGCATTCCAGTTATTTTAAGTCAGTTTGAAATCACACTATTGTGAAGTGCAACAGCGTAAGCTGCAAATACATATTTATACAAATAATGTTTGACGTTTTTAAAATGCATTTTTTTATAATCATAATTTCTAACATTTTTGTACTATTTCAGTGAAGATACTGGGCTAGATTTTGTTTTTAAGACTTCATACATTGAGATCATGTGACCTTTTGACATTTTTTAAGAAACCACATGCACCTGGGGTTGGGTTAAATGTCAGACCCTTATCTCTTTCTAAAACAAATTATCTAAATTCTTTCAACCTGTTGGAGGCATTTTAACCACAGGAGTGAATGTAAAATGTATTTCAATTCTGTTAAGGAAGTTCATATTCAGATGTAATGTTTTTTCATGCTTACAATGTAAAAAGATAAGCCAACTGAACTGCAATTTTTGAAAAGAAAAAAAATAGCACATACTATTCACTATTTCTCAGTTGATACATTTCTGGTACAGTATAAAAGTACAGTTGAGTCCCCATGGAATAATTGTCTTTTTGGTTTTGTGTTTTAAGATAAGACCCTGTCAGGCTCAGAAACCCTTTAAACTTTAATTTTGTAGGATCAAATTTCCACAGACCACTCTGTAGCTATTGGCATACCTGGGATCAGGATAGGATTCTGCAGAAATTGTTATACCTCTCTTAAACAACATAACATCTTTAAGCTAAATTTTCACTTCCTTTAGCATATCCTTGAGAAATGAAAGGATTCCCATTGCTAACGTTCCTCTACTCATTCCACTCTTTGTATTAGAAATAAATTTTCAGGCTCTTATCTTTGGGTGAAAGTCTATGTGCCTATTCTATCTTTGGATTTTTATTCACTACAAAAACATGAACATATATTTTTCCCTTTTTTAAGTTTTTCAGTACATCTATGGAGCGCTCTGGCCACATGTCTCTGCATCATGTCGATGCTTGGAATACAGTTAGTGTGACCTCATGGTCTTTACTGCATTCAGCCTGGAGCTGTAATGTTGCTGTCATGGCTGTGTTGTTCTTTGAGCCTGATCTCACTTCTTCATCCTTAGATTATCTTAATATTCTTCCTTCTGTTCCTCCTTTTCCTTAAAATGAAAGCTTTTAAAAAAAATGCTGTATTTGCAATCCTTTGGGCTTCTAGCTGACATGGTGCCCTGATACATTTGGATGTGGTAATTTTTTTTCATAGATCTCTGGTATATGTTGGTAACCCACGTGATGATGCTTAAAGCAGGATTTGTCTGTGTATTCTGTGCTGTATACGTTGCAGCACGATGCTGTGCTCAAAGTGTCTGCGTTCCTTTGGAGAGAGCCACTGAACTGTGAAGAGTAGGAAGTATTGAAAGTCCACAATTGAAAGAAAAGATGGCTCTACCAGCATAAATTTTTACAGTGCTTTGTAGACTCTGACACTAAGATTGTTTGAGGTGAAGTCTGTAGTGTCAGTGGTGCCACCTGCCGTAACCAAGTCCTTTGCAGGCCAAACATCTGGGTAGTAGGACCCGTGCTGAGCCCACAGTTGCGGAGCCTCTCTTGAGATGTCATTCCAAAATTGCTGCTGCTGAGGTTCATAAACCACTGTCTCTCTAACGCTCCAGGTCCCCTACAAAGTCAAAGGTACTGGTCAAGCTGAAAATTAAGTAGAGTGCAGGTGTGCCTTCCTCACTACAATCAAGATTATTCTGTAGCACCATTTCTTTAGCTTATCCCACCGGTGAAGCTGACAGCTTTGCTGGTAACTTGCTGCAAGATCTGAGAATCTTCAGGGCAAGCAAGCTTTGTGGATTGACCCTAAGTATTTCATTGCTAAAGCACCTGCTCAAATCCTGGTAACTATTCTCGTGTCCCTAATTCCAGTCAAGAAGGGGGTAATTCCTTGCAGGAAAGTCATATTTTAAATCCACAGGATGACTTTATTTCTTGTGCCATGAAAACTTAATTTCTTTAAGAGCATTTGGTGAAGGACATCACCATAACCTTAATGGAAATACGCATGTGTTGTATAGACCAAGTCAGTGTTCTCCATGTGCTTTTTGATTCTCAGTGAAGCCATAACTTCCCATTATAAAATCATATGACACTTATTTATCATTTAAACATGATTATCCCCAGACCCACACATTTTACCAGTTTGCCTCAAATGGATTTCTAGTTCTTCAAGCGATTTCTGTCACCTTTCTTTCCAATTGAATTTGTGATCTAGTACTTGACTGTATCTTTCTTGAGTACTTGTCTTTTGGCCCTGCTGACTTTCTGATGGGCTTCCAGTGGCTAGTATGCTGAGTAAGCACCAAGGAGTAATGTGAATAATTGGTGTATAGGTTGCCTTTTTGATTAATGGAAGCAAAATCACAACAGTTGCAATGTAAACAGTTTAATTACAACATGTTTATCGTGAAGTGTAACTTTCTTTTTAAGGGACAACTGTGTTCCAAATGCAGCATCTATTTTTTTTTTTTTGTGCTGTCACAGAGAGACATAAAATTGTCTGAATTAATCTTTCTACTCCTGTGAGAGTCACACAGACTTACTGTTGTAATTACTGAAGTATCTGCTGTGGCTGAAAGTGTCAGAGTAACTGCTCTATCGCTCCTGCACTCAGCCCTAGCTCTTTCTCTGACGTATGCATTGGCCACGAGAATGGATTCACTGGGGATTAACATCTGCTAGTAGAGCACTGAGATGTGAAGCCCACCCTGTGTGCTTAATGCTGATGTTCCTTCTTCAGATCCTCTCTTCAGGTATCACCTTTTCTGCTTTTCTCCCTTCTTTTCTCAGAGAGCGTTTTTTCCTGAAACTGTTTGTCACCAATGCAATTCACTGCAGTTTGTCTGTTCTACTGAATTTTTCTTTCCACAGCAATGCAGTGTGTTGGCAGTCTTTTCCCAACCAAGTTCTTGTTAAGTGCAGAAGGAAATGAGTTAACTTAGCTCCTGCTGTTAAGCCCTGGAAATTGTGGTTAAGTAGTCAGCCGTCATAAAAAAGTTAAACATTTGGTTTAAATATAAAAGTCTTCTGATTGTTAAATCAGCATTAGAGCAGGACAAAAATTAGTTTATTTAGAATTTCTGTACAGCTGGTGACAGAATTTATGTCATTTTCAACATAAATTGCTGCCAGTAGGAAAACAGCTAGTGCCAGGTTTACTTAATATATGTTGCATGTTTCTGTGAGTTGTCTCCTATAATGGTTGACAAGTTAAAAAAAAATATTTACATAATTCTGTATTTCTAAGTAACATAAAATAAATGCCTTCCTAAAAGAGAATGTATGAAGTACAAAATTATTCAGGAGCAATAACACAAGGTCTCGGTTTAGAGTTTGAGTATTTTGAAGCTCTAGTCAGGTTTAGTGTGCTGAATTGATTTAGCATAATAAAATCAGCTTTTTGCTCAGAGAGAAAATTCAAAGGCTTAAGCAGTAGATATTAGATGATTTTAGGGCAGCTGATACAGCAGTTCCATCATTTAAGTATCTAAATCTCATCAAAATATTCCCATAAAAAGAGATTCCTGAGTCATTTTTTGAAATGGAACTTAGTATGTCGAATGTGTCTTAGAAAATTTTACCTTAAGCCTTGTGGAGTTTTTTATTATCATAAATTAAAGATATATTAAAAGATTGTTTATTCGATCGATTTTAATTCTTTTGAGCAATTTGATACATAGTTATCAGCTGAAATATGCATGAGTCCCTAGGAAGTGCCTATCTCTGAGAATTTAGGAGAATTTCTGTCCATTTTCCTCTTCTAAAATTATGAAATGGTTAAATACCACCATTTGGGTTGTAACAATTGGTCTTTCTGTGGTTTCTTATTTCGCAAACAGAGTTTTGGGGTACAATTCAGTTGCGTTGATGTAGATGTGTCATTAGTGCCATTTGAGGTTCATTGGGCTAATTCTGCTTAACCTCCAAATCTATTCCAGAAGGAGATGGCTCTGCTTCAGGTCCTCTGTCGTGTCAGTAAGCTCCACGTGGGTATCTTAGAGTACCCTGGGTGCAGCACATCACTTAGGTGCTTGTGTTTAGACAGTTGAATTGTGTCTTCAAAGGCCTTATTTCTGCCAGTGAAAATATTAGGGTTGTTAGAGAAAACCAGAAGCCTGAAATAAGCCTTCTCTTTCCCATTTCAGAAGATATGGAAGTAAGTTTTACAAAAAGTAAAGAGAATGGTCTGACAGTCTCCCTCCTTGCAGTTTTATATGCAGTGTAACATTGAGGCGGTGCCGAAACTTGCTGTCCATTGCTACAGGGCTTCTGCTGTGATAGAAATAAATGTTTGGACATGCTCTTTACCTAACTTTCTTAGTTTTATTTGCAAGGAGTCAAGTATTGTAATACTTTGATTCTTCTTCTTCAGGGGAGACTAATCCTGTCAAGTACTATGGAAAATATTTGCATAGTTGGCAAGTCTGATTTTTTTTTTTCCTGGATGCTTTTTCCATGTAATTTTTTACTTCCTTCTATTTTCAAAAAAGGTCATTTGAATACTGCAACATAACATGATTTTAAAACGAAACAGTCAGCTTTATTCTAGATATATCATTCTGGAGTTTTCAATCTGGAAAAAAACGTTTGCAATTAATTGCGAAAAGTCTGTGAAGTCTGCAGGCCACTTTTTCTAGTTTTATTTGTTGTTGTTTGTTTTGCAAGTTGCTTGTGTATGGGATGTTTGTTTTTTTTATATGTGCAGCAAAACAAAAATATCTGTTTTGTTAGAGACTTAGTTATGGAGCCTAAACATCTTCCAAAGAATAATTTTGGTGCAATACAAAGCTTTTTCTACCCACATTTGTGTTCCATCTCACTGTTGTAGGTGAAAAGAGCTATTTCCTGATGTCTGTTGATAAGTATTAGGATGACTGTTGTCATGTTGATTTTCGGCATCTCATAAGTGTCAATTGGGAATAAAATTGCATCAAAGTATAAAAGATTAAGTAAATATAAAATGCAGCTATTAACTTTGTTTTCTGGAGTTGTATAAAACTGTTCACTTATAAAAAGTTTTACAAATTAATAGCATGGTAAATGGCAATAGATAATGAGGTTTGAGAGAGAAGCAATATTAAACCCACAGTATTAAAATGATAGGTGGTGGCGTGGTGGACCACGTATCTGACTTGCGGAGCTTACTTTTCATACAAATATTTGTTGCTTTTAAGTTAGGTATTGGTCAGCATCGCAGCCAGTGGTCTCAGCATTGAATTTAATCATATTGTAGGTACTCTGGCAAATGAGTTTGCAGGAATTTCAAGGTAAACATGAAATGGTTTTGTAGGTATTTGTAGGAAGTGTCTACAAACTAAACAGCAAGAGAAAAGATCTGAAGATTTGACAGGTGGTCATTGAAGGCTGACTTTGTGGACTGATCAGCTGGGAAGAGTTAACATTTTAATACTGAATGAAAGATGCCATGATGCAGTTAGACCTTAAAAGTGACCTCACCGTGAAGGGCTTTTTTTGATATAATAGAGAAAATTGTATAAATGGAAAGGGCAGCACAAATCTTTGCAGTGTCCCAGTTAACCATGAGCCAGGGGATCAGTACATCAAGGTGAGAGAAAAGCATCTTGAAGATGAAAAGTGACCCAAAGGTGAGAAGGACAATTGTGGGGAAACAAAAGCAAGTGGGAGTATATACATGAGGTTCAGTGAAGCTAAAGAAACAAAATTGTCTAGTAACGATGATTTGACTGAAGAAGAAATCATACAATAGACGAAGAAATTTGGTGATTTTAATTCTTTCAGAGGTGGTTTTAGAAAGAGCACAAAATGAAGAAGCAAGTGGTACATGTTGTCAGAGTCTGCTGGGACAGACCTTGCAATAAAATCAGTAGGTCTTAAGGGATGCATTGAAAAACTGGATAAGTACAGTATGAGAAAAAGAGATACCTGTAGCAGTAGTAAAGTCATACACTTTTTCAGTAACCCAGATGTAGCAGACAATCCATCAGTTCATTGTTTGTTTTGCATAGAGTTGATTTGTTCAGAGTTAAATTCAGAGTGACCCCATGGAAAGTGGTAGGTATTTGATGGTTTACTCAAGTGAATTTGCCAGGACTTCACTCTATGTATTTTTATTTCCTTGAGGGGTGTTGGAAGGGTATGCAGCATGAGCTAAAGTCTTCTAAGTTTTTCCTTCTGGGTTGCATCTGTCTCTTACTGCTCTTCCTGTGGCTGTCTAAAACATGAAGTGAACCAGTAAACGTGGCCGTAAGTGCAGTCAGACAAGTGTGGAGGACAAATGGTTGCCCCTACTTTAGCTTTCTTCCACTCTCAAATTTTTGGTGTATGATTTTAAGTAACCAGTTTGAAGTGGCTATAGCAGTTTCTGCATAATTTGATCAGATAAGTGGTAAG
Source organism: Rissa tridactyla (assembly GCF_028500815.1). NCBI lineage: Eukaryota > Metazoa > Chordata > Aves > Charadriiformes > Laridae > Rissa > Rissa tridactyla. The sequence continues at coordinate 8,914,436 of NC_071471.1, forward strand.
AAATGTAATGTTTCTTTTTTTTTTTCTGTCTACAGGAACACCAGTGTACTCAGTAGCCTGGGGACCTGATTCTGAAAAAGTTCTCTATACTTCAGGGAAGCAGCTGATTATTAAACCTCTTCAGCCAAATGCTAAAGTTTTGCAGGTATCATTAATACATGAAGGCTGTCTCGCATTTCCATGTGAATACTTTTTAAAATTATTAAGAGTTTTGCCAAACATAAAATGTTTGTGCTAAAATTTTCCATGCAACATGTGTACCACTCATTTCTCCCCCACCACCCTTTTTTGAGTGTTGTTGAGAATAAGGAGATTGTTCGTTTCTCTAAACTAAAAAAAAAATAAAAATTGACAGTTTATTCTGTGGATATTCTTCAGGCATGTGAGTGAGCATTTTTCTTTTCATAAATAAATAAAAAGCAAAAAGATGCAGAATCATAGAATAGACTCATAGAATCCTTTAGGTTGGAAAAGACCCTTGGGATCATCGAGTCTAACCATCAACTGCACTCTACAAAGTTCTCCCCTACACCATATCCCCCAACACCACATCTAAACGACTCTTAAACACATCCAGGGATGGTGACTCCACCACCTCCCTGGGCAGCCTATTCCAGTGTCTGACCACTCTGTCTGTGAAGAATTTTTTCCTAATGTTTCCTAATGTTTCTAAACCTACCCTGCTGCAGCTTGAAGCCATGCCCTCTTGTCTTTCCCTTTTCGTTTGTTATGAAAAGGCAGAAAGATACCGAAGTAATCATACAGAACATGGTTTCATTCTGCCTTGTTCAGGCTGTATTCAGTTTGTTTTTCTGCAGAAGAAATGACATCTCTGCATTTGTACTGTTGAAAACCCTGATCTACGTTGGAGTGTATGAATGCCCACTAAGTGATGAATGATAAATACTGAAAATAGAAGTTGTCAGACTCGTGGCATCTATATTTAATTTATTTTTTTTTTCATTTCAGTGGAAAGCCCATGATGGACTTATTTTAAAAACTGACTGGAACTCAGTTAATGATCTAATTCTTTCTGCAGGTGAAGATTGTAAATATAAGGTGAGTACTGGTTAACTTTTTAGGGAAGCTAAATGACCAAAAAAGATATTAGGCATTCTGATGTCTTCTAATTCTAATAATACTTGGGAGCTCACAATTAAATGAGAAGTCTTTCAATTTTCAAGAAAAAACTTGTTACCCTGAGTTTCTTACTTGTAAATACATCTTGCTCTCTTTAGTAGCATAAAATCAGAATATTTTTTTTCCAAGTATGGCAGAATATAAAAATAGGTAAAATGCAAGTGAAACAAACTCCGAAAGGAAAATATGTAGAAATATAGAAATGCTTACTGGAAGTAGTATAAGCTATGACATATACTGAAAAAGGTAATGACATATAAAATTAGAGGAGATAAAGCTACTGTTTTCTGTTACAGGAGCATTAATGAATCCCTTAGGAAATTTTTTGGTTGGTCTATTCTGTATCCAAAAGCATATATTGTGTTTCTTCCCTTACATAGGAACTTATTTTTAATTGTGTCATATGTTGGTTGTATCGTTCTCTTAAGTGTATAATGACTGTGATAAAAACATACACAATTAAGAAATTTTAAAAAAAATATTAAAGTGTTAAAATTAAATTACTTCACTCTGAATTGGCTTCCTGGTATTCTGTTGATTTCAATCAGTGAGAAAATGTCTTTGGTCTGGAAATTTGCAGAGATGCCTCGCATTGTTGGGAAAGGAGTGCAAATGGAATAAACCTTGTGTTTATTTTACAGACTTCCAGTAATTCGCAAGAAACAAAACTCATTAGTTCAAATTGTTTTATACAAAATAACGTAACATTTGCCATAGCAGCAAAGCAAAGTCTATCGTATTAAACAAACCAATATTAATTAGGAACAACATTTAATGAAAAGTGAACTATAATATGCAAAATGTATATCATGTAGATATATATGTAACTTTTTTTCAAGGTTTGGGACAGTTATGGACGTGTACTGTACAGCTCACAGCCCCATGAATATCCTATAACCTCCGTTGCCTGGGCTGGGGATGGAGAATTATTTGCTGTGGGGTCTTTTCATACTTTGCGTCTATGTGATAAAACCGGGGTAAGTAACAACTCGGAGCAATAGCAGCTGTGGAATTGTACAGATTTATTGGTAATACAGTATATATTCCTACAGATATACACGTACAGGGATTTTTGTTAGCAAAAACTAGTCATGACTTCCAGCACCTTTCTATTGGGTGTATCTGATTTAAGATACTGACTTCTTGATCTGTTTAACTGCACTTCTAAATATGTTTTGGATGGGAGAAATTTTTTTTCTATAAGATTTTGTTTTTCAGGACATTAAGGTTTTTTGTGCATTTTTTAGCTTTTTGCTTAAAAACACCTTGGTGTTTGCAAGTTTGCAAGCATCTCTTGAAAGGCAATCATAAAATGCAGTTACTAACCATAGGAGTGTGTGTGGTGGTTTGGGCTGGGCTGGCCACCAAACAAATGGCAGATGCTCTTTTTAACCTCTCTCGCTTCAGAGGGGGAGAGACCATCCAAACCAGGACAGCATATAACAATAACCTATCTTTAAAAAGGAGGTAGAAGAAAAATGTCCTGTGCTTTTATTATTTAGCTTTTTTTCTTAAAAAATGCTGAGAGTTGACAAGCCCATCTTATGAAGAATCACAAAATGTGATTGTCGGTCATTAAAAATGATAAGGCTAAAGCAGAAGTAAAAGAGGAGCTAAGAGAACATTCATGCTTCTACTTCTGATGTCTAAACTTGGCAGTTTTACAAGGTAAAGACATACTTTAATCCTCTCATCTAATCGTCTCTTACTTCTTAACTGTTGTGAGAGAAAAGGCAAAGGCTCCTAAAAGAGATAACCTTTGTTTCCCCTTTTTTTTTTTTTCCTTCACTTGAAACTTTAGTCCCAGTTTGTTGTTGTTGACCTAGGGTTTTTTTGCAACTTGGTCTCCAATTAAAATGAATTTAGTGCAGTTTCATCTACTTTCATTGGTATTCTAAGTAAGTTAGTGTAGAGCACAGATTGACCTGATTGTCTCTCTGGATTTCGTGTAGTTCAGCAACTTTTTGTTCAGACTCGCATTGCATCGAACCTTGCTGGTGTGGGACTTTTATTGTCCCATTCTCTGCCTCTTTTCTTGTGTTTGTTGCTCTTTTGCTCAGATTGGGAAGTGTTCGCTGTGGTGTTTTCGGGTATCTTCAGCAGAGCATAGTTCTCCTTACCATGAACTTGAAGGAGTTATTAAGCACTGGAACAGGCTTCCTGGGGAAGTGGTTGAGGCACTGTACGTGGAGGTATTTAAAAGACAGGTAGACATAGTGCTTAGAGATATGGTTTGGTGATGGTTTTTGTCAGAGTTACGTTGAGGGTTGGACTAGATCATCTGAAAGGTCCCTTCCAACCTAGGCAATTCTATGATTCTGTGTGTTTTGAGTATTTTTACATTCGTGGAGAGCCTTTAAAAATTATGTGAGAAGAGGCATGCAGGATCAGATCTCTGAGTCTTCATTTTTCGCTTTCTATACTGATTATGGTTTCAGTAATCTTCACTGACAGAAGTAAGTGTAAGCTAGGCATTAAATTTGAAGTAGGCATTGCTTCTGTTTTCTGTGCCTTTTCCTCTTACTTGCTTGGGGAAATTCTTAGTGCTACTTAATCTGTGTAAGTAAAATTTGATGATAATTATCTTGAAGTAAAACAAAAGTATTCACACGCAGTTTTCTTTTGGAAGGTATTATGTTTCCAGTTTTGAAAAAAGGTGTTTTATTTCTGCTATCTACATTTTTAAGATACTTATTTTAAGGAGATTTTTATTACCTGTGTGTTACAAACACAGTCAGAAGTTCAGAGAGTAAAGTAGTGAATAGAGTTGGAACCTGAGGTGTGAATTTGTGCAAAAGATTAGAGTACCACTCACATAGGTAAAATAGATAAAGTAGGTATAAAAGACAATGAGGTAAAGAAGATATTTTCTGTCTGTTTTGTAGCATATAGCTTTTGGTTTGATCCCTAGGGCCTTACTGTTTTTCTTGCTAGTTATTATGTAATAGAATTTACTATAACTATGGTTCCAGCTCCTGCTATCTGAAAACCAGTAATTTTTTAATCAGCATTCAATATTGAATAGGCTTGTGGACTTTGTTTGAAATTTTAATGCAGATAGTTTTATTTTTTCATAAAATTAAGGGTTCTTTTGCCTGGGTTATTACTCCACTCTTAAAGAAACAAAGACACGTACAGTAGCTAGTGGCAGACACATTTGTTTGTTTAGCAGCTACCAATGGTAATTTATTATCTTCAAAAGTCATGATTTTTCATGAAAGTTCCTTTCCTGACATTAAATGTAAATAGTTACTAAAGAACTAGCTTTGCTAGTATTGAGGGAAAAGGAAGAATGATTCGCATACCACCAGAGTGATGGAGTTTGAAGAGAACCAGACCTGGCTTTTACTGATCAACATAGACATTTTTATTATGTCTGATGTAATGGAGTTGTATTGGCAAATTGGTCCTCAGGGAGCCATCAGGCGATACATGTATCATTAACTCTTCTCTAGCATATGTGTTCAGTTTGGGGACATAATTAAATTAAATTCTGTTAGAGTATGTTCTTTTCTCCTGTTCTTTTCACCTGGTTACTTTGTTCTAGCAGCTTGATATTAAAAAAGAAAACTCCAAATATAATAGTAACTTTAAAAGTTTAATTTCTTCATTTCATTATTTCTTCATTTGCTCCAATAGCATTATGTATCCAAAAGAAATTATTATGGCTATCCAACAGAATACAAAACAAAATACATCTAATGTAGTAATTTGTTGCCTGCTTTAGTGTCCATGATCGTTAATCCTGCAGAGAGCGCTAAGATTATTTTTAAAGTATATATATTGAGATGTAAAGCTGGATGTATTGATGGGTAGACTTTAGCCTTCCTCGTGTTCACAGCTTTTCAGAATCTAATCACTTGGCTAGAGGGCAGTGCTTAAAAAGTTCATTTATGTCAGCTATTTCCTGTGGCTCTGCATGCTTCCCTTGACATTACTGATCAGGTCAAAATATTTACACAGCAAGAGATGGTAAGAATGACTGAAATTCACTGATTTCCTCCGTCCCCACTCCACTCCCACATAAATATCTTAAAAAATGGACCATACCCATCTGTTCCAAAGACAGGTTGCTTTCCCAGTGCCTTGGAGAGCATAGAAGGATAACTGATAAAAAACTTTAAAGCGAAACACTGTGGTCAAAGGAATCCTTTTAAAATTGACAACAAAAGTTAGCAAAGATGGACATCAAATTTATATTTTAATGATTCTGAATGCATGTATGCATTTGGTTTTGGGAGGCCTTTGAGATTTTCTTCCATTAATGATGTGTTTACTATTTACCCTTAATGGGGATTGATCAGCTTGATTTGATTTTTGGTTGTTGTTCTTTTCCAAATTAATTGTGCTCTTCTTGTTGAACATTTTTTCTGGTGATGTTTATCTACGGTCTGTTTTCATAAATAGATGTTCGTTTGACTGCTAAATCTTGCCTTTTGATTAACTGTTACCTTGATTTCATCACTATGCTTAGCAAATGCTTTGTTACGAAAGCAATTCTCTGCATAAATCTGTAAGTTCAAGTTTTTAAATTATTATATACATTCTACAAACTTTCTCTTTTATTACAGAATGAATAGTGGCCATTTTACTAGACTGGTAGTTTGCATTTTTGCCTGATTCTATTATACATGGCATTTTGTATTCCATGGCTTGCTCCCTGGAATGTCTAATTTTGCTAGAAATTCTATAAAAAAGATTTGGAAAACGTAATAAAATTCAGGGAATATTGCCTAATATCTATAGAAAATAAAGGAAAACTTCCATTTTGCAAGTGTAACAACAACTCCCCACCCACCACCCCATTTAAACCTAGTATGGTTCTGTGGCTAAAAAATATTGAGCTCTGTGGTAACATGTTTCTATTCAGCTTTTTATCAAAAAGATACAGACTTGAACTTAATGAAAGTTGATTACATTAATTTGATGTCCAGGGTTGGTCCTACGTTAAACAGTAGCCATGTTTGTCGTTCTTTCCTTATTTTTTAAACTATCAACAAAGGAGGAAAAAAAACATCCAAGAATTTTAAAACTACAATGTAGCAGGTATCTACAGAGAAGCTTTGAAAATAATTTGCGTGTTTAGCATTAAACACGGCGTGAATTTCATTCAGGACAGTAAATTGTGTGGCTATTATAAAAGTAACATAATATATCCTTTAAATTAACATTAGATGTTATACAAATATAAAAGAGATAGCAGGATTTTGAAAGTGAATTTATACAATGCATATATTTTCGTATTATTCTGATAGTGCTGAATTATCCTAAACTAGAGCACTATGAAAACCCAAGCAAATCTGCTTTTGATAGTTACAGTGAGCTTTGATCTCATTACATTTAGTTTTAGTCTTGTTTCACGGAGATATATGCTTTTGGCAGTGTAACAAAAATAAGGTTTTTTTCTGTGCTGTCTCTATTTCATCTACCTTTATTAACAGTCATGATCCTGAATTCTTTGTAGCTCAATAAAAGAAAAAATATTACAGAGAGGTTTCCCATGAAGTTATGTTGTTGACCAATTCTTTCCAAGTTGGCATGTTTTAATTTATTAGAATTGGCTAATGTAACTTTGGGAAGAAAATGAAAACATATGGATTATCTATGGAAGTAATAATCTATTTAGAGAACTACATCACTGTTTCATTTTCTAAGGTTAAGAATTTATATGGGACAGTTTTTCATCCTATTTTTAGTTCTTGGGTCTAATAATTGTGAGAATGTGCTTGGATTTCAGGAGAATTTCAGATATCTTCTGTTTGGCTTTGTCCTTCTAATGTGCAGTTTAATACCTCACCTGGAGGTCGTGGCTTAGTTCTTGATAATTCACATTAATGAGTGGGGTCAAGTCCAACAAATGTTTAAGAAGGCAACAGGAATCTTTCACAGTTCTGTATGTCAGTAGTTGTGTCAAGGTTAGTTTCTCCTTTTCAGGTAAATTGCCCAATATTCACATGTAGCACTGGATTTCCTTACCTCCAGTTACGTATGTATTATCCGGTTTGTAGAATCTTTTGTGGATTCCTGTGTGGTAGGAATTGAAAACCTAATACGTCTTATATTGTAAAATATCATTACATTTTATACTCAATAAAATATCAGGCGGGGCTTCTATAGACATATATACGTATGTATTACCCATGAGCTAATTCCATGTATGTGTGTACATTCAGTGTTTATAAGGCACCTAAATGTGGATTTGCTTTGGATAATTGATTTTTATGATCCTGTAAGATTCAATTTACCTTCCATTACATCAGAAAATTAATAGTCACTTTCCGATGAGAAGCTTCTGGGCAGTTTGCACTGAAGTGTTGGTTCATCACTCGAAAGTAGTGAGAGTAGATTGCCGGCTTTTAATGGACGGTCAGACTATAATGTATTTTCAGATGTCAGCTACATCTGCGCTAATGTGAAATGCCCTATGGGCCACAAGGAAAACTGAGCCTTCACTTAAAAAAGAATTAAATAAATAGACATCCTCAGTTATTAGGACCTGAAACAGTTTGTGTGTCAGACTTGGGTAGGAGGAGGTTCTAGCACACTTGTCTTTGTATCAATTGGAGCATAAAAGGCCAAGAGCGTGTATTTGTTGTTAGTCCATTCTGCGCTCTGATTTCTGGAATGGATTATGGAGGAGATTGCACATTTTCTTTTCATAAACAAAGGCAAAATAATGGGCAAAGACTATTATTAAAGTCAGTAGATTAGGTATCCTGTGTAGATTATGACATTGTGGGGAGGTTGAGCAGTATCAGCTGTAGTTCAGTTTATGTCAGCATTCCCTGTTCAAAACTCCACGTACTGGTAAACAGAGCCGAAACAGGGACCCGCCAGGAACAACCAAGTGTGCTTTGCACAGCTGACATCGGTATTACTCTTATAATTTAAAATAGAAGAAAATACTTTTTCTTCACTATGTTTTTTTCAAAACGTTTATGCTGTGGTATTATGTGGATAAACATTCTTAATTTATTGCATTCAGTCCAGAAATAATAACTAACTAGAACCTTCATATTGAGTCTTGGAGCATCAATATTATACATGTGAAAGACTGTCCTTGTTCCTGGGACACAGAGTTCTCTGAATCTGCTCATTGAAACGATTTCACCGACTTCTCAAGAGCCTACTCAGTTTCCATTTATGGAAGTCAGACAGTATTCAGTGACTATAGTACTTCATCTTTTTTACTGCATTGTGCAATCAGAAAAGGGAATCTTAAGTTACTGCTTTTATGTATTTGTTTAATATAATGAAACTTTTATAACTACTGGTTTTGTTCTTGAGAGAGTTCATTGAATTAAATGAAAAATTAATTATGACACAGGAAAACTGTAAGCAAAACAGTAATACCAAAGTATAATATTGCAGCGAATGTTAGAACAACATTCATGTAGTCTTTTTTTTTTTTTTTAACTCTGTATATCTAGGAAATACATAATAGCTACTTCGGGTTTTAAAAATTGTTCCTTTCTTAGAAATGGAGAGCTAAATGACTTTTATTACAACATTTTGTGCACATGATAAACGTACTGGACATCTGCAGGGAGTATGAATCATTGGAGTGGTCTGAATTATATTGAGAGCTTTCAAAAATAACTGGAAAATAAAACTTTGGAATCGCTGTATATATTTAAAAAAAAAAATTAGGTTGTAATCTGGAAATATTTTACTGAGTATTTCAAATACCTGGGGGGAAAAAAAAAGGCTTCTGGTTAAAAAAAAAAAAGTAGTTTTGGAGATGTATCCTCTCGGCGGTGCAGTGTATCTTCTATGCTCTTCTATGCATAAGAAAGCAGCACCAAAGCCACATTCTTCAAGCTCCTTAAATTGGTTCTTAGTTGATGGCTTCATGGCTTCATGCCCCTTTATTATTCATTCGGACTGGTGAGTAGATTCTTGATCTAAGGGAAATGACCTTAGAAACAGCCTTGTCTGTTTGGGAGGATCCCAATATTCAGTTTTGAAATAGTACTTCTTCAAACTGTTCTCAGATCACATCTGGCCAGCTGTGAAAAATCTGTCTCAGACACAGGGCATTTAGAGCATTCTCTGAGTGGGCTTGTTACAATCGTTCGTCCTGCAACCTCAAGAGCTTACTCATTTGCCGTATAAGGATATCAGACATGGTTAAATATTATGCACTTAATTACTATAGTGTGTTTCATACAGAATTCATCCCGGTGAGAGGGAAGAGTAGGTTGTGGACTTTTCTCCAAAAATTGCAATTGCCTCCCCAACTGCAGATCATATGGGCAGTGAATGGTGCGTCTGTCAGCCAAGAGGCATGGAAGCTGCAGCCTTAAAATTGAGTGCTTGAAATTGGAAATTCAGTCAGTGCTGACATTGTCTTTCACTCACGCGTATGCGCGTAGGCAGTAAAAGAGCCTTAACTCAGTAGGTCATCTTACATGCTATTCTGCAAATCATTAGCACAACTGGGAGGTTGAATTTCATCCCATTTTGTTTCCTTGCTATCGAACGTTTAAGTCTGACGCCTTTATTTTATTGTAATTTTTGTGATTTCATTTCTTATAAATCATATGAAGACTTTGTGTGAAGGACTTAGTATTTCTTGGGGTTTATGTGTACTGCAAAAGAAATCAGAATATGATGAAATGTGTTAGAAGCATTAGGTGACTGTTTTCTTCCAGCTGTCTCCCCTTTGGTATAATATCATGTATCCAAAAGTCACGAGAATCCAATGTCCACATTTAACGTCAGTTGCATGTTTTTTTTCTTACTGATTTGATTCTTAAGATTTCAAGTGTTTTTGAGTGTTCAGGTAGTTCTTCAATTGCTAAATGCTTTTTAAAATACTCTTACACAGTTCTGAAGAGGCAATAGTTGAGATTCGCCTGTTGTTTTAAAACCTGGTTTAATGTCTTCCTAAAAGTCTATAAAAAGGTTATTTCATTTTTTGTCACCCACTTTCAGGGAAACACTTGTTTGGAGATTTGTAATGATTTGTACAAACCGTATTTCTGAGATGCAAGAAATAGAAAACAAGTGTCTTGACCTGAAACAACTTCTAGTTTTTGACAAGAATGTATTAATAAGGATCCAGCTAAACTTTAGATGAGTCTCATACATAAGGCTGGGTGAATTTAAGAATAAAGTTCTTCGTTGGAGGAAATTTAAATATTGAAAAAGAACAAAATTAGGTTTAGTACTAAGTGTAAGCTTCTCTCGTACCTACATTCATGCTATGGATCAAAAGGAAAAAACCAAATGCTAGTTTTAATACTTATTCCTTGTTCTTTGTGCTAGGGGGATTTATGGTTTTATTTTTTGCAATGCTAATGGTGAGAATTAAAGTATGGGGGTGTGTCAAAGGGTAAGAAATCGGGTGCTATTTCATTAAAGCGCATCCCTGTTGCACTGGAACAGGTGATTCCATGGAGCCACGTGGGCAGGATGGGGAGCAATGTGCACCCTGTTGCTAGAGAGTATAAAGCTCTTTTTTTTTTTTTTTGTTTTTTTTGTTAATTAAAAGCATGTTTTAGCAGCCAGCCCACAGTTCACGAACTGCTGTATAATCTCTGTCGTTAGCCCGAGGCTGGCTGGCTGCTTGGGCAGAGCAGCGTGTCTCCTGGTCCGTGATCCGTACTGCAAGCTTCCAGTCACTGCTGCTTCCTACTATCCCAATGATTCGGGGCCTCCATTTAAAAACCAACAAACCAAACTGATAACTATATTTTGATAGACGTAGATGATGTCAACCCATAGTACAAGATGAAGGAAAGTTATTAACCACAATACCACAGAAATGTGTTAAGTCCAAGCGAGCCTTTCCACCTTGCAAAATCCAGTTACCAGGAAAATGTACAATGATGCTACTTTGCCTACCGTTTGAATTTCTAGCTCTGTAGGAAAGCAGATACGCTACTTATTTTGATAATAAGATTCTGAAATACAGTTATTTGACCTGTGCCTCCGCGACATTAGACTGTGATACTCTCATGTGAGCACCTCTTAATTAGTCTAAAACAAATGCGACACACAGAGCTATTGTTTCTGGTTCTCTCCAAAGCTGGGCCAGCTGTCACTGTTTTGGTGCAGTAATGTTTCCAGTTTTTGTTGTTATTGCAAGCATAGCAACTGGCAATTTTTCATACATCCTTCCCTCGTACAGTAACGAGAGACAGAAAAAGGTAGGCAAAGTATCTAGCTTCTCTTTTGTGTTAGGAGGAGAACAGTATACAGGCATTGCTTTTGGAGCTTTTCATAATCCACTAATGTCCCTTATGTTGGAAGCGCAGAGAGAAGCAACACAAGAGCTTTGCAATTCTCTGTCAACTTGGGATAGGAACGCCTTGTTTATACTGACTGATTTTGCCTAGGCCTTGGTATTTATATTCAGGAACTGCTGTCACTGCAGCATAAACTGAATGCATCACACTTAAGACCATCACCCGTTGCACTCATGTAACCATGTTTCTAAGTATGTTCATTTAATTTTTATCTAGTGATTGTCCAGATTCATTAATGACTAGGTACACTTTAAATGTATTTGTGACTAGATAACTATACCTAATGTACTTCAGGCAGTCTGACGTTATCATTTCTGCCATACCTGATGGTTTTCCTTTCTGGATCCCTGCTTTTCAACAATCTGACTTAAGATATCTCATCTCTTTGGTTTGCTTATTCAAGTTGTAATAAAAAGTTAGTTCATTGATGTTTCTTAAAAAATTATAAGCATGCAAATCTGTTTATTACAACAAATAATTTCCAAAAAGTACCAGAAAAATTAAGAATTTTTTTCTCGTTTTCTGCAAGTGGTCTTATGCTTTAGAGAAGCCCAACACTGGCAGCATATTTAATATTGCTTGGTCTATTGATGGCACTCAACTAGCTGGAGCATGTGGAAACGGACATGTCATTTTTGCCCATGTTGTGGAGCAACGCTGGGAGTGGAAGAACTTTGAAATAACGTTAATTAAGAGGAGGACCATGGAGGTAATCTTCACAGTTCAGAGCAGTGCATTCTCATTACTAGTTTTCTAAGGCTTTTTTTTAATACAAAATGGGGATTTTTAATCCTCGACAAAACATTATCCTTTTTTTTTCTGTGTATATAGGACTAAAAATGCTTAAGATCATAAAATGGCCAGAGTTAGCAAAAGATGTAAATAATTATCAGTGGTACAGAAGATCAGATCCATGTAAACCAAACCATACTACCAGATGGAGCAGAATCACAGAACTCAGAAGTACTTTATCCTCTAGAAAAATGCAAAGCTCATTTGAAGAGCATGTGAAATTAGCTGTGGGAGGCCACTTAGAAGAGAGAGATAATTTCAAGTGTAATGAAAATATTTATGCAGAAAACAATACAAATACATTGGCCAAAACCAAAGCGCCATATTAAATAGTATTACAGTAACTGTCAGCAAAGATGAAGCCGCCTAACTAAGTGTAGATAATATAGAGGATCTTTCTTTACCTTATCTGCATTCATGAGTTGTTGGAGACACTGATGCACTTTGTAATAGCTAATGTTTCCGTGTTGTTAATGAAGCTATGATGAATGTTGCTGTCTTAGGGCATTTCCAGATAAATTTGGTTGCTGACTGTAACTGTAAAGAGTTGTAATGTGCATTTCTGCACCACATACTGTATTACAGCCTAGATTCAGATCTTCCAAAGCTCCAGACGTTTCTCGTATATCATGTAACATACATCAGGTACCTGTGTGGTGCTTCCAGCTGAGTACTGAGAAATAGGCATTGACCTCAGTGGGAGCTGCCAAGTCTCAGCACTGCTGGAAATGAAACAGGCCCCTACATGTGGTTTCTGGAGCTTAAGTTTAGGATCCTTCTTTTGAAAAACTTTGGCCTGAATCCACATTTAGGTTACCAAATATCTGGGAATTAATACAAAAATATGAATTTTTACCTTCTAATTTGTCCTCTGTGTTCCCAGACACTGACTCACAACATTCGCTCTCTGAACGCTGGGATAATATAAGATTTCCATTCTTACAAATTTTCCAAATTACACATTTGGTATTGGACACCAGGCCAATATTTTCAATATCGAAGTCAAGTTCCTAAATTCCTAATTAGGCCCTTAAATGTTTTTCGGTCTTGATTCTTTTAATGTTGAATATGTAATTGGGAAAAGTTGTAACAACAGAAATGCTCTATTACAGTTTGGTCCGGTGGGTGGGATAACATGAGTCAGTGTCTGGGAACACAGAAGACAAATTAGCAGGTAAAAATTCATATTTCTTCTTTCATTCCCAGACATCGACTCGTAACAGATGGGCTCTCTGAATAATCTCCAGGGTGTTTGAATATGCAAACAACTGAGGAAGTATAGCTAACCCTGATTCAGTGCTAATATTTTATTTTATTATTTTATAGTGATTTTATTTTATTCCCATATATCTGGATAGCAAAATATTACCTACAAAGAAGTTCTAGATGCATTCTTTTTTTCTGAGTACTACAATAGCTAAGTTAATTATGGACATGTCACTGCAGTAGACATAGCAATTATTATGTCTTTGGAAATGGTTTCTAGGCTTTCATAATAATTGAGTTCAGTCCTTGTTTTGCAATTGGTTGCATAATGGAGAAAATCGAAAAGAAGTTACCACCCTCAGAATGGTGATGTCTTATTCAAAACAAAACAAAACAAAAAAAACCCCACAAACAAACAAAAAATCCCTGTCATAAGATAACTCCTTAGATTTTAGCTGCCTAAAATCTTTGAGCTCAGAAATCTGTGTTGATTACAGGCAAACTGATTTTATTGAAATATTATATTTTGAGCAAATTTTCACAGAAATGGCAAGGCCACAGCCTGCTTACCAAGGCTGTCTCCTAAATTTCCCTTACTTCAGAGTGTGGTAGCATTAAAATATATGCTAGAGCTATTCAACATCTAGACAACATATCTTTATCCAAATCTTGGATTTTGCCGAGTTTTTCTGATGGGATTGCTGAAATACTATATTTCAAATGTTTAAATAATCAGCAACTGAACACTGAGTCTTAAAGTGGGAACTTTTAGACATCCTTGATCTCAGATAATTTTCCCAACACAATGATACTGCGTTTGTATCTTATGTATTCCAAGTATGCATTAATTGCTCTCTTCTTTTAAGGAACTCTATTAAGCACTTCAGTAATTGTTCATTCTTTATTCAGAGTTTACAGAACCTTTGGGTTTAAGTTTTCACCAGTGCTGTGAAAGTGCTTATTCCCAGATATATATGTTCTTCTGCTAATGGCATAATAGCATCAGCATGTGCTTATAATAAGAAAGAACGTAATATTTCACTAATTAGTTTTCACTTCAGTTATTGTTGTTTTATTCAACCAAAATTTTCTTTTGATTAGGTGCACAATGTTATTAATGATGCAGTAGATTTGTTGGAATTCCGTGACAGGGTTATTAAGGCCTCTTTGAACTACGGGCATTTGGTTGTTTCAACTTCTCTTCAGTGTTATGTTTTTTCGTAAGTAATATAAATTCATGAAACTTTCTCAAGCTTATCTAGCAGTTGTAAGAGAGTAGCAGAAACTTTATTTGAAGTACAGTAGTTTGTTTTGTTTTGTTTTGTTTTTTCTTAACGAATTGAAATATCATATGGAACTTAGCATCGTCTACAAGAAAATGTATTGGAGTATAGCTGCCCTCCTCCCCCTGTCATCCTTTCTTCCAGCTTCTTGCTGGTGCCACGACTGCCTGTTTGTTTTGCTGCAAAAATTTGACGTGCTTTCTTTGCATGTAGAGGCAGCAGGAATGGTGGCTGGATGCAAGTGTATCTGTCCCAGTTATGTGCCTCCATCTAGGGACTCCTTTTTTTGGATACTGCTTCTGGCATGCCATTATTTTGGAATGGGACAGGAATGATTCAATCCTGCATCATGTTTTAAGAACATGATATTCTGTTTCATATGCTGAAATTTAAAGTTCACTCCTAAAAGCACTTATCTGTTCAGTGAGATGACTAATACTGAACAATCATGCAGGCTGTAATAGGGCACACAAGAGAGGGACTCCATCCTACCTCTGGATCGCTATAAAAGAGTTGAACCACAATTCAGAACTATTTTAAAAATATGTTTGTTTCATATAAATATGATTTTGCTGTTTCCTAAGACTCCTAGGTCAGCAGCTGCTGGTGTGAAGGGATGTAAAATGAAGGCAGAAGTGGTATTGGATCATACTGCATGGCTATCAGTGTTACTTGGCTTCCTAAATGCTGTTTTTCTTTTGAAAACCTCCCTTTTTGGAATATTAGATGATTAAAATGTGTGTGCTTTACTTAGTGAATTCAACTTCGTATTTGCAATGATATGTGAAGATTAGTGGTTTTGAGGAATGATGAATTTATTTTTTTTTTTCAGCACAAAGAACTGGAATACGCCACTGATCTTTGACCTGAAGGAAGGAACAGTTAGTTTGATTCTACAAGCGGAAAGGTAGCTTACTTCTTGTAATGCTCACTATCAAATGTGAACATGCATTTCCTAAAACTTTGTTATATCACATAAGCACATACTGAAATACTAGGAATAGACAAAAAGTATCCAGTATTGGTAAGCAGCCTGTAAAGACTTAGCTGGTATATTTGCCATAGATCTGTAATTAATTTTTTCATATATTACATATGTATGCTTATACTCTTATTTATGGAAGAAAGTAGATATTCTGACATTACTCTAACGTCTGGATTTTTTGAAGTCATATTGCTTTTTTGAACTGGAATATATTTTATATAAATTATCTGTGGTCTCCAGTTTTTATTAAAAACAGTGCCAGGTATGCCAAATAAAAAGAAATGGTTTCATTTTTCTTACATATTTGTATTTATATTTGCAAGAAATAACTGGTTTTTCTCAGTTTAAAAAAAAAAAAAATAATCTGCATTTCCTGAAAATCATTTGTCAAAGAGATCTTTACATATGCTTTTGTAGAAAGAGAGTCTTTCTAAGGACTAAGAATAGGAGCAGAAGTCAAAAATCTTGAGTTTTGATTATAATTTTAATTCTTGTGCACTAATGTTATTGGACAGCTGTTTCAGCAAAGTGCAGCACAATTCTCGCTGCATTTTTGGGTGCCCCAGATTAAACACATCCTAATCTACAAAGATAACTGCAGTAGAGAACGGGTAAGCAAGTGGACAGGATTTTGAAATCAGTTTCTAGATTCAGAGTTTTGTGCTGCTGTTTAATTTTTGAAAACACGGCAGAGATTCTTTGGCAGTGTAGGTGATCCACAGAAACAGTCCTAAGGTTTTGGTAAAACCAGTCTACGTCGGCAGATACATGTGCAAAGAGAAAGTGGTTCATTTGGTGCCGGTGATTGGTAACATTTACAATAGCTGAGAGTCTAACAACTGGCTTTCGGTGTATGGATGTGTTTTGTGTCTATGAACTATAGATACTGTACTTACCAAACAGTTATTATTAGGTAGAACTACTTTTATTATTTATTTTATATATTATTATTTTATGTATTATTTATATGTATTTCTTTTTTATATATTTTCAACTATTCTGTATAGAAGTTTGCAATGTGTTCCTGCCAATAAGTTATTGAAGTCCTGCATCGTAATAGATGGTGATCAGTTCATTAAGTGTCTTCTATTTGCTTTACATTATAATCTAGTTGTAATGAAGAAAATGACACAGGTAATACTATTTCAAAGCTAGCTGTAAACATTAAAGCTGTTTCTCACATACATACACACAGCGTTGTCTCGTGGGATGATGTGTGGGGAGTACTGTCTGCAGCTGTATGCTTTGTCATCATGAGATTTAAATCTTACAATGTCTAGAAGAGATAAAAATCAGAGTGATTCCAGATAATAAGTATTTTTCATGCAAAACCATAGCATTCACATTGAAGTTGAAATCTTTCATACAGAGCTTTCAGAATATCAACTTTGAAATGTAGGGCTTAGAAATGATGTAATTTAACTGAAAACAATTGCAGGATATCAGACAGTTATCTTCAAATTGTTCGAACTTATCATGCTTTTCTGTATTATTTAGTGATTTACATTTTGGGGTTTTGGGTTTGGTTTTTTTTTGTAGGCATTTTCTTCTTGTGGATGGTGGAGGACTTTATTTATATTCATATGAAGGAAGATTAATTTCCTCTCCAAAATTTCCAGGAATGAGAACAGACATTTTAAATGCTCAGACAGTATCTCTGAGTAATGATACTCTTGCAGTGAAAGACGAAGCTGATGAAAAGGGTAAGTCCTCCGTTCCAGTAGTTCTATATTTGCTAATAATTCACTGTGAAGGTTTCAACATCTTCACATTTAATTTTGCTTAGCATAGTTATGGTAAAAAGAAAACGTAAAGCATAAACTATTTATCTATTATATAAATTATAGATAATATTTATTATAAAAATGAATTTAAATGGTATGTCTTGCTTAACTTTGATTAAAAGAATAAAAGAGAAATGCCTCTGAAGTTCCAGTTGTATGTAATGCATCAGAGAACCATGGAATATTTACAGTAAATACTTGAATGGTAGATTTTCACGCTCTGATGTGATTTTTTTCTAAAGAAGTACCTCGGCAACATTTTTCTGCTTGACTGCTGCTCTTAGAAGCCACGAGTACAGTAACTGGGATTAATTTTAGGTCTCAGATGTTCTTTTAGTTTGGTTTTTTTTTGGTTTTGTATCTTTACAGCATGTAAGTTTTATGTGCAGCTGATATGACCATAGTTATGAGGCTGTGATGTTCTGTCTCAGTGTTGTGTTCTTGAAGATTTTTATGCTCTTAACTTTCATGTTTTGACATCAAAAGCACTATAATTATAACAGACAACATGGCCAAATGAGCTTCAGTTAAGTTTTTGCACTAATGAGTGGTACAGGAATATGTTTTTGTCAGTCAGCTTTTTCCTCTTGTGCTACCTCTTGACACAAATGCAACCTGTGCAACAATTTAAATTTGAAGTGTCTGCTGGAGGCAGGCACTTCCATTGCTGTAAAGCCATGACTATGACTTTTGACTTCATAACTGTGCCATTTATAGGCCATACAAAAGTTAGAATGCAGAGCTGCAGCGCTATCTATAGCTGTATTTCTCCTGCAGTATGGCCAGGAAGGGGTTTACCAGGGGGGATAACGATGCAAGGAGGTGCTGTTATTGCAGAGTGAAACAGTTCCTGCCCGTGGTTCTGACTGACACGAACTCAAACCAATTTTCTCCAACTCTGTTATCCTAGACTTAATGATTGGATTTTAAACAGTTTCAGAATTTTAGAATTCTTTGTCTCGCAGCAAAGAAGAATCATATTTGTCTTATTTTTTCTATAGAAAAAGAAACCTTTCAGTGTGCAGTACAAAAGACAAAAGAAGGTCCTGATAAATATAGGCAGTGAGTTAGTCCTTTAGTGCTGATTACATGGTAGTTTTCTCAGCAGGTAACCCACAACTTAAATTACTTGATGGCTGAAAAAAACCCTTGTAATAATCCTTTAAAATATCCCTCCCCAGGCAAAAAAAAATTAGGTGAGGTTTTTCTCACTTCCTTGTTACAAAGCATTTTTGCTAATCTGTACAATTTATATGTATGTTTTTTTCTTGTACATCCTTATCTTTTATGTGAAAACAAATACTTTAATTATTACACAGCTATTTTAGATATTATTTTTGAATAATTACTTTAAAGAGTAGTAATATAACTGTAATGTGCATTTCATTTTTAAGGACAACTATTTCAGAAAATATTATCCTGGAGCACCAAGACATTAAAGATATCTAAAATAGCTGTGTAATAATTAAAATGGATTTTAATTAGCAAAAGTATATTTGTGTGAATTATTCAGAAGAAAGAAATGGCTTGCAAAAAAAAAAGGATAAGTGAAAAGTTGCATCTTATTTCTGATGTTTTCTCTTTTACTTGGTGTGTCTTTGTATTTCTGTTACACAAGTGTATGTATGTTTACTTATATATTACTTAATATGTATAACACAGAGACTTTATTTTATTGCCATATCGACACCTTGATGCAGTTAGAGTAGAAACAATAGAAGTATTTTAAATAAACTGAGATTATATAGAAAGTTCATCCATAAATATTGACCGCTCTCTATATGCATGCATATTTAAGATTTTGGTGGTATACTCACTCTCTTGCCCTGTTCCCCTGCCCGTCTTCCTGAATAGACTGAAGAGCATCTCTGTCTCCCACCTATTCCTGTTAGTGTCCTGAAAATCTTGTCAGCCTGTATGCAGGCAAATCTTCATCAAAACTGTAGTTACAGAGGCCGGCTTTCTGGCTTTGTTTATAAGATAAGCTCTTCAAGTGATCCTGTCGATAGTATCTTCTGTCAGGGCAATGAGTTAGAGGTGGGTTTGGTTTTTTTCATTTTTTAGAAATAAGCCCCTCTAGTAGTGCCAGCACATGGGAAAACAGAATCTTGGCATGGGAAACTGTGGGTTATCTAGGCCTGTGTATTCTTCTCGACTCACCCCAGCAGAAGCTTTTTTTTTTCCTTTGCCTTATTTTGAGGGCAGGTCTGTTTTTCATAATGCAGTGCATTATAGAAATATCTAAGATAGCTCATTTTGATACAGGAAGCAGTTTACACGTTATAGCGTGGAGCTCTCTACAGCTAATTTACTCTGAAACAGAGAGGGAGATGACTTGCTGTACTTCAGTGTTGTTACATGGATATTCTTCCTTTTTCAGTCATTTAGGAAAAAGATTGGTACCTCTGCGCTTACAGTCCTTCCTCTGTCTCTCATGAAGCTGGAAGAGGGAGGTGTGCCAATTCTCAACAGGGAGCTGCTGGCCCTGGGAGCAGTTATTCTGTGATAATAGAACGCGTGTGGTAAAAGACACACGGTAGCTGCTCTCTTTCTCTGGATGCTCAAAGAGAGATAATTCCCTTTGTTTATAATTTATAAACAAATATAAATAAATATATAAATTTATTTATATAAAAAAAGATATATTTTAGGTTCTAAATGATCGTAAAGTGATGTGGAGCTTTTCCAGATAGGAAAAAAAAATATCCAAACAACCCCAAACTTATTTTCTGAAATACTTTAATAAGGATTGCAGATTAATGAAAATTAATCTACTTTTACTTGTCAATTAGGTACAGTGGTTTTCTTTAAAACTCTCTTGATCTTACTTCCTATGGCTAGCATAGCAGCAGTAAAATTGGCTGGTATAGGTAGATCAAAATAAATTTCATGCAGGGGGCCATGCATAAAAGTGAGAAAAATACCACTTCTGAGGAACAACTAGTTTTCTTTTGTATATTTAGCCAGCTGCCAAGAGCAACGCTTGTGCAAAACCCTTTCTTTTTCTCCTCTGCAAACTCAACCAGTGCTTTCTGAACACCTGCTCTTACAGTTGTGTTTGGTTTTTTTTTTTAATTCTGCCTGTATAACCATTGACCTCAAACCAACATCCTGTGTCCTAGTGAAAGAAACACGCAGCAGGATTAACATGTTAACGTCGCCATCCTTTGGAATTAACGTGTATATTCATCTTACATTGTATACTTACAGGTAATGTGTTGAATCTGCAGGTGGGATGTGTTACTGAACATCTGAAACGTTTCTCTGACATCTGTGTTTTCTGTGAACTAACGCGGAATCACGTGCTTTCAGTTGCAGCTGGTGTTCCTTGTAATGTTACTGTTTTTTCTAGCTGTGAATGCTCTACCTACATCTGTCTGAATCTGGGTGTATATTCACAGACTATACATAAAGTATGTATGAATAGTTTTTGAACACACATGGATGTGTATGCATCACACACACACATCTATATATAAAGAAACAGAAAGAAAGAAAAAGAAACTTTATTTTTAGGCAAGTTGCAGATTTGTGTCTTCACTGGATATCCCAGAAATACAGATCATGTAGGTGGGGGGCGGGTTGAGTGGTTTTTTTTTTGTTTTCTTTTTTTTCTGAGGGCAAGATGGGGAGAGAGTGGAAAAGATGAACTTTTGGTAACGATCGCAAGAATTATATATAAAATTCAAGTACATCTGTATAAAGCAGCTACTTTTTGAGGGAAGACAGTTATTAATGTATATTCATTAACTGTATCATCATGACAAGCAGAAACCCCAAACTGTCCTGGAAGAAAGTGTGCCTAGGGACCACTGTATGAAGAATTCAAAATAGAGCAGATCATTCACAAATTAGGGAATGCTTCTGAAGAATGTTTTACCCAATAGTTTAAAGAACAGCTTTCTATATATCTGATACTAATTCCCTTAGGAAAATACATCGGTCAATGATACACTTCCTGAACTTTAAGATTCATCAAAACTGTGGGTTAAAATTCAGTAAATCTCTCAGATAGCCTTCGTAACACTCATTTGTTCACAACGTAGGGTACAAACTTGTGTCAGATAGAACTCAGTGTCATTTCTGTAAATAACCATTTGAGCTGTGATAGGGAGTAAAACATTAGTTTTCTTAATTCCGTATCAGACCATAATATCATGTTACAATGGCTATTAATGCTCTGAAAATAATGATATTAAAGAATTTTCACAGGTCACTCCAATTGCAAAATGAGACTATTCCTAAGCTCAGCAGAGTTACGACAGTTACATTTTCCCAACTGTAAGATTCTTTTTTGACCAGAGTGTAAAAGTCACTGCTAAGTCTAGCACACACTAATAAGTATCCTCTTGCAGTAAATTGTACGCTGAAAATGAATGGAACTGCTTGAAAAGTATATGAAGAATTGTTGCTTTTAAATAATAAATCATATATTTTTTTTTCCTTCAGTTATCTACATATTTGAAGCTTTATCTGGAAAGCCATTGGGTGATGGAAAACCTCTAACCCATAAGGTAAGGTGAAGGATACAGTGTCTCTTTTTCATTCTGCTTTGAAATTCAGAATCATTAATGGGTTTCCTCAGTAATGGGTCTAATAACCTATTAAAGGTTTACAGTCTTAATAGAAAAGAGCTTGGCAACCCTAGATGACTCATATAGAATAACAAAAATCAGATTCTTTATGCAGTGTTGATGTACAAAGGGATATACTATAGGTTGTGTTCGGTTACTGGCATGTTTCCTGTGCACGTAAGAGTTTGAAACTACAGGTAGATAGTTTTGTTATGTAGTAAAACTGGTGAACTGAGTTTCCTTTGCATGTACTCCAAAGCAACTTTTATTAGCGTTGACCTGTTGTTAACACTGAAGAAAAGAACACCAGTGAAAACGTTGTCTGTCTCCAGTCCGAGCTTTTACTGTTTTTACTTCAAAAATGATTGCACGAACTGCATTTTACTTTTCTTCACTCTTATTGTATACAACAAAAGCAAAATTAGTCAGCTTCTACGGAAAGACGAGTGAACATTCATCTTTGAGGCATCTTTTGCTTTGGGACTGCCACTTCTGTAGTTTTATAGTAAATTCCTTAACTGCTAACTCTTCTCTGTTGCAATTTTGTTTTAATCTGCATGAAATTAATTTATATAATGCTGCATTCAACAGAGAAGACACATATAAAGCATCTTCGCAGTGCAATTTTTCAAGAGTTTTTTGCCCTGTCTGTAGTAAAGCCTTCATTTGTCTGAATATCACATGCATTCTATGATATAAATCTCCAAAATAAAAATCAGATATTTTCTCTTTCCTTTTCAGACGGAAATTGTGGAGATTGCTTTGGACCAGAAAGGACTTACAAGTGAAAGAAAAATAGCTTTTATCGATAAGAACAGAGATCTTTACATTACTTCGGTTAAACGGTTTGGAAAAGAACAGAAGATTGTCAAAATAGGTTAGAAAATTTCAAAATAATCTTTAACTATATGCTAGCAAATAGACTTTTACCTAGTACAAGAGACAAAATTTTGTTTTTTAATCAACAGTGAAATTGGACTTGAAAAAACATTAGAAAAGTCCTGTGGCTTTCATGAGATAGTGGTACAAACAATTTTAGCACAATTTATCTAAATTCTGATAATTTTTATATCAGTTACACGTAAAGCAGTTGTTAACATTTAAGCACTCGTTATTGCATTTCAGAGTAAGCAGCTAAGAAGATATTGGAGAAGGATGTATTCCTTAGAATTATTCAATACAGAATCTTTCAGACATTTTTCTTGCAAATGCAAACTCTTAAGTTCATAATATTTTTAATTAGAAGTTTAAATGCTGTAGACAGATGCACAATCCTGTAAGTACGATGGTGCAGTCTGACCATTGTGTTAATTTTGCTCTCCAGTCTCAAAACTAGAATCCAAAAAACAGGACTCTGAAAAAAACTTTCTTTCAGAAACAGAGAACTGAATTTGGCTGAAAGTTCGTAAGATGTTACCTTACAAACTAGGGGGTTAAAACCAGTCCTTATAAAAGGAGGTAAAAATTACTAATAATTACGCTTTTTCTACAGTTTGAGAAGTGTACCTTTATTTTGAAGTTTCTTGTAGAAATGCATATTATTCTGTTATCTTTAAATATAGGGACAATGGTTCAAACTTTGGCTTGGAATGACACGTCTAACATTCTTTGTGGAATTCAAGATACCCGTTTTACAGTCTGGTACTACCCCAACACAGTCTATGTAGATAAAGATCTTTTGCCAAAAACTCTGTATGAAAGAGATGCAAGGTAATATATCCTTTTTGATCAAAATAGTATTATTGTGTATTTTAACTTGTTTACTTGTTCCTTAAAGAAATATGTTAATTTTGGCAGTTGAAGTAGAAGCCAGGCTTGCAACTTTTAAAATTCTTTTCATGTTACTACTTCTTGACTAGGAAATGAGGAAAAAGTGTTTTACAAGGTATACCATAACGTTTGGAGTTGAAATTACAATGCGCAATTTAAAAGTAGAATAGTAGCTTGATGCAAAAGCAAAATGTTAATCATACCTCATGAAATGTTGCCTTAGTTGTTTGTAAATAAACAAACAAAAAAGATCTCTTAAAAGTATCTGTTGGAAATTAAACATATCAAGATATTAGGTCACAGATAATATTATTTCTAGCTCAGCATGTTTGCTTCAGCCGGTATATTTTGTGATACAAAATTATTCATAAAGAATACCTGAATTCATTATTTCATTTTAAGAGTTAGGGGAGCCCAAATATTTTTAACTGAAAAATTTAATTGAAGATTTTTGCACAAATACCCAGTTTGCATTTTCCTTACAGTCTGTGAATGTGCATAACTATAATTTTATTTTTAGAGAACATTACAACTACCTGTTGGATATAACTGTTGAATAACTGGGTGCTTAGAGTTTTATATGCTCTGAAAACAAAGTACAATCATGTTGCAGTTTTGAAACAAAGATATTTTTTTTTTTAATTCCTAACGTTTTTTCCATAAGAAAGAAGTGAATATTAACTTATCTTTCTTTCTCTACCTAGTGAATTTAGCAAAAATCCGCAGATTGTACATTTTGTAGGAAATCAGATAACAATTAGAAGAGCAGATGGTTCACTTATTCACCTTAATATTTCACCTTATCCTGCGATTCTTCATGAATATGTTAGTAGTTCTAAATGGGAAGATGCTGTCAGATTGTGTCGCTTTGTCAAGGTAAATGCTAATTATCGGGAACTTTAATAATGATAATTGCATATCAGGTGTTACATCTCATTTCCATTTTTCTACTTTGTTGCTGATTATTTTGGGGCTGGTCATGAAAAATGATACATTTTTCATAATTACATAATACACATATACATAACTTCATAATTTTCATTGTACATAATAAAAAAATCTTATTTTTATTCACACCAAAGTCCAGATGGATTGAACACAGGTAGTCACAGAATTTAATAATAAGCTTATGTTTTCAGCAGTAGGCCTTAATATAACCGTTTAAAAATTATCTGCATCTCTACATGCAGTTGCCTAGTATTTTTTCATATTTTATTTCACTTGTTTTTGTTTTTTTCTTTTTTCCTTTGCTTTCTTTTGCATGTATTTAGGCAACAGCAACAGATGAGGTGAGTCTGGCAGTCTTTAAAACAGACAAACAAAAATCTCCCCAAGTCCCGCCTCCTTTCACCCATTTACTCCTAGAAAAGAGTTTAGCATTTTCATTGGTTATCATGACCTTAAATGTTTATTTAAAATATTTTGTATTTGTATTATTAAAACAATACACATCCAGATAATTTGGGTTGTATAATGATTTTTATTTTGAGCGTTACTCCTTTAATATTAAGCTTTCATTCCAGTATTTCGCAGTGGAACTGGGATTTCAAATACAGTATTATGTGAATGTTTTTGAGTAATCTAAATGCATGATCTTTAAAAATAAAACATCTGTATTGGGTGCTAATATTCATAATACTATTTCTTTCTGATGAATATGAAGATTTTCTAATTTTCAAGGATTTTCTTTGTCAAACTCTTCATGCATTCTCTTTGTTCTTACGGGTAGCGTCATCCAATGAGTCTAATCATACTTAAAAGGAAAAATGTTTAAGATTTTCAGTGCTTTTTTAATAAAATGCCAATATAGGTATCATGCTTTTTCACTGTCCGTTTTTTGTGAGCTCTTCCTCATTACTCCAGGTCTGGCAACAAGTGAGGAAGGCCTTTCAAGAAAAACTATAACAGAATCTTTATTTTCTGTGTGAAGAGTATTCACATCATCTGTTTTTAAGCATCTAAGTTAGGTACCTAGATCTCGGTCCTTGAAGACTTTTCCTTTCCATTGATGAAAAAAGGAAGTTTTTGTCTTTGACAGAAGGTAATCTAAACTGGCCTAAATTAGATGGTGTGAATATGCTTTCTATTTCACAGTTTGTGTTGCCTGGGCTGAGGGATGACCTGGAATACCCTTAACAGCTCAGTAAACAGAGAGCCATCACAGCTGGGCTTGCCTTGACTACTTTGTTTATCTTTCGTGATTCCTAAACTCTTCACGGAGATACAGGGCTGTTTTGTTGATTTTGGCAACCCTGGTAGACAGTTCAAAGCCAGTAGTAACAAAATGGGCCATCTTTCTGAAGAGAGAACAGCAAGACATATTGGTGAAAAACTCCTAGAAACTTGGTCTCTTGCATAATTTCAGGCTGAGCTTTCAGCATTTTATCACCATTTTTCTAGATAATAGGGAAGTGGGAAGAGAACGTGACAAAGATTTTTACCAGCATTTGATTCTCTGAACAACTTTAATTCTCCCAAATCCTGGGCTACCAGTGGGAAGGTTAATCTTGTCCTGAATCATAGGAAAGAGTAAGAACATGTGGCCAGAGTAGGAAGAGGCACAGAGATGGTGATAGGGAAATCACAGCCTCAGGCTGAGTTACTGTATTTCATTGGCTTTAGTAGGTCTTACCAGTTTTGTTTCGTACAAAAGCGATTGTAAGACAGGGCATGGGAAATGTTTAGAGCATACTCAGTGTAGCTGTTTATTCTGATTTAAATCAATAGTAATCCTACGCTGCTTCTAAAAACCTATTCATGTGGTAGCCTAAACTATATTAGCTAATCTTTTAATAGTATATCTTTGTCATAATGTTGTCAGACTTGACAAGGGAAGATATCAAAATGTCAGAATTTTGCTAAAGGTTTTTCTGAGTTAGTGTGGTTTCCTTAAGGTTGTGTAAAAATAAATAAATAAATAAATATGCAAAAGTAATGAAAATAGAAAACAAAGGTTTAATATTTTTACCACTAGGTTTTTCTAATTGTTAATTCTAAATATAAAATGTACTGAAAACATCACAAAGGAGACAGAACTTTTGAAACTCTTATTTATTTTTCAGCAGGTTCTACAGTCAAGTAAATTTTTCCCCTTCCTCTTTCATTTGTAGTATGTTTATGATAAATGTACAGTTTAGTGCTATTGTCAGCATCATGGTTACAGTACAGTCGTTCATGAAGCCAGATTGAGATTAGCCAGGTTAAAATAATTTTTTTAACTACAACCAGTGCTTTGGTTTCCAGCATAGTCCCACAAGTAGCGACAGGGACACGAATGATGAGGTTGTAAAGTGGTACTGTGGCAAGAGTTCGTTACTGGCTGAGATGCTGGAAAGTAATGATGTATTCAGCCACACTATCAGTCTCAGCTGATCACAACATCAACTTTTCTATAATGAAGGCGTTCGGAGAAATAATTTAGTGACTTTCTAATAAGAGACTTTGTCGAGGTCCTCAGACCAGGACGGACTTAGACCACGGTGCCAAAAATGGCATACTAAGCAATGTTGTATTGTTATACATTATTTTCAGGACTGGTATACTTCCTTTGAGAAGTCATTTTTAGCATGATAATAAATATTTGCAGTTATAGGAGTTGCTTTTTTTTTAAATTTCAGGATCAAACTATGTGGGCATGTTTAGCTGCTATGGCAGTTGCCAACAAAGACATGGCTACAGCAGAAATTGCCTATGCATCAATTGGTGAGGTAAGAAAATGGTGTTATTTATTTCCAGTTACGTTGTTGAAAAACTAAATTTATTTATTAATTTCCCTTAGTTAAACTATTGTACATCTCGTTAACAGATTGACAAAGTTCAGTATATCAATTCCATCAAAGATCTTCCATCAAAAGAGTCGAGGATGGCTCATATACTGCTGTTCAGTGGAAACACGCAAGAAGCTGAAACCCTACTACTTCAAGCAGGCCTTATTTATCAAGCTATTCAAGTCAACATTAATCTTTACAATTGGGATAGGTAGTATTTCTTTAAACATAATATGTTTATAAGCAGTCTTCCTGAGGTAACCTGTAAATTACTTCGATCAGTTGTTCTGTTGCAGTTACTTAGCTGACTAATTTCCTACCAAAAAATTAAGTTAATCATATCCTGACAATAACTAAAGAAGTAACTGGTTTTGTATCACATTTGGAAGTTACAAGTATTCTGTGATAAAAGTCCAAAACATGCTTGGAAGTATTTTTAAATAACATTCTGCTTTTTCATTATTGTTAACACAGAGAAGTCCTTAGCAATACCTCAAACTGTATGTGACCCTCAAAGAATTAAGGCTGTTTTGAAATGTCTTGTTGCTAAAAATAGGTATGTGGCGATTCAGACTCCCAGCACTGTGTAGGTGGATGAAATATGAATTAGGCCTGAGAAAACAAAGTAGGAATTTCTCCTTTAAACAAAACCCCATGTTTTCTAACAGAATCTTCTGAGGCCATTTACTACTAATTTCTCTGCTATTATATTCATATCACTGTAGGCAAAAAGTTGTTTTTCCCCCACATATCTGTGGGGTTTTTATTATGTTGCCTAATAAGTATCGTCTAAAAACTGTGTATCAAACATAAGTATTCCTTATGCCATCGAGAAGAAAACAGATGTGGGAGTAATCAATTATATATGCAAGCCAATGACTGATCTTTCCCACCTATAGAATATTCATAAATGCTGTGTAGCATATGCCATAAATGTGTATTATGACACTGTTCAGAAGCGATTCCTGACTGTAATAAAGTTATTAAAAATACTGGGTTTGCCCTTTTATATTGAGAGTGCTAAACTCTAACCATTCTGCTTTATTTCTTTGAAATAAAAAGACTCCTGTTATCAAAATCCAATGATGTGATGAGGTTGTCAACAGAAATAACTGTTGAATATTTTTCATAGCACGCATCATAAAATAGACAGTCTCCTTCGCTGGCTACTTTTAACCCCCTGTGATTGATACTAATGTAAAACGGCTTGGCACTATAGATTAGAAATCTTTGCCTGCAGCCCGCACGCTTTTCAGCGTATCGTTTTGCAAACCATGGTGATTGTAGTTGTGCCAGAGCATTTATGTAGCTTGACAAGCCCATTTCTGTTTTATTCCAGGGCTCTAGAACTAGCAGTAAAGCACAAGACACATGTTGACACAGTCCTGGCTTATCGACAGAAGTTCCTAGAGGACTTTGGTAAAAAAGAAACGAACAAAAGATTTTTGCAATATGCAGAAGGTGTAAGTATTCCTCAGGATTATTCCCGCAGCTTTAGGCCTGTTCTTTGTAGCCAGTTTGGGGTGGTATGGGGGGAATTGCTCTCACGTTTTCCTTCTTTGGTTCAAATGTGGACACAAATCTTAAGATTTTACATCTGAGTAAAAGATCATCGCTTAACGTGGCTACTTGGCTAGTAATAGTTGCGCATGTGTTTTATTTGAACGCACAGATACAGAATGTATATCTTTAGTACCTGGCAAGGATTATACAAATGAAGGCACAGTTGTTTTCTATAAACAGGGAGCTAGACCTTAGTATGGTTGGATGTGTAATTCTTAAATGTCTTCAACATTTTTATGTAATTTTATGGACAGCAACAATAACAAATGTTGAAGGTATCCAGATATATATTGAGTGAACTACGCTACGAACTGTTCTGCCAAATATGATAAATAGCTAAATATACAATTTCATCAAACCTCTGGAAACCCTCTCCATCATCAGTAGGTCATTTCAATTTATTAGCATTTCACGATCTTAAAGACTGAGGACAGACAGATCTTGCAGTTCATAAGCTGGAAGTATCTTAGATTCCACTGGGGTGCTTCTGCGCCTTTCCCCTTAGGCGAGGCACCCGTGTGTGCACCTTGGAGAGCAATTCCACTGAGCAGCCCTTATGTCCTTCCTGCTCTTCTTCTCGCTGTTCCTAAGCATTCTGAAGGTGAAACTGTGAAAAGAGACGTGTACTTTAACTGTGTCAGATCCTTTCATCCACTGTAGCTGATGGATCAGGAAATACATCCAAGCTGTTAGCTCAGATCCTTTGACTGGACAATGCCCATTACGCTTTCAAGAAAGCTCAATTTCTAATGTAAGTCATTAGCTTTTAGCACTTCTAGGGATGTTTCATTTCCTAAACAAGAATAAAATTTTGCACAACATCCAGCCCCACAATGAAGCATTCTGCAGTACTTTACCTAGAAAATACAGAAAAATAACATAACAGTTTCCAAGCACTCTTACCATGCAACAATTTCAGCTGCTGTGCTGGAATTACGTCTTCTACATATTTTAAATCCATTATGGAGCAAAAATAATGTTGGTCCCTTGACGCATCTGAAAGAGACTTTTTAGATAATACTGTCTTGTCTTTAAATCATCAAGAAAGCCGTAGTTTCTGGAAGGGTTCCTAAGCAATAACACCTTGTGTGATGCAAGTGGAGCTTGTTTCACTGAGTTTTTTAAACTCAGTCTTGAAACTTGGTTGTCAGACTGTAGAAGGTTCCTGGAGTAAAGAAGTCCCTGAGCTGTATTCTGCATCCATGTTCTGGGTCTTCTCTGCTGGATCTGAAACTAGGAGAGAACCTACTGAATGAAATGGATTTTAAGCTCTTGGTTACGGTGGTAACTAACTTCTTAATGCAGCCTGTTAGACTCATACAGCCAAGTTGGAAGGAAATGTTAAGGGCATCAAACAGAAAAGGAAGATACTGTGCTGCTATTCCTTCTCAGGGAAGGAAAAAAGAAAAGGGGTCTCAATTTCCCTCTCACCACCTAAAACTCCTTCAGGCTTAAGTAGGGAGTTCTTACGTCTTTTCTATACTGCAGCTGAGACCACTGATCTGCAATCAGATACGGAATCTAAACAATGTGCTTAGTTGTTATATCTCACATCTTTATATATAAGGTATTATGAACCTAGTATGTATACTGAAAATCCACATCTTGGCAGTTACTAGGTGTCACTGGCAAGGGTTGTTGGCTTCACTGGCAAGTAGCTCTCTGGGCTAGATGGCAGAATTAGCCCTGTATGTGGTATGTTTAGCATCTGTGTGACATCTGTTAAAGCAAACACATTCTTTCTTAGAGCTCCATAAAGATTTCAGTCATCAGATCCAAAGCACCTGGACCCAGTAAATGCATTCTGAATTGAGGGATTAACCTTTTCACATGAGAGTGTGGGTATTGCAGTTACATCTTCCCTCACAGAGAATCTTCCTTGTTATTTCATGACTTAGTTAACAGAGTAACAGCTACTCTGAAAATTCCCCGTGCAGCACTTGAGATTTTTTTTCCCATCCCATCTTTGACAGTCTTAATTCTCCAGCAATGAATCTGAACTTCGCAATTACATTTTTGCCCAGTTTTTGGACGTGTTTTCATAGTCATCAAATGCACCATGATCCATTCTTCCTTGTCAAGCATTTTTGGAAAGAAAGACAACTATTATACCCCTCTGTACCACGGATATTGTACTATATCTATTGTCTGAAGTTTCACTGAAATAGAATACAGCCAGAAGATGACGATTCCCTGCAGCTGGAGAAACACCAAGATAAAGCTAAAACATTTATTGATGTAGAAGACAAATTTAAAGCAGAAATCTGATTTCTGTTATATCAGATAACTAGTGTACTATGCTATCAGTTTACTTGGTGGACTTTAGGTGCAGTCAAAAGACATCAGTGCATATATTATTGATAAAGGCTTGTATTCTCAGTAATAGGACACAGATGTCATTACATTTAAATTAGATGCAAGTTGATCCAAGTTATTTCCGTGTTTCAATGTTTTTTTTGCCAGACACAATGAGATGTATTAGTATTTGTTAAAATGTATCAAGCTTGTTTTATTTTAAAGGTGGAAAGCTCAGTTTGTTAGAACTCAACTGTGCCTTCATACATTCCATTCGTATAAGTTGTCACTTACACAGAAAGAACTATATAAGGATTAATATGGTCACTTTGTAATTGTAACTTCAAATTGTCCTGTCAGTGACTATCTACCTGTTTGACCTCTCTATGTAATGTTAGTTGACCTCTGCATACTCTCTTTTCTGTTCTTACAGCTGGAAGTTGATTGGAATAAAATCAAAGCCAAAATAGAGATGGAAATAGCTAAAGAAAGAGAACGAGCAGCAGCCAGTCCCGCAGTGAGGGCTAGTGTAACTGTACAGCAATAACTGTCCTTGTGGTCACCTTCGTAAGTGCTTCTTGAATATTTTGTACTGGCATATTTTGACAAATATAAATAAAAAAAGCCGCAGCAAACATTTTGCGGGGAACAGAAGTGAGAATTGGTGTAGTTCTTGTTAACTGTTGCATGACAGGCAGAATTATTTATTTACTACAGTCTCATTTGGAGCTGGGTTTATGTTCTGATGCCCTAGCTCCAGTGTGTAGCTACACTGTAGCCCATAATACGTGTATGAGAAAAAAAGGGGAATTAACTGTCTTTCCATTAGTGGCTTTTAAATTTTTATTGCCATTAAACTTATTTAACCTTGGTTGCCTCCAATTAAGTACTGATTTCCCTATTTCAGCCAGCACCTAGTTAAGTGGTTTGGTTATTTCTGCAACCTCGGGGACCTCTGAAAAGACTTGTTTATGTTGCCCTAGAACAAATTTAGCAAACTGTAAGTGTTGAAAATTAAAAAAAGGAGCTTGCGCCTATAAAGCACAGCAGAATATTTCACTCATGGTTACAGTAATCCGTATTTCTGCTCGTACATATGTACTGGCAAGTTCTTTAATAGGTGATTTCAGATTACTTCAGCAATTCAGGTTTGTCACTGCAGCAAACTATTTAGCAATAAAGGGTATTTTCTGAGATAATGTCAGTTGTTTAAAATATCATGGAATGTGCTTTGAATGTTGTTTGCAGTAACAAACAGCATCGTTGGTTGGTTTTGTAGCATCTAACATGTATAACTGACAACAATATTGAGAGCTTCCTTAAGGTTAAAATGTCATACTCGTTTAAAATAAGGAAGAGCTTTTTGCGTATTTTTTCTGCCCATAGCACTTGATTTGAAAATATTGTATTTACACTTATGTTATTTCATTTTTTCTTTGTTTTACACATGAAAGTGGCTGCATATGTTAGATATTCTTTGCAAAAGCCCTGTGCATTATAAATATGTAAGCAGGTTATTTGTAACTGACGTTGTATAATATGTATCTTTCAGATGTTACCGTCAAAATGTTCACTATCTGTATATCTGGCAAATTTCTGTTTTGTAAATCATTTTATGACACTTTTTTGCATAGTTCCTAAATTTCTTAATAAAAACAAATAAAGGTTTGGTTGTGGGGTTTTTTTTAAATGTATCTAATAAGTGATGCATTAGGTGATCTCCATTGATTTACCTGACTGCTAAATAAAACAATAATTTTGATGTAGCTCATTTGAAGCTCCGCAGTATTCTGGTGTACTGACATGTGGCAAAGTGAACACCTTCACCTTCCACTGACTTGCAGAAAGCACTTACTAGTTCCAGAATTGAGCCCAAAATATCACTAATGGCGAGCGTTTAATGTTAAATTTATGAAGCCTTGCTCAGATTTGTAATGCAATGTAAGCAATTTTTTTGAAGATCAGTCTAGTGGGGATACAAAGTTCAGGGTCTCGGTTCAATCTTGCTCTTTTCTTCTTGGTCCAGTACAGTAGAGGCAGCAAATTCACTAAGCTTCTTAAAAAGGCCTGGTGCAACAATTAACCATTGCAAAGCCTGAGATAAAAGAGTGGAATGGATGCTGCGCTTGCGAAGGTGTCCTTCGACTGTCTGTCCTTCAGGGTGATGTCAGTGTCATCCACAGAAAGTGATACCGCAGTACTTCAAGCTGGCTCTCCATGGCTTGGTATTAATGAGAGGTGTCGTATTTGTAGGTTTTGTTCACAATAAAGACCTTAAGGTATTTATCACTGATCAGATCTCATTTTTTCCACGCATAGCCAGTCCTGAACAACTACTGTGTTTGTGTTAAATAGAAAACAAAGCGAACCAAATATTTTGAGAAAGCACTGTTTATTTTCATCAGGTTCTAATACGCAGGTAACCTGGCACAGTTCTAACCTTGGGTATGAAATGTAAATTTCAGAATATTCTGAGAAGAAAACGTTCTTATGTGGCTTACCTGGAATTGTTGCAGGGTTTTTACATGTCGCAATTTCCATTTCAAGCAAGGTGCCGTCTGGCCAGTCCAAGGTATTTTTGTGCTGGTATCCTGGGGGTGTATCGCATTTGTACTAGAGGCCAGGAGCTGTGTCGTAAGAGCGTCTTTGAGGGAGAAGAGAGGTAACAGGAGAAAAGAGGTGGTGTTTGAGCGTGTCTGGGAGTTTTGATTCTGTTTGTGGCTCTTCTCTGTGCCTCCTTTTTTCCGTCTGCAGATGGGAGTAATGTATTTAGCCATGTTGCAGAGCTGGGTTTTGGATTCGAAGAAGTTAATGTCCATAATGCACTCAGGCAGCGGAAAGGCTGGCGAATCACCACTTTAAAGGTTTTCAAACGCCAAACCAATAAACATTAATAAATGTCATGGCACTTGATGAAGGTGGCCAGTGTTATTATTCCCTTATTGACAGATGAAGTCTCTTGCCTGTGGTCATCCAGCAGGCCCGTGCAAGCTGGCAATAGGACCGAGCCATCTCTTTGGCTGAGCCCTAGCTGCTGATCCAGACAGCTGTAAGGAGACCATCCTCATCCCTGCTGGAAACTGGGACGGATGGGAAAGGCTGCTGAAATGCCAAGGAATCAGCCTGCAAAGCAGAGTACAAGATTAAGCTGTGCAGCGCTCATTGAATTTAACGGAAACTGCCCAGATAGGATTTGGTGGAGGTTTCGGAGACAGGAGTCCAGCGAGACGCGTGTGTGCGGGGAGCGCAGCTGGAGGAGGCTTCACGGGCTCTGCCTTGAGCGGCAGCGGGATTTCATCCAAACCTACCAACCTGCATGCCGCTAAAAGGTAAAACTTGCTATTGCAGATAACAAAAAATGTCCTGCAATCCTCTGAGACGTAGCCTTTGCTTTTTAACCAGAAAATATGTAAATCCTATTGAATAGTGAATGGTAAAAAGTAAAAGCTGGTGGGAAAGAAGCGCTATCCATTGAATTTCAATGTGTTGGTACTTCTGATTCCCAAAGAAGCAAAATAGGAACCGACAAGCTGGTGTTACACTGACAGAGTAAATCTTAGCAATGACAAATGCCTCAAAGCTGTGAAATACACTCCTTTTCGAGCAGTGGAGCAAGCTGAGGGCTGTATCATACTGGCCTGGTGCTGGCCTGGACTTGATTTTTTGGGCATATCTGGTAAATCTGCCTGAAGAATAGCGTAAGCCCAGCGAGTTTGGTTTGGTCCCCCTAAGAGCAATGATAAGCTCCTTTACAGTTTAACTTTTAAGAAAAAATTAACTGGGGATTTTCATCATTTATAAAATAGAAGGCACCGTTTTGGCAAGATATTAATCCCATATTTTGCCAGAATGCTGTCTGTCCTTCCTGCAACAGCAAGCTTTTGAAGCCTGCGGGATTCATCAGTCAGTTTAACCGTGACACAAGCAGCACACAAATACGCCAGTAAAGGTTCTCCCACATAATCTGCGCTGTCTTCGGGGCTAAAAAGAGCTATTGAAAAGCTAATGCTCGTTTGCAAGGGACTGGTATCTGCTGCTTTTCCCACTTTAAACGTTGAGGTGTGGAAAAAATGGAAGAAGTGCTTGGAAATGGGAGTAATCTGCCTGGTGATGGAGCTCCCCTCGGCCTAGTAAAATGAAAAGCAGGCACATGATGATGGAGACCCTGCTTCTTAACAATGTAAATAAGCTAGGAGATGTCTTTGAGCTTTCACTAAGTGATTGAAGAGAAACAAACCATTGCAAATGATTACTCTTTCAGGAATTAAGGTTTTTTTGGGGGTAGACACATCTGCAATGAACGGTCAGTGAAGGACTCGGTTGTTCATCAGTTTTTCCAAAGCTCTTATGACTCACCCTACTTTCATTTCAGATGTTAATCGCTGGTTTTCCATGTAAATTAACCAATCTGCGTATTCATTTGTGTATAAAATAGAACATACAAAGTTCTGTGTAGGTGCAAAATAGATATGTGGCGTGATTTTACTCCGTTTCAATCATTGGCTGGTTTATACTGGTGACTGTGGGGGTTAGGTCAGCCCCTCGCCCTTGTATCTTGCTTGTCCATAGAAATGAGAATTTACAATAAAACACCCCAAGGCCAACAGTTATTTAATAACAGAGTTAAGAGTCAGAAGAAGCTTAGCTAAGAAGTAAAATTACTGAACAGAAAGTAGATTCTGTTCTACCTCACCCCAGGACACCACATCACATTTATTCAGTGGCTCCAAAATCAGCTGACGTTTCATGACGCGGTAAATGCAGTTGTGTTATAATTGTTGATCTGAATATATACGTGGTTTGAATTCAATGGCTATACCATTACTCATGGTTTTATGCAGTCAGTGGAATATAGAGATGATTGTGCACTGAGCCTTCTGTTAATATAAAGAGAAGATGGAATTACCCATTCAGCAGTTATCACTATTGTCCGGTGGCCCTCTGCTCCTGGGATCATCTCTTTGCCTTCCCATATAATTTGACACACTATTGCATCCTCTGCACTGGTATTTTACTCCGTAAGGTACAGGGAGAAGTTTGGGGAGAAGAAAAGGTTTTGTGAATTGATGGTATGTAAGAATCTTACAGCAGCCTTCCAGTCCCTAAAGGGGCTGCAGGAAAGCTGGGGAGGGACTCTGGATCAGGGAGGGGAGCCATAGGATGAGGGGGAACGGTTTTAAACTGAAAGAGGGGAGATTTAGATGAGATATCAGGAAGAAATTCTTGGGGTAGTGAGCCCCTGTCCCAGGTTGCCCAGAGAAGCTGTGGCTGCCCCATCCCTGGAGGGGTTCAAGGCCAGGCTGGATGGGGCTTGGAGCAACCTGGTCTGGTGGGAGGTGTCCCTGCCCAGGGCAGGGGGGTGGAACTGGATGGTCTTTAAGGTCTCTTCCAACTCAACCATTCTATGATTCTATAATCTGTATTTTCAAATTATATTTTTATTGACCCAATTCAGCCAAATGTTGCCCCACGCTATAAAATTTCAAATACAGAAACATGAACTATCTGTTTGTTTTAATTCAGGTACCTTCACCCTACCGTAAATGTTTCTAATGAGAACTAAGTGCTTCATATGAAGATATGATGGTCTGATATCTTCAGGGAAATAGAGGGATACCTTCTTTCTCTGCAAAGAGCCAGGCAATATGCCTGGATCAATTAGATGAAATGGATGTACAAAGGATATCATGTTTAATTACTTCTGTGTCTTTTGTTGAAGGGTCTGCAAGAATTTTTTTCTTTCTGTAAAGAAATGACTGTGGTAGTTGGAAACCTGCAGTTCGGAAATATTCTAAGCTCTATTCTAAATAAGCGTTCAGGGTTTCTTTGAGATTAAACAGTATGCCTTCAAAAAAGGCAAAAGACAGGGCTTGTATCTACATCTCCATGCTCTGTAAAAGATCCTCGGTCCTCGTGGTAATTGTATATGAAGCAGTGACCAATTGGTAATTTAGGACTAAGTTGGATACTCCCAGTTAATTCAACTGCGATGCCAATGAGGACGGAGATGACTCCTGCCCTTCCTTGGTGTTTATTTGCCTCGTTCATGTATAGTAGCGCTAGTGAAAAGCACCCAGCACCTCGAGAGGACTCCCTTCTGCAGGCAGACACTAGCTCAGGCAATTCAAACCTCTCCATGAAACTCCTTCACGCTTGACCTTGAGTAATTTAATATAGAGGTGAGCCTCGCTCAGCCTTTGGTGTCCCATCACTGGGGCACAACTGCAGGGACTGATGTGCTGTGGGTCCAAGATGATAATACTTTATTTTTCTTTCTATTTAAGGCATTCTTCATTAACAACTGGACTTCTTAGAAACTGTGTTAGCCGTCTCCCGGTAAGGATATAGCACCAAACTGGGCCATATTTTAAACACAATAGATTCAAGTATTTTGGCATAGAAAAAGGAGGCTGAAGAGGAGCTATTGATGTATCTATTCAAAATGACGTTTCAGTCCTGAAAGTTGCTTTCTTAGCTGAACCTGTCCCAAGTATAGTCCGGCAGTGGATGTCCCACAGAAAACATACGCTTCTCCCAAGCTTTCCTTGTTCAGAGCAGTGAAGAGTTGAACCATTAGAGGTGAGCCATGGAGAGATGGTGCCTCTCAGCCCATGGGGGTTCCTTGTCCCTTCCGTGTGGAAATGAGTTTTTCCTCCTCCTGGTCCCTGCACAAACACTTGCTCCTCGCAGGGGAAAGGAGGGAGGGCAGCTTTGCCCAGGGAGGGCAAATACAAAATACACTAATAATGCAGTATTAAAGCAGAACACTAAAAAATGTTCTATCATTTTCTATTGGGAGGGACAGAAAAAAAAAGTTACATTTGTTGATGTTAGTACTTTGACTGCAGAAATGAATTAGTACTTTAACCTATGGGCGAGAAAAATTTTTGTCTTTCAAAAGTAATATCCACTGGCTTTCGAAATTTAAAATTGCACATATTAATAGAGTATTTTTCTCTGCCTTGCTGGAGCTTCCCAAAGCGATGCCTTGGGATTTTGAGGCACTAAATAAATTGAGGTGGCTCAGAATAAAGGGCCCGGGACAGCCCTGCCCTGCAGGGACCCTCCGAACTTCCCCCGGCGGCGTGGGGCTGGCGACCGAGTTACACGGCGTTAGGGTGAGTCCTTCCTTTCTGTGTTGCTATTCGAGATATGCAATTACCCTCTTATGCGGCATATCTTATTCAAGAAAAGAGTTTTCCCATCGAACACAGTTTTTTTAAAAATTCCTAATATTGCTCCCCTTGTTGCACACAAAACCGCACTCGGCACTGGATGCAGAGGGCAGGCAGCACCCGGCCACAAAACCTGAAAAAACTCTGTATCAGTGCACTTTCTACATGGTCAAGTGTGAGTTTGCGGTGGAAATCAATATTTCAGTGTTTTGGCTGAAAAAGCCAAGGAAATTCTAAAGGAAACAATCTTTCCCCTCCAATTTTGCTGTTCCTTCAATGCAGGCACTGCGGGCACTTGGCAGGAGTGGAGGTTTATAACCCCTCCTGGTAGGGATGGAGAACCCAAAAGGCCGGCTGGGCTCCTTGGGGTTTTCCCTGTTTGTTAGGAAGACTCAGCATTATTCCCGGTGCTGTAATCCACCTTCACACCAGGACCCGTGTTATTGTAACCCAAGAAGCTCCAGGTGAGAAAATGCGGCAGGATTGGGCCTGATTTCTCTGGGTTACGACCATCTCAGGCCTCCTCCTCCTCCTCCTCCTCTTCGTCTGTCTCTGTCCCCTGCAGCATATAAAAAAGGCCTAATCTCAATTCCAGCAAAAATAGGATTGCCACTTCAACCAGATACGAGGATTTTATGCGGCATCTGGGAACATCTTTCCGTCTCAGCATTTTTAGCTGCGATATAGAAATGTTTAGAAGCCACGGCTACGAAATATTTCAAAATTCAGACGCCCGTATCGATACCTGCATCCATATCTGTACTTGACGAACATCCAAAGCCCCGGTTCTGCAGCGTGAGGCTCTTTTGCACCTAAAATTATTTACTAACCTTGCCTGCGAGGGGAGGAGGGGTATCTCACGCTCTGTCTTGTTGGGAGCCCTTTAGTTGGGACCCATAGAGCAAGGCAACCCGTTTTGTGGACAGGAGACCTGGCAGTGGTCAGCACCGAGGTCTGGTGTGGCCTGTGCTGGATTGGGCCATTCATTTCCTGATCCCAGGTCACCTCAGTGAAATAAAAAGCACGCTACCAGAAGGTGCTAAGATTTTATTAGCAAGCTTTGGAGGTTGTTCTCCTCCGTTTGCCTTGCTGACAAAGGCAAGGCTACGTACAACCACTGCGTTGCACAACCAAAGCCTGATCTCGCCTTCCCCCATGCTTGCACCTACCCCCGCCACCCGTGGGTGCGGGAGGTGTGAGGATCGCTCCCTCAGGCCGACTTCATGCAGTCGTGTCCGCGCAGACCCTGCGCACCGTCTCCTGCTGCTTCCACAGATGAGCAAACCCGGCATTCCCAGCGTGCAGGAGCCCACGGCACAGGCTTGGGCGAGGGGAGCTGGGGGTGCTGCACCCAACTGCACACAGTTCTTTTCGTCTCCCCACGAAGAGCGTGTCATCGTACTGGAGGTGATGTCATTGTATCAGAGGCGATGTCCCCAGATCAGCTTCCTCCTGGACGACTTATCCACCTTCGTAACCAGCCCCCGCTGGGGCTCGGGGGCTGAGCAGCATTCTCTGGCCACCTCGCTGCCCAGCCCACGCTCCCGGGGAGGTGAGCAGGAGCTCCCCAGGCTGCAGGTCCCTCTGGTGACTGCGGTGTGTCCCTCTGGGGAGCCCTGGTGTCCTGCAGGCTGTCCCACTGGCGACACCAGCATCTGCTTCCTGGGCACAGTGGCACGTCCCTCTGTGGGCCCTGGCACCCTGCAGGCCATCTCCCCTGGGAGCCGTGCATGTCCCTTCTGCAGACCCTGGTGTCCAGCAAGCCATCCCGCCCTGGACGCTGGTGGACAACCTTTCCAGGGGACGGTGTCTCCCCCGGGGGTCCACAATGTCCCTCCAGGGAACCCCGGCGCGTCCCTCCCCGAGACCTCGGTGTGTGGCATCGCATCCCTCCCGGGGACCGCTGCCTGTCCCTGCGGGGACGTCCGGCAGCCCGTCTCCCCGGGGTCCCCGGCATCCCGTCCGGCGGCGACCGCTGTGTCCCTCCGGGGACCCCGCTGTCCTGCGCCCCGTCCGCGGGTGCGCAGCGGAGCTGGGGCTCAGCCGCAGACGCCCCCGTCGCCCTGCCCGTCCCCGGGGGTGCGGGGGGCACAGCGCTGCGCCTCCTCGTAGCTGGGCAAGTGCTTCACCTCCTCGTAGCGGGGCAGCGGCGGCAGCTCAAGCCCCGGCCCCGGCTCGGCAGGGGGACCCCCGGCCTCCAGCAGCGCCGGGCCGGGGCCGGGGCCGGGGCCGGGCGGGGGGCGGCGGCGGGCGGGCGGGGGCCGGCGGCGGGCGGCGGGGCAGGCGCGGCGATGGAGGACGCAGCCGGCGGCCACCAGCGCCAGGAGGACGAGCAGCGCCGCCAGCCTCCGCGCCAGCCACCGCGCCCGCGGAAGCCAAGCGCGCCCCGCCGCTCGCCCGCCCCCGGTCCCGCTCCCGCCGCAGCCGTCCCGGCCGCACGGC
The DNA here is from genome assembly GCF_028500815.1 of Rissa tridactyla. Lineage (NCBI taxonomy): Eukaryota > Metazoa > Chordata > Aves > Charadriiformes > Laridae > Rissa > Rissa tridactyla. The sequence goes on from NC_071471.1 coordinate 8,955,465, forward strand.
GCCGGCCCCCGCCCCCCGGCCATCCCCCGCACCCCGCGCAACCCGCCGCCCGTCCCGGTCCCGCCGCGCACCTTCCGCGGAGCCGCTCCCCGAGGCCGCGGGTGCGGGCTGGCACCCCGCGCCCCTCCCGGTGGCAGCGCCGGGTTTTATCCGCGCCCGACCGGGTTTTATCCCTGATGAAAAATTGATGGGGCCATTTGGCGGCGGTTCACGGGCTAATGGGGCGGCGGAGGTGCGGGACGGGGCACCGGGCCAGGCTCGGCCTCTGCGCCAGGGCGGCGCGGGGCCCGGCAGCCCCGCATCCCACCCCGGCCTCTCCCAGCAGGGTCACCAACGGCATGTCCCTGCCACCCAAGCTTCACACTAAATGTGCCCCAAAACTTACCACTGAGCCAAAATGTATCTTCCCCAGAGTGGGGACAGGATCCCTGACTAGGGATAATCTGTACTCGAGGACGTGGAGATGAGTGGTACCCAAGGATGTGGGGATGAGCAATACCTGAGGATGTGGGATGAATCTAAGGATGCAGGGACTAGCAGTACCCAAGGACATGGGGATGGGTGGTACCCAAAGATGCGGGGATGAACAGTACCCGAGGATGCAGGGATGAGCAATACCCAAGGATGTGGAGATGAACCCGAAGATGTGGAGATGGGTGGTACCCAAAGATGCGGGGATGAACAGTACCCGAGGATGCAGGGATGAGCAATACCCAAGGATGTGGAGATGAACCCGAAGATGTGGAGATGGGTGGTACCCAAAGATGCGGGGATGAACAGTACCCGAGGATGCAGGGATGAGCAATACCCAAGGATGTGGAGATGAACCCGAAGATGTGGAGATGGGTGGTACCCAAAGATGCGGGGATGAACAGTACCCGAGGATGCAGGGATGAGCAATACCCAAGGATGTGGAGATGAACCCGAAGATGTGGAGATGAGTGGTACCCAAGGATGTGGGGATGAGCAATACCTGAGGATGTGGGATGAATCTAAGGATGCAGGGACTAGCAGTACCCAAGGACATGGGGATGGGTGGTACCCAAAGATGCGGGGATGAACAGTACCCGAGGATGCAGGGATGAGCAGTACCGAAGGACACAGGGATGAGTGGTAGCCAAGGACAGAGGATAAGTGATACCTGAACCCTGAGCGAGCTGTGGGAGGGAAAGTGCAAGGTGCAGAGCCTACCACTGCTTTTGTCGCTTAAAAAGGACAGCTGCAGCGTTGGAGCAGGCAGCAACAGACTGGCTCCCTGGTGCCTGTGCAAGGCACAAATGAGGGTGAGCTCTTCCTTCTTCCTTTCTCTTGGTTTTTACTCCTACCATTAAGGATTCACAGCTTTTTGCCTGTTGGTGAGGCCAGTGAGTCCCCACGTCACCCAGCAGTGACCGTTGCCTGCGCCTCTGGGGACCCAATCCACCACTTTATTCCATCCCCGTAATTGCGGACCCTTGGCTGCTTTGTTTGCTGATTACCCTCAGCTCGATTGCAAAACTCCTCAGGCAAGCGGGAGAGGAGAAGGAGGTCTAATCTAGTTATGGAAAAACTTACTAATATGAAACATGGCAAAAAATGACCAGTACATTTCTGCTTGGTTTCCTTTTATGTGATCACGCCAAATCTGATACGCAGCAGCTAACCCACCTACGTGACCGTCACGTGTAATGTATTCGTTTCCTTTGTGCTGTTTATTTGACCTGTAGTGATTTCATTGCTAATATCGGTAAGTGATACTCCTGCTGTCATCTACGTTTGGGTAATTCATGCCTATCGTATCCATTACAGATTTTGTGGTGCTCAGATGGGAAGAGAAGGTTCTCAGCAGCAACACAGCATCGGGCAGAGTTTGCATAAAAATAATCTGAAAGGAAGGAGGGGGTCAATGGTGCTGGGCTTCTGGCAGTTTCTTTCTGTATCATTTCTCCTTGGAGAAGGGCGCTGGAGCTGGGAACTGCGGGAAAGGTGGGCTTCAGGCACGGAGACAAGGCAGGAGGGTGGCAGCAGGGGGACACAGCTGCTCTAGGACCGACCTGCCTGGGCAATGCCGGCTCTGCCACCCTGCACAAGGACCCTGGCCCTGTGCCTCAGGGATGTGTCCTCGCCCGCAGCCGGTGGCATCAGTGATGCGGAGCACCAGCAGCAGCTCCCTACCACGCATGGGGCTGCATGCACTTCAGACTCGTGATAATAACCCATGTGATTTTTTTTTTTTTAAGGCAAATACAACAGTGAGTAAACAGCAGGATGCCCGGCGAAGCCTACCTATCCATTAATAAAGCGCTGCATTTTAACAACATTTCTGATAAGCTATAACTCCGCAATCAGAGTGCTATGAAATATTAAAGCCTGTTGATAGCTCATTAAAGCTAACGTTTTGGCTGGCCCTCCAGCGCGCCCCATGGGCCCAGCTTCGGTGCTCAGCCTGCAGAGGAGGCCGAGGATCGGCTCTGCACCCCGACAGACGAGGAAAACCACGGCTGGAGGGAACAGGGTGCCGTGATAACAAGAAGAAAGAAGAATTAAAATCCTGGCATGCAGCTACGTGCACTCCAGCAGCCCCAACTCCCACAGCCCCGCACCTGGCTTGGGAAAATGTAGAAATACCAGCTTCTGAGGGGGTCAGAGCCAGGGGACTCATCCCTGCTGGCTCAGTGGCTGCGTGGGGACACCTGCACCCTTCCCGGGGCAGCTATGGGTATAGACACTGCATCCTCCACAGGTTTGGGGGGATTTGGGGTCATGCATCGGTGGAGCCGGGGCAGCTGCTGGTTGGGCTTTTGGAAATGTATGGAGAGTGTCTTCTACCCACCTGTGGACTCCTATGTGGGCATGGTGGGCAGGCAGGGGTAATTGGCTCCATCAGCATTAATTGGCGTCACCGATGGGAGTGATGAAGACATAGGCAGCTGCAGCTGCAGCTGCTAGCGGGGATGAGGGATAGGGGATTTTTAGAAGTGTGTTTGCCCTTCTGAGGGTCAGTATGGTGTAGGGGCTGTTTGCCACCTCCCTGGCATGGTACCTGGCAAGAGAGGAGATGAGGGGGCTGCAGCCACCCCGGGACCCCGAGTGGCCCTGTCACTGGGCAGGAAGCTTGACCACAGGGAGCCGGGTCCTGGCTGGGGAGGTGGCAGCACTGGGGCAGGGAAAACTGGGATGCAGCAGACCCTGCTCAGCTGCTGGGGGCAGCAGCCCTTGCCTTCTCCTCCACAGGCAGGACCTCCAAACGGGGCGACAAATATCCACCAGCAGGCGATGGTCCAGCTGGGCAGCGTGAGGAGTTCCCTGGCTCACTGGAGGCGAGGACGGAGGCGGCAGAGGCTCTGGTGAGAGGTACTGAGTGTACGTGGGGGGCAGATGTGATGATTCGCTACATGTGAGGGAAGAGATGCTGTGGTCTGGGCAGTGCTGGTGATGTGGGGACGTGCTGGGGTCCCCCAGGTGCGGCCTGCAGGACAGGGGCAGCTCTCTGCCTGCTGCCTGGAGATGCGCATTTCGGAGCCAATGCTCAGGCTTGACACATCAAAGCAGCCAGGAGAGGCTCACCATTCGCCTTGTAATTCTCTTAAATGAGCCTACAATCAGTTAATTCCATCTATATTGAAGCTCAAATTCAACCATTGGACCTTCATAGTGATCCATAGCACCGAAAGCTTCCAGCAAATCAGCGCAAACAGGTACCGAAGGGTGGCAAGTGCCCCTGTGCGCCGGAGCAGTCCCAGTGTGCTCCAAGAGGTTTTTTCTGCTTGGATCAAAGTGTAGTTGCCTTTTGTCCCAGGCAACTGACTCTTTGAACGCTGGGCTCGGGCATCATCCTGGGAGTGTTTTTGAGAGGGATGGGAGTGCCATAGTAAAGTGAAATGTTGTTTCTGTTAGCAGCAGCGTCACTCGTAGGCAGCTTGTGATGCTTTCCATATTGCCAGTGACGAAAGAGAAATAAAATTGTGGGTGAGATGGCCCAGATGGCTGTCAGAATTAGCCTTGAAAATGGCGAGGATGCTGTAACATACATTCTTTTAATTGCGCACCCACAAATGCCTCTATCACTTAACTGTTTGAGACCGTGGGCTCTTTAGATCTCAAAAAAACCAAGTAAGACCCTGGTTACCACGCTTGGGAGTGAGCCCTGCAAACCAGGCGCAGGCACCGTGGCGCGGCACCTCCATGCTCCTCATCCCTGCACCACGGTCCTCCCATCACTGTCCCCCTGCCATTGCCAGGACGTGGCTGCGAGCACTCGCCCGCAGCTGGAAGGGTCACAGCCAGGGGAAAAACCCCACGGGCAATGGGGGAAGAAGAGAAACAGTTTTCTGGGAAACTACCTGAAGGCAGGGAGGCGAAAAAACAGGGCACATTGTCGCCGGTATTAGTTTTTTAGCAAAAAAGATGGCGTAAGTTTGGTTGTGAGAACTCCTGCATGTATTTTCTTTTATTAACATATATATATATAAAATCTTTATTTATTAATATTTCTAAATGTTAAAGCAGAATATGAGTAAAGGAGAAGTGTTTCTCCCCACGCAGCCAGCCCAAACATGGGTGAAGATGGGAAGATCTTGCCCATCTGAATGGCTCTCCCATTTCACGTTTCCTTCTCCTCCTCCTCTGGATGCTGCTCAGGACCTTCATGCAGCCTGGGGCAGTCCGGGCCGATGGCCAGTGCTGTCCCCAGGCCTGTGCGGAGCTTTCTTCTGCCCCCACCACCCTCCCCGCCCCCCCCCCCAAGCACAACAGAGCACCAGGGAGTCGCTGAGCATGAATAAATCATCGTTAATGGCTGCATCGTGCCTCCCCCATCCTGAAATCTCCACTTTTTACAAGCTGTGAGAAACCCACTTTGCAGCTGCCCAGAGTCTTGGGCCAACTCCGGGGCCGCCGGGCAGTTTCTGGGAAGGAGCTTTAGAAGTTGTTTTTCTCCAGTTTTGCAGGGGATGCTCAATTATCGATCCTGCAAATGACCCCTGCAGAAATACATCGATCCCTTTGGAGCAGCGGATCATTAAATACTTGACTTCTAGATTTTTTTTTCAAATGGTGCCAAAGACCTGACCTGGCAAAATAATTATTTTATAGGGCACGTAATTGTCCCTGCGACCGTTAGCATTTGTGTAACTCTGAACTCGCCTTCACAGGAGTCTGCTACCTTAAATGCTCTTTGTACAACGATGCTTCACGTCTGCATTTCCTTTTCTCTTATATGTTTTCCCCCAAATTTGCGAAAACTAATTGGAAAAAACATAAGGAAGCTGAGGTCTCTCTTTTTGGGCAAGACTCGGAGAGCCTTGCACGTGGTAAGTAGTATTTGGTAGCAGGAATAATGCCGCGGATTGATGGAGGGGAGCACAGCTTTGGATGACGATCTGGATTGTAGATAGAACAAGTGCAGCCCTCACAGCTTCGATGATTTTATAATATCTAGATGACCCAAACCTTGCGACAGCTGAGGCTTTTATAGGAATTATGGAGCAAATTGCTGCTACGTTGGAGGATACGCAGGCACGTCATGTTGCATTTTGGTCTCGGTTACAGCCCTTCTGTGAATATTCCTCTCCCTGGTCCCTAAATCAGTAAATGCGGTGTCGTGAGGGTGGTGTTTCGGGGGGCTGGGTGGGTGAGGCTGTACTGGGGGGGGTGGTTTTGCTCTTGTTCCGAATGGGGTGAAAGCTCCTCTTGGATCAGCAGTTGGCAGCGGCAGAGACCGAGGGCTTCCCCAGCGCTGGCACCGGCAGCCGTCACGCCGGCCACCGTCACAAGGGTGTGTCCAAATAAAGAATATTTCTGTAAAAATGGCTAAAGAAGCTCTTCGGAAAGCCTATCTAATCAGCACTGCTCAGGGGGAGCTCGCCGTTGCTCGAATTAAACGCACAAAGCTGGGATCTGTTGCTTCACATTTTTCGGGCACATCTGTAGCTGCAATAAGGCTTAAGGAAACAAGAAGATGACTCTGCATATGTAAAAAAAAAAAAAAAAAAAAAAAAAAAAAAGAAGGCCATTACCTCACAGCTCAGAAATCTCTACTGCCAGCAAATATTTGCTGTTAGACTATTAAAAATCAGAGAAAGTGAGAGAGAGAGAGGCCGAAACACTCCTGCATGACTCCGATTCCATCCCGGCTAGGTCAATTCTTCTGTTAACAAATTTGGATGCTCTCCAGAAATGAAAGGTATTTTCTTCAAATAAATAAAAGTGGAAATATCGCAGGGCAATGATGTCGATATCAAGTGTGTTGTCAGGCTTCCCAGACTCCGTGTCACAGTTAACGTATTCTATTTTATTCCTTCTACTAAAAATAAGCACTAGAAAGACTGGATAGTATTAGTTCTCCCCTTGCAATAATTCCTTGCAATTAGGACCTGAAACCTTTGACTCTGTGGAAAGGCTCCCAGTCATGCAGTGAGCTTTGGCTGAGACTTTTAGTGTTACAAATAACGAACATCTCTTCATATAAGGCTCATATAATAAGGATGATTTGCTCGAATGGCTGTTTTTCTTCTGAATCAAACTGTATTAATTTATAAAACTGATATGGGCTAGATGAGGTGACGGTGAGGTGGATGGAGAGCTGGCTGTGCGACAGAACTCAGAGGGTTGTGATCAGCGGCACAGAGTCCAGTTGGAGGCCGGTAACCAGTGGTGTCCCCCAGGGGTCAATACTCAGTCCAATTTTGTTCAGTATATTCATTAATGACTTGGATGATGGGACAGAGTGTATCCTCAGCAAGTTTGCTGATGATACCAAGCTGGGAGGGGTGGCTGACACTCCGGAGGGCCGTGCTGCCATACAGCGTGACCTGGACAGGCTGGAGAGCTGGGCAGAGAAGAACCTAATGAGGTTCAACAAAAGCAACTGCAAGGTCCTCTACCTGGGGAGGAAGAATGCTAAGCACCAGTATATGTTAGGGGTGGACCTGCTGGGAAGTAGTTCTGAGGAGAAGGATCTGGGGGTCCTGGTAGACAGTAAATTATCCATGAGCCAGCAGTGTGCCCTTGTTGCCAAGAAGGCCAATGGCATCCTGGGCTGCATAGGGAAGAGTGTGGCCAGTAGGTCGAAGGAGGTCATTCTCCCCCTCTACTCTGCACTGGTGAGGCCACAACTGGAATACTGCGTCCAGTTTTGGGCTCCCCAGTTCAAGAGGGACAGGGAACTACTGGAGCGGGTCCAACGTAGGGCAACTAAGATGACTGAGGGACTGGAGCATCTCCCTTATGAGGAAAGGCTGAGAGAGCTGGAACTCTTTAGCCTGGAAAAGAGAAGGTTGAGGGGAGACCTTATTATGGCATACAGGTACCTAAAGGGTGGGTTGAAGGAGGATGGTGCCAGACTCTTTTCATTGGTTCCCAGTGACAGGACGAGGGGCAATGGGCACAGGTTAGAACATAGGAGGTTCCGTTCAAATACACGGAAAAACTTCTTTGCGGTGAGGGTGACAGAGCACTGGAACAGGCTGCCCAGGGAGGGTGTGGAGTCCCCTTCTCTGGAGATTTTCAACACCCACCTGGATGCAGTCCTGAGTGATGTGCTCTGGGCAATCCTGCTTTAGCAGAGGAGTTGGACTAGATGATCTCTAGAGGTCCCTTCCAACTCTGAAGTTTCTGTGATTCCAGGATTATAACCTCGATCCAACACCATCCTTAAGCACACATTTAATTTGATGGCAGCGAGACCCCTAGGAGACCGGCCGGCGGCTGGATGCCTGGCAGGCTGCGGCTGGATGTATGAGCAGCTGAACGCATAAATACTGAAACGTATTAAAATGCAGTGACAACCGAAAGGCAATAAAGGACAATTTGTCGCAGTTGGAAGGATTGCTCCAGTGGTCTGGAATAACCAAAAAACTGTTTTTTAATTTTCTTTTTTTTTTTTTTCCACAGGGGGCAACGTTTTTCCAAGCTGCGGTCCTCGTTAGTCATGCTGTTTCTCAAGAGGCTGCCATGATCCAGTCATGAATTTCTGAGATGATTTCATCTCACTGTTATTTACAATTTAGCCCAAAAGCTCGGCCTCTTCCTATTATTTGTGGTTAAATATAGCAATGGATTCTTTCCCATTCCTTTTTCTCTCGGAGCGCTTTTTCTGCCACCCACACGAATCGCATGAGTCAGAAGGCACACGAAGGAGCGGTTCCCAGCTGGCCGGGCCCTCGCCGGCTGCTTTCGCGCAGCCCGAGCTCACCCTGAGCATCAGGAGGTGAAATAACGTCTGGCTGCTCCCCACCGGGGCGCAGCCGGGGCTGCTCACTCCCTGCCCCAGGGATGCGCAGGGATGTTCCTCCTCTCCATCAGCTCCTGCATCCCAAGCAGGGTCGCATCCCGGCTCCTTTTCTTCCATCTCATGCAGCGATTTCAGGTGCCCACACTTCTTGTGTAACCCAGCGCCACAGAGGACACGGGGGTGTCACCAAGAGTGGGGCAATGCCCCGGGTGTGGGGAGTGAGCACCATCCTGCTGAAAACTCTCTCCCATCGCCCTCTTGCTCTTTCCTTCCGCCTGAAGCTGCTTTGCTTTTACTAAACTAAATGTTTCTCCCCCCCCCACCCCCCGCCCCGGTTTTATCAGCACCAGCCTGAACTCCCTGCAGCCCCCGTGCATGGGCGACACGCCGCAGCCGGAGGGCTTTTGCTGGGGGGTAAATCCAACAGCGACCCCCAATGAGTGCCTCGCCTGAGCAGCAGGTCGGTACCTTGTTAAAAAAAAAAATTTAAAGAAGGGAGAAAAAAAACCTTCCAGCTATTTTGCTGGGAGGGGAATGACAGCCGTGTCAGGGGCAGATGAGGGGCTGCGCACTCGGCCGGGAAGCATCCTGCCTGGAAGCGATGCAGCCCGGTGCATCCCCTAGGAAAAGCGTAAGAGGGAGGGATGAGGATGCTGAGGTTGGGGGGGCGGTGCGGGGGCAGCAGCCACGGGGGGAGGACGAAGGGGCAGGGGAGGTTTGACCCTGCTATTTTAAACCGCAGCGTTTACATGCTGTAAATAACCGTGCCGGCCTCGGAGGCGACGCAGCAAACAGGAAAGGTCCCGGCATGGCCCCCCTCCACCCCCGGGTCAGCTCCTCAGGCCTGGGGGGTCCTGCTGGCCACCACGCAGCTGGGCTTTGGTGAGACCCTTTTTGGCAGCCCACATAGTGGTGGGTCTGGATGTAAAAGGGCAAATATTCCCTGTTGGGAAATGGGGTGCATGGGTCCCGCCAAGCCAAAATAGCAGATTTGCTGCATCCTCCCCACTGCCGAGCCAGCCCCGGCTTTTGGCACAGCAGGGATTTATTAGTTCAGATGCATCTGGGGGAGCTGACATTTAAATTCGGGAAGTCAGGATTAAAACATGGGAAATGTATCACAGTTTTGCTGTTGAGAGAAGAAAACCCCACGACATCGTGTACCGAGGTGGCTGCTGTGAAGCTCAGCCCCACCAAGGGCGGGGGGCATGGAGAAGGGGCCAGCGTACGGGATGCTGGGGGTGGCTAACAGCCTCGGGACCCCGGGTGCCACAGAGATCAGCCAAACCCCAAAAAAATGGAAAATAACCCCAAATCTGAAGTTACTCCTGATGGAGTCTGGGGTGGTGGTTACCGGTGCCTCCGGAAGAGACAGAAGAGCTAACTGATACCAGAGAGATTAGATTGCTGGCTAATTCTCTGAGGACTGAATTACTTAAATTGCTTTTTCTTCTTTCATCACCTCCAAAATAATAAATCGGCACAAATGTATAAGTCCCCCCAGGAGCTGCGTTGCTACGGATAAAGCCATGGGTGATTTTTACCATCCCCAGTGCCAACCTACCCTCTGCCTGCCTGGAGCGGTGGGTTTTGGGGGCATCCTGTCAGTCCCTGTGGGATGGGATGTACTGGCTGTACCCTCTGATATTGGTGGGGTTGTCACCACCTGCCAGGCAGACAGGTCGGAGGGATGTCCTGTGTATGCAGGGCCACCGGGGACAGCAGATGTCCCATCCCTGTGTCATCGGCCTGGCACCGCTACTCTGGCTCTTGCATCTTCTCCTCCACCTGAAGGCTGCGTTTTCTCCTCTCCTGATCCCCCCCATCATGCCATGCACAATGATCTCTGTGAATCTGCAGTATTCCCATCCGCAGGCAGTTATCCCCCAGTCCTGTCGAGCCCAATAACTAAATTTGCCGGCTGTTCCCTTGGGCATAGGAAAGGGATCGCCATTGCAGCAGGTGCCGCAACGTGTTTTGCAAAGCCTGGCACTTATCACTAAAGCCAATATTTTAAATGGAAACCTGTATTTTAGTGTATTACAGGCATTGTCCTCCCCCCATCTATTTGCTATGTAATTAACTCATTGCCTTTTTAGAGCCATTATTTACTGTCTCTCCTATCGATTTGCTATCTAACTGGTAACACTGCTGAATTCCTAATCCCTTTTAGCGCCGTCTTGCCTGGTGGTGCTAACGGGTGCCTCACCAGTTTGGACATGCTGAATGGCACTAGTGACCCCGGCTCCCACCTGCGCAAACATTTCCAAGGCAGCTCAAACCATTGGTGTGCCCAGCAGACGGCAAGCTGAAGCCCTGTTGGTGTAGAACCTCCTTGGAGCATCTCCAAGGGCTTCCTGGGCTGTTTCTGGTTGGGGTTGTGGTTTAAGAAAATACAGGCAGGTAAAGCCTTTGTATCCCAGGCTTCCATGCAGAAGGTTTTGGGTGGAAAACTGGCCCAGGAGAGAAGGCAGAGAGCGTGCCCCCACGTCACCTCAAACCCAAAACGGCACGGCAGATTTATTTTTTCATACATGGACACAAATTGGTGTAAGGAACAAGATTTTCAGTGAGTAATAGAGTTTAGCCTAAAATGTGTTAGATAGTCTCAACACAGGTTGGAATTGCTCTGATTATTTTGGTGGGGAGGAAGGGGTTTTCTGGCCCTGCTGTGTAGGTTTGGTCCTCGCTTGGCAAAGCCGCTCAGTTTGGATTCCTCCTGCCCCAACAGCTTTGCAGCATTGAAACCTGGATTGTCATCTGCTCAGGTGACGGACCATGGAAAGCTCTTAATTCTGACCACACCGGGTGGCTTTCTGAAATACCAGTGGTTTAAAGCTTTTTTGACAATTGAATGGCATTGATTTTATTTTAACAAAAATAAGCCGCAGGGTGCTTTGATGCAGAGGAGAAAAGAGTACTCAGGAGCGCTGGGGTATCATTTGGGATATGGAGGTTATCACGCGCCATCCCCAAATATTTTTTTCTAAGCAGATGGAAAGCTCAAAGCGCACAGTTCATGTGCAGCATGCATCTGTCATTGCGGACTTTTTGCAAGTTAATACGATAAAAAAGAGAGATTCAAAATGTGAGACTCATCCCAGAGCATCCTCCTCTCTCCCCGTGCCATGCACTGTGTCTCAGCAAGTGCTTCAGCGCAGACGTTATGATGCCTCCTGCAATTTCTGTCATCTCTTGGGGATCCAGGATGAGGTCGTGATGTGGAGCAGCATGGAGTAAATACAGTGACTATCCAGCAAATACAGGTGGCATAATTACGAGACACAGGTGGTCACTGATTTCTGCGTAGCAGGAACTCTAGCGACGTATTTCTGGCCTTTTCACCTCGAAGAAGAAGATGGCTGTTTATAATTACTTCTCTAAGTGACGACGCAACATCACAAGTGGTGATATATGTGTGATGCTTTCATTTACAGCTTCCAGACAAAAGCCTGTCTGCAGAGAAGTTAGTGGAAATTAAAACCAGCTAATGCCTGTATATTATACCAAGGCCTGTACGCAATTATGAAATCAGAAATAAATAAAGCAGGATGCAGATGGAGGCGTTGGGATCCATCCCTCGGTGATTATGGTTGTACTTTTTGAGCTAAAATCCGGGAATATTTGTCGTGGCCGTGATGTGTCACCTCTCCCGGGGGTCCCTGGATGTCATTTTGAGGGGAAACACTGATTTTCTGACCACCGCCTCCTCAAACCGCGTGGTGCCCCTTTATATATATTTTACTGAACAGGCTAACGCATGTCTGGGGCTAAAACTCTGTTTTTCCTCTTTTAATTTTCGCTTCCCGCGTGTGCTCAGCTGACCTGCCTTTCTGCCACGCTTCCTGTCTGCTACTGCCCGCAGCCAGAGGTTTTGTCTGTCTTTTCTGCAACCATCCAGCAATTCCCTCTGGTTTCCTTCCTCTCCTCTCCCGGCTCAGAGTCCTCCTCTCTCCTTACTTGCTCTCTTACTGCAAGCAGCAGCCAGTCCCTGCCTTTTGTTTAAGAAAAAGAACCCCAACCTACACCAAAAGTGGCAAAAAAGCCTCTTAATTCATCTGGGTTTATTTCCAAGTGGGAAGTATCAGTTAGCGTCCGCTTCACTGGGAGATGGCATGGAGACCTGAGCCCCCATGGGCAGCGCTGGAGTGACGCAGCGCTGCGGCGCTTTCGGAGCCAGCTCACCAGGAATTGTGCTTTATAACTTAATTTTTTTTTCTTTTTTGTTTTTTAAAAAAAACTTCCCAAAGGATTAGCTGTCAAAAAAGTGTGAGACTGATTTATCAAATGCTAGGACGTATGTGGGGCTGTGTCTGTATGTTTTATGCACGCCGTGTAAGATCGGGCCAGAGAATCTCCTGTAACAGAAAAGGGAAGTGCTGGAAATTGAAAAAAAAAACCTCTATCTGCACGTTTCTACTTTACAATACAATATGTTGGGAACCACCTGAGGGGTGCAGCAGGAGTTCCGAGGGCTTTCCAAGGAGGCCATTCCTACCTTTAGGATGCGATTAATCAGCGCCCACCCCAATTTAAAGGCAGCCAGGGACCGACTTCTCCCTAACCCTATCGCCCTCCCAGGGAAACATCCATTTAATTTTATTTTTTGGGGAAGTGAGCCCTTTCCCCGCCCCCGACGAGCTGTTATTCTTGCTGGCCCGGCCCGCGGCGCGGCGGCGCGGAGCTGCGCGGGCGCGGAAGCCCCGCGGGCGGCGGGGCCGAGGAGCTGTTGCCATCTGCAGGCGGCTCCGCGGTGGTGCGACCACAGCTGGGCTGAACGGCAGCCAGAGAGATGCTGGTGTGGCTTTTGGGGCGGGGAGGGGGGAAAGTCCCCGGGAAAGGGGTGTGGGGGACAGGGACACCCAGCCCCGGGAGCACCCACCTCAAACCAGCTGCCCGCCAGCCCAAAGCACCTCCGCTAATTAATCCTCTTACCCTAATGACCAGGCGAGGTGGGAGCCCCCTCCTCTTAGAATCATAGAATTGTCTAGCTTGGAAGGGACCTTTAAGACCATCAAGTCCAACCATCAACCTAACACTGACAAAACCACCACGAAACCACGTCCCCAAGCACCACGTCCCTCAGCATCATGTTCCTCGATATCACGTCTACCCATCTTTTAAACACCTCCAGCGACGGTGATTCCACCGCTTCCCTGCGCAGCCTGTTCCAATGTTTGACAACCCTTTCAGTGAAGAAATTTTTCCTAATATCCATCCTAAACCTTCCCTGGCGCAACTTGAGGCTGTTTCCTTTTGTCTTATCGCTTGTCAGTTGGGAGAAGAGACCGACCCCCACCTCACTACCCCCTCCTTTCAGGGAATTGTAGAGAGGAGAAGGTCTCCCCTCAGCCTCCTTTTCTCCAGGCTGAACACCCCCAGCTCCCTCAGCTGCTCCTCACAGGACTTGTGCTCCAGACCCCTCACCAGCTTCGTTGCCCTTCTCTGGACCCGCTCCAGCGCCTCAATGTCTTTTCTGTGGTGAGAGACCCAAAACGGGACACAGCACTCGAGGTGGGGCCTCACCGGTGCTGAGTACAGGGGGACGATCACTGCCCTAGTCCTGCTGGCCACACTGTTCCTGATACAGGCCAGGATGCTGTTGGCCGCCTTGGCCACCTGGGCACACTGATGGCTCATATTTAGTCAACCAACACCCTCAAGTCCATTTCTGCCGGGCAGCTCTCCAGCCACTCCTCCCCTTCGTCAGCTCCTCCGTTGCTGGTGCTGCTTCTCCATCACTGTCCCTCTGCAGCGGGTGCTGGGGGCTGGCCAGCTGCTTCTGAGATGGGAGGAAGTTGGTGGGAGAGTCTGGGGTGGGACATTCTGGGGATCCTGCCGGCACAATTAGTATTATTTACTCTCTATCACAGGCCTGGGACAGGGGGTGCGGGCGCAGCACCCTATTATTTGAGGAACGGGCCACTGGGCTGGCAGAGCTGCCACAGGGAAAGGCAACACCCACCATCTCTTCAAAGGCGGGTCCTGGTCATCACCTGGGACCAGTGTGTCTGATCCTGGCTCTGGTGGGCTCCATTCCCTTCCTCACCCCCTACCAGCTGCTCACTCCTGGAGCCAAACAATAACCCGTGACCCTGTCACCTATGGAAAGGTGATGGTAGGCGTCAGGTAAGTGAATGTAATAGCAGCAAGCTATAGGAAAATATTTAGGGGATGGTCTTACTTTGAATCAAGATGTGTTGCTGCAATACATGAAGGTACTGAAGAGGAAGCCGTAGCAATTGGAAACATGGTGTTAAAATTGAGCCCTTCCTTTCAGGGGGGAGGACTTAATGCTGCCGCTATCAATAAGTAATGGTCCTGCAGCTGCAGGAAGAGCGTGTTTAACTCCAGGATGGAGCAAGAGCTGGAGAGGAAAAATCTAGTTGCATAATAATGAATGATGACCTGGCCCGTGCTCAGGAGAAGCTGGCGATGGGGTTCCAAGGCGAGCAGGTATGAACAAGGAAAATTGCCGGGCTTTGGAAGACTGACCAGATGCTGCCCCTGCAATTTGAACACGGCTAATTCCACCCTTAAGCTAATTGCAAAGGGATCACATACAAAGTATGTGACTCGTGTGTCATTTGAATGAAAGGACGTCAATTTTCTGACAAAGGGGATTTAGCTGTACAGTATAACCTACTGTCCTAAGCTAACAATTACAGCCCACATTCAAGTTTGGCACAGGGTACTCTCACAAATTCCTGTATGAATATGTGAATAGCTATTCTTTGACTACATTCAAATAAATTCTCTCGCTTTGCATTCATTTTAATGATCCCATACATGGCTGGAACACATGCACTGTTGTACTGGGATGGTGCAGGGCCAGCTGAAACCAGCAAGTACAACTGGTCACTGATGGAGCTTTTATTAAAATATACGAGTCCACGGAGCACTGAAAATCCTGCAGCCTTGTGACTTAGTGTTTTCGTGGCTGGCTTGGGCAGAAAGATATCGGGGACCACAAAGTGGATGATTTGGGAGCATTTACATCAGTTTATGTCTCTTTCCTGGTTTCTCTAAGTTTTCTGGCAAATACATTAGTTGCTCAAATACTACTCAAAAAGCAAATGTGAAGACTGTTCTAAGTAATAATAGTAATAATAGTGGTAGTAGTGGTAGTAGTAGTAGTAACAGTAATAGTAAAGGGTCATTACCAATTTCTGTGCTGAAAACTCTGCTTCTGAATACTTTGGTCAACTCCGTTGAGGGAGAAAGAAGAGATGGCTCTTTGTCTCATCTCGCTCCTTAGACAAAGTGCCATCCTGCATCTATTGTCACAGGCGCCGTGTTTATATGATTTGTCCCCATTTGTAAAATTGAGCAGTCTCTGGTGGAAGTGGTGTTGCTCGTTCGCAGCCTGACAGCTGGGACAGACCGGGGAACTGGGGGATGTTTCTGCAACCAGGGGGGAAATGTAGGAGGGTGAAAATGCTCTGGGTGGCTTTGGGTGGCTGCGTTTGCAGTGCCCCACCTGAATCGCTCAAGTGGAGCTTGATTTTTAGGTGACAAGTGCTTAGCACCCTCGGGAAAATCTGAAGGCGTCTCAGACTCCACATCCTGAACCTCTGCAGAGGCTCGGATGGCCGCTCTCGGGGTGGTTTCGCCCAGCAGACCTCAGCGATGGGGAACTCACGTGTCTCCTCTCGGAGACAAGAGGCAGGAAAACCCCGTGGTGCTGCCTGTGAGAGCTTGCCCCGAGGTGCCATTAACAGTTCAACTTTCTCTTTCTGCAGGAAGGACTAGCTTATCAAGTGCCATTAAAGCTACTGGTAAATCGCTATCAGTTCTGTCCCTGTCCTTGAAAGAAAGACGATTTCTGCTTCAGGAAACTGAATTCGAGCCTTGCTTCACCCCTGCATGGCTCCGGTTTAAACCGGTAAAGGGTTGCTGATGCAAAACTGGACCAGTGTGTGCTGGTGCTGAATCAGGCCCTCGAAGGAAAAGACTTAATTTGAGTATTTTGGACCAAGTGATACAACTGCTGTGTGAATCTACAAACAATGTGCGCCGGGTTGAGCCTGCCCTGGGATAATTTATGAATACTTTGTGTTGGCATAGCTATCGGGACTTTTATTGCACGAATGCATTTCTTCACCTCAGTGTGAGAATGTCTGGAAAAAGTCAGGAAAATAATGGTTTGGGAGAGCCCCCCTTAGCAAGCTCTGAGTGGCAGCCAGGGGATGGGGCCAGGAAAGACAAAACCCACCAGCCCAAGCCCTCTGCAGCACAGAGCCATCTTCCGTTTCTCATTTCTCTTCTGCCTTGCTATTATTTTTTTTTTCTTATTTACTCTCCATTGTGTCCTATTGTGGGCACTTATTTTCACTTTCAAATTCTTGTCCTTTGTTCCATGAACTTTTTCCTTTAGTTTGTTCCAGGCTGGACTCGCCAGTGCCTGGCCTGGCGGCAGGATGTTGCTTGCAAGGGGATTTCCTTCGGCAACTTTGGCTTCTTCATCTCTGCCTCTTATAGCTTGTTCCCCTGAGCTCTGCACGTGTATTTTCCTGGGGATACAGATTTTCCAGCACTGTTTGGCAGGATGGGGCTGGCAGGATGCAGAGGGGCTGGATGCACGGGGGAGAGGGGCAGCGCCGGGAGGCTCCCGATGCCACATCCAGCGTGTTCATACCCAGCGCGGGAGGATGTGGGAGCCAAGCACTTCAAAGGCACCTGGAACGGCATTTTCAGACTGTGTTTACTTATATACTTATGCTTGTTTATAGAGCTTATCTTTTTTTACTGCTGTGTGCCCAGGGCGGACACACGAAGGGTGACCCCGTACCCAGCCTGCGCCCTGGAGGTTTGGGGTTGGCACAAGGGGAGGAGGGCGATGCTGAGGTCCAGGCCAAGGCTGGATGAGCTTTTGGCATAAGAGAAATAACTTTATAACGAACACGTCAGAAACACCCTCTTCCCAAATGGCTTAGCTTGTCTGGGCGCAAACTGAGATGACTTTGGATGTTTCCCACCTGGTGCGCTCGGCTGGCAGGCAGCGGCACAGGGGTGAGGAGCGAGGGTGTGCAAGGGTTTTGTTGTCCAGAGCCTGCCTGGAGGCCTGGAAATCCCCACGCAGCCCTCGCCTGGGTTCGGCAGGCTCTCACGGGATCGTTTTCCTGCCCTGCAGAGGCGAGTGCTGTCTGCTGGCAATCCCAGGGCAGAGGGGCTGTTGGCTGCATTGCTAGGGGCACCTTAGAATCTCCAGGAGCACTTTATTACCAAAATGCTTCTGGTGGAGAAGCTTATATTCTCTTTTTTTTAAAAAAAAAAAAAAAAAAAAAAATATGTGCTGCTGCAGGTTTGGGCTAGTTTTGTTCTTTCTTGTATTTATTTATTTTTTTTTTTAACAGGTGGCTCTGCCACCATCTCCGAGGCAGATCCTGATGTGGCAATGGCGAGGGCAGCATCTGGCATTTTTCCTTCCTGAACTCCCTGGCAGCGTGCGGAGCTGCCCATGGAGTTTCCCTCTGGCAGAGGATGGCGGGTGATGCCAGGGTGGCCCTGGGCGCTGGCTGTCCTGGCACCCTGCCCGCCCGCAGGGTTAGCAAAGGGGAAATGGGAGCGGCAGCAGCGGCACAGGCAGTGCTTTCCTGCCCTGTGTTTGGTGCCTGGGTTCCCATGTGGCACCAGCCGGGAAATGGGTGGTGGTGCCAGCCTATGTGCTGGTGTGCCCGGGTCGGACCACAGCCTGCCGTCCCCCAGCAGTGTGGACCCCATCCCTGCCACCTCTGGTGTGTGAGCTGGCAGCCCTCATGCCCCGTCTGGCAGCTTGGTGTGTCCAGATACTGTGTGTGTGCAGAGGTGAGACATTTTACTGTATATATTGACATATATCTATAGACGCTATGTATCTAGTATGTATATACAATACCTCTATTCCATTCCATTCCATTCCATGTCCAGCTCTGGGGCCCACAACATAAGGACATGGACCTGTTGGAGCGAGTCCAGAGGAGGTCACAAAGATGATCAGAGGCTGGAGCCCCTCTGCTGTGAGGACAGGCTGAGAGCGCTGGGGGTGTTCAGCCTGGAGAAGAGAAGGCTCCGGGGAGACCTTAGAGCCCCTTCCAGTCCCTAGAGGGGCTACAGGAGAGCTGGGGAGGGACTCTGGATCAGGGAGTGGAGCCATAGGACGAGGGTTAACAGTTTTAAACTGGAGAGGAGATTTAGATTAGATATTGGGAAGAAATTCTTGACTGTGAGGGTGGTGAGCCCCTGGCCCAGGTGGCCCAGAGGAGCTGTGGCTGCCCCATCCCTGGAGGTGTTCAAGGCCAGGCTGGATGGGGCTTGGAGCAACCTGGTCTGGTGGGAGGTGTCCCTGCCCAGGGCAGGGGGGTGGAACTGGATGGTCTTTAAGGTCCCTTCCAACCCAAACTACTCCATGATTCTATTCTATTCTAATATGTAATACCTAATATGTCCAGTATATGAATAGTATATACACATTTATGAAGGCATACCATATATATCTGTACCTATGCTGAGAGAGCATGTGTGTATAAGTGCGATATACATACATATGTGTATATACAAGTATGGATCTACAGAGCATATATCTAGTGCATGTGTATACTGGTGTAGCTAGTACACATATGTAGTGTGTATATACATACATACATATCTATACAGTATATACCTAATATACCAGTGTATGCCGTGTGTGTACGTAGCACCTGGTGCGTGTGTGTGTGTACAGCAGATGTACATAGACACGGACCCAGCACCCGGACCCAGCACCGTACGCCAGGCTTCCGGGGGATGCACAGGCGGCAGGGGCGTGGCCGGGGCGTGGCCGAGGGGCGTGGCCGCTATGGGGACCGCCCGCCCCTCCCGCCTGGGGAGGCGGTGCTTGCCCGCCGGGCCCCGCCGCGCCGCTCCCGCCTCCCGCTCCCGCCTCCTCCGCGATGTCCCGCCGCGGGCAGGAGCCCGACAGGTGAGCGGGGACGGGGGGGACCAGGGGGGCCCGGCTGCCCCTCGCCGTGCGCCGCCCCACCCCGGCCCCAGCGCTCTCCCCAGCATCCCCGGGAGCCCCCGGGCCTGGCCGGCATCCTCCCGCCCCTATACCCCCAGCAACTTACCTTCCCCCTCCCCGCATCCTCCCGATGCCCCCCTGCACCCCCAACCCTTCCCCCTGCACCCCCAGCCCCTCCCCGTGGCCCCCCTCCTCCCCCAGTCTCTCCCGATGTTTCCCTGCTCCCCCAGCCCCTCCCGACGTCCCCCTGCCCTCCCAGTCCCTCCCGATCCCCCTCCAGCATCCTCCCCAGCCCCCCAGCATCCTTCCAGCCCCATCCCCTCCCCACCCCCCCATCATCTGCATCCCCCAGCATCCTCCTATCTCCTCCATCTCCCCTTCCGTAGCCCCCGCCCCCAGCATCACCGCCCTCTCCATCGCTTCCCGTCCCCCCATCTCCCCCACCTTGCCGGACCCCAGCGAAGGTGCAGCGCCCAGAGGGTCCTCCCCCCCACTCTCTCCGCAAGCCGCAGCGGTTTTGGGGCGCAGGGCCCAGCCTTGCACCTGCAGCGGGGGTTCCCCAAGCCCTGCCCCTCCGCTCCCCCCCTTCCCCCGCCGCCGTGTCGGCGCAGCCTCCCGCGGCCCCGCTCGGCATCCTCTCCTCCGGCGAACAAAAGCGCTGGGCGAGCCAGCGCCGTTCCCGCTCCACCGGCTCCGCTCCGCCCCGGCCCCCCCGCTCCGCCTGCCCCCCCCGCCCCGCCCCGCTGCCCCGGCTACAGCCCGGGGATTGCCCTAACTGGCGGCAGCTGGGGCGGTGGAGAATGGAGCCTGTTTATCTCTCCCCTCTAAAGCCGGAGTCGCCCCGCTTTGGTTTTGCTTCAGCGGGGGCTGGGAAACACCATCACAACCGTGCAGGGCAGGGGGTGAAGCTGGCAATGCCTCTCTTTCCTATTGTAATTAATTTTGGCAATAATTTCTTACACTGAATAGGGCTGGGTCGTTTTTGGTTTTTTCTTCTCTCCCTGCTTCTCTCCTCCGGAGCGTGTTTTTTTAGCCCAGGAGGAGGGAAATGCAGCTGTGAGGGGTATAAGGCTGCTGCAGGCCAACCTTATTTAGCAAGTCAGCACTTGGTGGATGGGTTGCACAAACAGCACTTGGCTCGGGCCCCGTCTCTGGGGTATATCCAGGCTTTGTCCAAGTCTTGCAGATGCTATGTCATTATTTACTTATTTTTAAGATACAGTTTGGAAGCACAAACCCTGTTGTGTAATTTCCCATTCGTGCCCGCGGTGAAACCTTTGCCCAGTTTCTCCTGTGTGTCTTAACTGGCCGCAGCAGCGTTTTCCCTGCCCTTGGCAGATAAACTCTTCCAGCTCCAGGCTGCGTGGGAGCATCCCTGCGCTGCTGCCCGCCCCGCCATGCTTCACCCAGGACGCCCCCTTGCTTGCATCGCTTCACCTAGTGCCTCAGCCATACATTAGGGGATTACCTAATGTATGGCTGTCTTTACCACCTATTTATTTTTTGTATTTGAATTTTGTGTTTGAGCCAGCCCACCATGGCAGCAGCTGAGGCTCTGACCCCCGTGCTGATGTCCAGCCACTCCGGTGGCACCCCTCTGCTGTTGGTTCTGCCTTGGGGAGGTGGGGACCGGAGCGGACGGGCTCTGGATGCACGGTGGCAGCCCGGGAAGGTCAAAATCAGCCTCCTGAGCTAAGCTGCTGAAGAGTAACTCCTGCTGCTTGGCTCCGGCATCACCAGCATCCCGAGGCATCACCGAGGCATCACTGAAATCCCCCACCTGCCTCCAAAGAGTGAGGGAATATTTGATCTTTGCCTGCCCGCATGGCATATGGCTGCTGTTCCAGCTGGCCGCTGGCAGGGCGGAGGGGCTGGCGTAGTTGTTTGTGCCACCGAAGCGAAGGAGAGCTGGATGTCACCTGCTGGTTTACGGTAACTGCGCCCAGGGCAGTTCCCTTCCTCAGCAGCAGCTTTTATGGTGGTTATTCAGTCGGGCTGCAGGGAGGACATTGTGGAGCTTTGTGGAGCTTCACAGAAACATTTTCAGACCTGATCTTTACACATAAATGATAAAAGCAGCACATTTCCCCTTTCTGAGAGCAAACGGGGACTGAAGGTTGGTCTGGCTTTGCCACAGATGGGCGATGGGGTCTGTTGGAGTCATCTGCCATGTCTGAGCCACCGCATTTATCTGAGCTTCACACCTCACCGAAGAAGATTGGTTGGATTCCCACCAAAACCAATGGGCGCCTGGCACACAAACACCGGGCGCTTTGCAAAAGGGGCTGGGGCCGAGGGTTTGTGCCAGAGGGAAACATGCGCAGCAGAGCCAGGCGTCCCTGGCACGGCAAGGGCGAGAGCCGGGGCCATGAGTGATGATAGAGAAAATTAATTTTTAATCACCAACCTCCCATCCTAAGTAACCTTAGGTTACCTCTGATTCCCTGGCTAAGCCAGGGAGCGATGCCAGCGGGCAGGGAGGTGGGTAAATGCCAGCTCGTGTGAAGGTGTGGCAAAGGTCTGACCGATCTGCTCACGTATTGCCCGTTTTATCTTCCAGCGGAGCTGAGTCCCTCTCGTCAGATGAAAAAGGTACAGTAATTTTGTGAAATACAGCACGTCAAATGGGTTTGTTATGAAAAATGCCCATCCTTTGGAACAGGAACGACGATTTTATAACTGCTGGCTTTAAAAAATACAGTGTAATGCTCTATGCTGATGAATAAGAGTTTTGATTTTTTATACTGATTTTTAAAATTGTCATTCCTTTGCTATTTATTCCCTTCCTCTGACCTGCATAGTACAAAAACGCCAAGAGAAGAGTTAAATTTCTTTCAAGCTTATGTGCTCTGCCTGCTTTTCTCTTGCAGAGGTGGCGGCCGGCAGTGCGGAGGGAGAGGGCTCAGCCGAGGAGCACCCAGTGGGTGAGCACACCCGTGGCTGGTGGCTTTCCCCGCACGTGGGGTGGCGGGGACAGCCTCGCGCCCCCCATTGCCCCCGTGATAAAACCGCAGTGTAGACACTGCTGCAACTCCTCAAGTCACTTGCTTTGCAATACTGGTTTCTCTTCAACTTATGCATGTGGCGCATCCCCATGAGTCATGTCACTGGTGGAACACACCGGCTCCCACTGATGCTTCTCCCATCTCATGTGAAAACCATAATTTAACTGGGTGAACTGGGATGTGCCATGGGTGAAGCTCCTGAATAGTCCCAGTTTGTATGAAATATTAAAATTAGGCATCTTGAACATCACACATACCCTTTAGAAGGGCCTGACCCCTAAGTCTTCTCTGATGCTAGGATTTGATGCTCTGATGCTCCTCTCTGCCTCAGTGTTTTTTCTACTCTGTTACGCTATCTAACTTGCTGACCAACCTGATGTATTTAAACTTCTTATTGTATCCTTTTACTTACTTGTGGCATTGCTTTATTTCATTCTGCCTGTGATTAACGGGGTGTTTTGTTAAGGAGAGGATGGTTCCGAAAACAGCTCCAGCAGTAGCTCGGAAGAGGAGTCAGGTGAGCATCGCTTTGCGGTATTTTCTCCGTTTTGAAATGTATGTTCAGTTTCAACCAGCTTCTTTTCATGGGAACGGTCTTAGGGTTATTGTATAAGACTGTTAATTCAGTGATTGCATGCTGAAAAGCAGAATGATATTATTGTGAGCAAATGATTTCCTAGCCGCTCCGTTTTGAGCAGAGCAATAATAGAGGAGCAGCAGCTAATGTTGCTTTAGCCTCGTAGACACAATACAGGCAGATGTTTTTACACCACAGTAGTTGTCCAAACACCAAGAGGCTATAAATCTGCTTAAAAGTTGGCAGCAAAAGTGGCAAAACAGGATGGACAGGAAAAGAATTAAAGGAAGCGTTTGCTGTTGATGAAAAGCCTGCGGGTTTGCGCTTACATGGGTTACACCACCAGCAGTTTATTCTGGTTTCACGCGAGGTTGATAGTCTTTAGTAATCACAAACCTTTTTCTCATCAGATGCGGAGGAGTCGGATGGAGGAAGGTCGGGTGAGTGTGCTTTTATTTTGTTCCTTGTATCCGCCTTGCAAGGCGTGGGGGAGCCAACCCCGCTGAGTGATGCGCAAGGGGAGTGAGATGCGATGGCAAGAGGCTGATTTAGTGCTGGCCCAGCCGTCACCTCCATGTCTTTCGTACAACCCCTTGCTAGAGAGCACACCTGAGGAAAGGGGGGTGGCATGTGCCGTCCCTCGATACGCAAACAGAGCCCCGGCGCAGGGCTGTGGGTGCAGGGAGCTGCCGGTGGGAGCCGAGGGTAGCCCCGGGCCACTGCAGCCCCGCTGCAGCTCGGGGACAGAAATAGCATCGCTGCGGGCAGGGAGCCAAGGCGTTGGCGGGTGTTTGCCTGATGTTTTCCAGGCTGTTTGCTGCAGCGATACATTTTCTGCCTTCTCCCGCATCTGCCTGCCGGCCCAGGAGGGTGGTGTTGTCCCGGGGCTGGAGTCCCTGCTGGCCGGGAGGGGCGTTGGTGGGACGGGGAGCAGGAGCGAGCAGCATGGCGCCCGCGTCCCCGCACGACGGCAGGCACCCCGTCACAACACCTCCTCACGACTGCTCTGCCACGCGGCTTCTGCAAAATCCACCCTTCGGGCTAAAAGCTTTTGCCCGATGCGTCAGCTCTGTTGGCTGTCGGCGGTGTTGGGTTTCGTAAGGAGGATTCAGGCACTTTTCAATCATTTTGGGGACAAATACGTCGCTCTCGCATGCTTTCCTGCCCACTGGGAAGCACCTTTGCCAGCTTGCGTGCTGGTGATTGAACTTTGTACTTGGCATGATAAAATTCATCGTGGGGATTAATAATTTTTTAACCCCTGTCAAAAATTTCCAGTAGTTTGGGCAAGTTATGCGATCTGGCAAATGTTGCATCCTGCACCCGCAGGCGTGCAAGTGTGCGTGCAAGAACTTCGCCTTAGGAGTATTCTCCTGGGGTATTTTTTTGATCTAAGCAAATTAAACTAGTGGGTTGTCCTGGCTGAATACGGGAGCAGAAACTGGCTGGAGGCTGAGGTATTTGCTGCAAACTTCTTTTTTGTAGATGAGGAACAGGAGGAGAAGGAACCGCTACCGCGCTGCAATGAATCAGGTAGTAGCAGATCTCTTGAGGGCTGGGTTTTATTTTTCTGAGCGTTGAATTACTTTGCTTTTAATGAGCTGATCTTCCTGTTTTCTCACTAGGAGTGAACTGTCTGCCACCCTGCGAGCACTGCAGAAATGTAAACGTATGTTTATAAAAAAAAAAAAACAAAAACACCCCAAACCCCGCATATTTTGCAGGAGATAATCTGCAAATTGTAATTCTGCGCTCCCGTCACATTTTTAAATATGTATTTTTCTTTTATCTATGTAGGACCAGAAGGAGCAAGTGACCCCCAGGAGACTTGCTGGAGGACAGCATGCGTATGTTTTATTTTAATATGATGGGTATACATTTATATTGTTCTCATCAAGTTACTTCTCTCTCCAATTTAAGTGGGAAAAAGACTAATTTGGTGCACAAATACATTTGGAGTTATAACGGATGCCCCCAAATCCTTAAAAATAAACAATTTAGAGCAGCTTCCCTTGCTGCCTCCAGATCTTGGTCCAAGAAAGCTCTTAGGACGGCTTCCTGCCTGCCTCATCTTGCTGCAGTAATTAACATCAGGCACATTTTTATGTGCTTTTTCATTCTGGACACACATGAGGGGTCTTGCCCTGCTTTGCAGGAATACTCATCCTCACCATTTGCACTGACCTTGCATTTTTTGCTGGACGCCGGCCTTGTGCTCCCTCTCTCTGGCTTGGAAGTTGTCGTGGCTGTGTGATGTCGGTGGCGTTCGTGTGTGATGTCGGTGGCGTCTGTGCGTGGTGTGGGTGTTGTCAGTGTACGATGTTGGCTCCGACATTGATGGGAGCTGGGCTGAGTCCTTCGTGTAAAAGCAGCTGCTTTGCTTGCAGGAAATGTTATGCAAAACGTTCATTACAGCTATTTTGCAGGCACTGGCTGGGTCCTCCCGGACAGTTTTTAACACTTCAGTGACGGTTTAAACATAGAACTGGAGAAAAAAAATTGTTGTGGCATCTGTGCTATCCAGATAAAGTGCTCTGTGCTTGTTGGGAAGGGAGCTTCTCTGTTATCCCTTGCAAACCACATTTTTATGGTATTTACTAGGCGGCAGAAACTAAACTAACCAGGTCACTCTTGCCCACGGCAGGGTGCAGCTGGACGCCGAGGGGACTTACCAGTGCAGCCTCACGGGCTTGATTTTTGAGGTCACAGAGGCCGTTAAAATCACATATTCCCTCTTATCCTGGAGCAAATACGCCAACCTCGTGGAAAAGCCGTGGATCGTGGGCGGCCCTCTCTTCGACGTGTGCTGCGACTCGTCCCACGCTCTTACCTCCATCCAGTTTCCCCACTCCCTCTGCCTCGGCGGTGAGTGCCGGCCACCGGCCCGGCGGGCGCGGGAGGCTGCCGGCTCCCCGGCGCAGGAGGCGCTGAGACATCCCTGTGTCCCCGCAGATCATGGCGCTGGCATGGCCTTCAAGGTTTTGCACATCAAAGGCGAGGGCGCAGCCATCGAGCCCTCCGCCGACTACTCGGCCTCGCACGTGAAGTGGCTGGTGAGCTCGCTCTCACCGGTGGGACCGCTCATCCAGAGCCAGGAGCCCGTGCAGTACCACGGCGCCGTCATCCTCTACAAAGTCGTCGACCAGCATCCCTCCTTATCCTTTCGGGTCTACGTGGCTACAAACAACGACTCCTTTATAAAGGTGTGGCTCGTGTCAGGGCTGCAGGGTGATGTGACATAGAAACACTGGTAGGGCTGGTTATGGGGATGTTGTGTTCAGGATGGGGTACAGTGAAGAGATGCTCTTCTCTCGCCCCAGTGTTTGCATGCAAAGCTCTGGAGAGAGAAATATATATATTTTTATATATGCATAACAAGACTTCCGTACCGAAAAGGTCTGCCAACTTAGGACATGATACTTAAGCAGTTGTACCAGCCCATGTGCTCACTCCCAAGCTGCTAGAGAAAGGAAATACATCAGAAACCTGTTTACCACTAAAAGCCACGGAGCTCAGGATTTATACCTAAAAGGGCTTGTCTTCTCACCCGTTCCCCGCTACAATATGTAGGCAAACACCAAGAAAGGACAGCAATGAATAACCTTCCTTTTACTGGGGTTGCAGACCTCTTCTATCTAATTTCACCCACGTAGCAGAACAACTGAAGAAGTTTATTTGATGTTTATTGAGGATGGTGTTTAGCGCACAGCTTTCTGTAAATTTTGCCCTGTGGAACAGGTCATGGACACTTCATAGAGCTGGGGACAGAGAAAAGCCCAAGGAGCCGCATTAGCACAGGTTTTAAATGTTAATTCCTTTACCGAAGTGAGTAACCTTTAAATCGTATTTTTAAATTTTAGGATATCGCAAGAGCTGTAAAACATTCAAATAAGAAATTCATTAAGATTGACAAGCCCCCTGTATGCCAAAAATTACTACAGAACGGAAAGAGGTATAGATTAGTTTGTGAGCCAGAAGCTGAAATAACTCCAGAGGTAAGTCCCTTACACCACCCTCATTTCATGCATTGCGGCTTCATTAGAAATGTGGTACGACGTGACTTTTCCTGCGCTAGCGTTAAGGGCATTTTTCACATTCTTTTTCCACTGCTGCAGAAAGCATTTGCCTCTTGGAGCCCTAAAATATCGGGGTGAAATCCTGATGCTAAAGTCAACAGCAAAACTCTGGGAGGGTTGGAGTTGGGCTCAGATTTGTGCCAACAGCCAAATACCTCCTCTTTAGTTTATGTTTTGGGTAAATATTTATTTTTAACATATTTACATTGCATAGGAAATTGAATTTGTTGACGGATCTCTCTTGAAACTAAAAAGTTACATTGAAGTCTATTTGGAGAAACCCGACGACTTCACCTTGTCTTTGGTTGAGCTGGAGTCTGATGCGACCGTATGGAAGGCAAAGCTACGAGAGAGTGAGTCTTTGGGCTTCCACCACGGGTTTCTTCCCGCTGGAAAGATGCAGGAGTTGGGGTATAATTCAGCCCTTGGATACACTGAAATCCCTGCTGTTAAAGTGGCGAGGTTTGGAGCTGGAAGTGTTAAAACACGAAGGGAAGAGCTCCGGGGGGTCACGCAGGGGATGTTGCAGTAACCTGCAGCATCCCTCTTCAGCAAACAGGCGAAGGCCTCGGGGATGCGGGCCGTGCGGGAGGACGCTCCGCTTTAGTTTTACTTACTGGGAATAATACTCAATCCTTACTGCGTATTATAGGTGGCGTGCTGCAGCACGTTGGATAAAAGGGGAAAAGTCATCTCATTAATAGAAAATCTTAGGTCAGCAGCCGGAATCCACCCAGCAGCTTGGGTTTGTGCCAGGGAGTTGCTGGATGTAGGGCACAGCAATGGGAGTTCCTACCTCACCTTTTGTTTCCTCCGAAAACTGTTTCCCAGGTGACTGGATCCATTACGATCAGAACAAAAACGAGCAGAAAAGAAGCGCAGCGGGTAAGTTGATTTGAGGCGAAGTCGGCGTTGCCTATTTTCTGTGCACCTCGCTTGCCATTGCAGCTCGAGCGACGTGCAAGAAGTAACATCAGCTCCCGCTTGCTTTTTAGGCGTCAAAAAACGGAAAACAGCCCTCAGCATTTCGGAAGAAGAGGAGCTCTGTAGCAAAAAGCAGAAAACCGGCAACACTGAAGGTAGAGCATTTCTGTGTCATTTTAAATAACAGGTTTGGATTGTCTTTTTGTTCTGTTTTTTTATATCCCATGAATTGAACCTGAGCTCACTTCTTTTTAAGAGCGTGGGAGGGGATATAGGAGGGGAAAGCGCTGCTTTTGTAGATACGGGATTTGTACCTACATTTGTGTGTTTTGGTACACTTTCATTCCGTTGGTAAATAAACAGGGAGAAGCAGCTAGGAAATTTGATTTAAAAGGGTCAGCTAAAATGGTATTGTCTTCTAAGACTGGGCAACAGTTATGTTTTTGGAAGGAGCTTCTGCTACCTGTCTCAGATTTATTTTGCATTTGGGATGTCTCCTGAGCTATAAGCAGCTGAGTTTTTCTGGAAAAAAAAAAAAAAATGATCTCGCGTTTATTGTTGACGCGTGATGTCCCGATGGTCAGGAATGCTTGGTGTCTGGGAGCTGCCACCCAGAAACTCCTCATTTACTACTCGTTCCTTGGAAAAAAATACAGAAGAAATAATGTTAGTTCAATAAATAATGGGCAAAAAAATAATCAGCAAAAGTAGCCACGTAGCCACCAGAGGGAGAGCTTCCATCTCTCAAAACTTCAGTTGTATGTGAAATTGGTGACGCGGAGAAGGAAAGCAGCTCGCGCCGTGTAACAGCACGGGCTGAGGCTTCTGAGCCGTTGTAATTAAAAGGAAAAACAAACGTCACCTTTCTGGAGCAGCTGTAGGTTTCAGGAACAACAGGCATCTGAACTTGCTGGGAGGTAAGGAGTGCTTAGCGGGGCCTTAACGTTATATATCTCAAAATCTCTGGGTGCTTGGTAACCTAACGTACCAAGGGAGGTTCTTCTGCTGGATGAATAGCTGCTTATAAATGGGGAAAAAGCCCTTTACAACAGGAATCGTGCAATCAGATGTTACCATCTTCATGAGCCAGACTTCTTAGTCCTTCAGGAGCTCTTCTCCAGCGCTTGGCTCTGACCTTGCTGGATAACCTGGATAATAAGATCACCTTCCTCGTATGTCCCTGGCCACGCACAAAGCTAATAGTGTCAGTTTAATGACAAGAGCAATGTTAAATCTGATTTTTGTTCCATGTCTTTTCAGATGGAATCGAACCAAAAACCTTAACTGATCGGCAGCTGATGGTGATCGCAAAGTTGTTTGGTCGGCAGTGGAGAGAAATCGCCATTGAGTGTCTTCAGATGGAAATGAAAGACATTGAGCAGATTCAGGCAACGGAGGAAGAAGTTAACATGCAAAAGTTTCTGCTGTTAAGCAAGTGGAGAGACAGAGAAAAAAGCAATGGAACTGCAGAAGCTTTGTACAGAAGTCTCCATGAAAAAGCACCCTATGAGATACTGCAAGCCCTGCAAGGTATCGCCTCCCCATTTTATTTATTTAATTACATCACTGTGTTTCGGATGTATTTTAAGAACTTGCATCGGAGAGTTTACCGAATACCTAGTACGTGTTTTACTGTGTAGGTCAAAGTTGTCTCCCTTCTCGTATTAATAATGACTGACTGACTTGTGTCATTTTTATACTTCCCTTCAGAAACTGATATAAAATGAACAATTTTTTGGCTGTGTTGGGAGTGCTGGGTGCGTGACCTGGCTGTCGTGGCCAAACCGGTCGGCGTTACATACCTAAACCAATTCTTGATTTTCCTCAAGGAGTCCAAAGAAGAGATGTTGGGGTCTTTATTCTTATGTATTTTAGGAACAGTTAATTAACACCTTCCCCGGTAGATGACTTAGTGGGTCGGTCCTGCAGACCCCTGTGTGTCTGTATGTCCTTACTGCCCACGGGTGCTCCCACCGATTTCTGGGGGTCTCTTTATGTTTGGTTCACCTTGTGCAAACCACAGTTGTTCAGTGGGCTGAGAACTCAGCCAGCCAAGGGGAGCCTTTCTCAAAAACTAAATATATATATTTTTTATTTTTTTTTTATTTTTTTTTTTCTGGAACAGGCAAAACTTTGTTCTTTCTTAATTCTCCCTAAAAGCAACCTGCCTGTTCGTGCTCCCTCACAAACCCGTCTGCACCACAGCCTCCTGCTGTCTCACGGGGTTTTAATACGTTTATTATTCAACTCGAATATTGCAATAACTTGTAGAGGTCAGATAACCTCGGCGTGTTTGTGCGTGTTCCTTTCCTCAGGTTTCTCGGAGGGATGCTGAGCGGGTGAAGCCGGAGCTAGGAGCGCGGTGGGAGCGAAGCTTCTCCGGCCGCTTCCCTGGGATCCCGCTGAGGTTGGGGAAGGAAGATGCAGGGCATCACCACTCAGTGGGCTGCGTAGGCAGGATCTTCGCAAGAAATGTGAATAATGAAATTTGGCGCAGCTATAAGCACACGTCGGGCTTTCGGGAGCAATTCCTCACGCGGTGGATCCCAGCATCGCGGCGGGGGGAAAACCCAACACTGCCACCCAGCTTTGTCCCATCTGAGCCAGTCCTAAAAGACATGAACACTGGAAAAAAACAGTTTACCTTATTCAGGTATATGATCGTTGTCTGGAAACGTTTTTATTGACATCAGGGAAAGACAGGGAGAAAAGTTATGCAGGAACTTTCATCCCCTTAAACAAAAAAAAAAAATTGAACTGCCAAAATCATGAGGTCCATTGTATTTCTCACAGATGCCCAAGATCAGGGAAGAATAATCCTAAACTTGCAGATAATTTCCTTTGCGTAATCACTGTATATATACATAATTACTGTATATACTTGTGTACATTCAGTCCTTGTTAAGCTGTGGTTCTGTCTTCTAAAAACCCGAAGGCTGGTTTCACGGGCACACCACTATTAACTCCAGGCAGCTTTGAATTTTCCCTGGGAATTTCTTCTTCACTCTTTTCTGTATAGTCTGTCAATTTTTATAAGATAATTTTTTACGTTGTATAATTTTTTTTGTTTTATAAACTTTTTATAATTTTTTTTTTCTTTTACTTGATTAATTTTAACTTGAATAGAATTAGGTGCTTAAACAAAAATGGGAGAAGCCAAAATCTCTGCGAAGGCTGTTATTCTCTCGGCAGTGCGCGTACAACATACGACAGAATTGGAAAAGATTTGGAAATAATGTTATTTGCGGAAGAGAGCGGTGACCTGATACGGGAGATTGTCTTGTTTTTAAAGACACGGGATTCTTTTGATCATCTTCCTCTGCATATGTTTATGAAAGAAAAAGCATACTTTTAAAAAATAAGGATTAAACCGGAAACATTTACACTATTTATGTATGATTTTGGATTTTTAAAGAAATTTTATTTTAGCTATTGGATGAAATGTTGCAAGATTGCTGTATGGTGTGGGCCGTCTTTCCAATCTTTGCTGCCCCACTGCTATGTAGATCCCGGGGGGTGGCAGATGAAAAGGGCTGTGTTGGTGCTCAGGACCCTGCGGGCTCTGCTGCCGAAGGGGATTTTAGGGGAAAAAATTGCTGTGGGAGGCAGGGAGGCTCGTGTGGGGCTCTCCAGCCCCAGGCAGAGCTGCCCCTGGCTCCTCTCCGGGACAAGTGGGGGGAAAATTGACATCAAGGGAACCGTTAAAATACCTGATAAAAAAGGAAGTTCTAATAGAGTCCTCTGGTCAAAAGCAGAATTCAGTAAATCTAAGCTAGAAATAGGATGTTTATTTATAATAATGAGGGTAATTGGATAACATAGCAGATGGTCAATGGAGATGATAAGGTCTTCAACCTTCAGGTTCTTTAAATCAAAATAAAGAAGCCTTGTTAGAAAAAAAAGTATGTTGTATTTCTGTGCTTTTCAGTTTGGCTTTGGCCAGTTCTTGCAGACAGAAGGAATTAAACCATCACGGTTCCATCATGGCACCAAAGCGTGAGGTTGCTCTTACCTTACAACTTGGTCTCCGTTGCCCTTGGTCTGTGGGACCAGGGCTCAAGCGGTGGGAGTTTATAAAGATTATAATATTTATAAGATTACATTATAATGTTTATAAGGTTACACATTAAGGGCTGGTGTGGTGCGCAGGTGACACCAACGCCTTGGGAAGAGGGGAGAGGATGAGGATGGCAGCTATCCCCTCGGCATCTGGAAGAGCAGGGGGTCCCACCAGCCCCTCGGCATCACAGGGGGATGCTCGGGGGTCCCCAAAGAGGGCAGAGCTTGGAGGAACCAAGCGAGGGGAGAGAGGTGAAGAACAAGGCGCTGGCGATGAGGGGCAGTGGAGGCGGCATGGGATGTGGCCAAAGCCACTGCTGGGGCGAGGGCAGACCCGACAAAGAGGGGATGGACGCCTTTGTCTGCGCAGGCTGATGCGCTGCCGGCACCCGGCATCCCTCCCGGCCTCCAAAGCTCGGCATAAATCCTTGCCTCGCTGAAACAAACAATTTAGCCATTGAGTTCAGTGGGGCCAGGATTTCACCCCGGAAACTATGTAACCGGCTGGAAAATCGCTGTAAACGAGGATGAAACCGAGGGGGTTGCTCCGAGTGCTCAATCTGAGAGAAAAGCCACAAGCAACGCGTCTGATGTAAGTAAGAAGACGGAAACAGGATTTTAAAATATGAAACCAGTGCTGAATGTTACTGTGATCTTTACAGGCCAGCAATGTTCAAAGTATTTTAAGAGTATTCATGTTACATCTCAAGGAAGGAAAAAAAAAAATCCACAAAAATTTTCATGCAAACTTTAATTTTATTAAGCAATAAATAGAATAAATAAGGAATATAATCATAAATAAGTTGATTATTACAAATATGTTTCAATTTCTGAAAATTACGTCTGAATAAATAAAAAAGTTAAGATAAATTACGGTTGAGTGTTCAGTGGTTCAAGAACATTTTGGAACTACGATGTAGCTTATTTTCTAGAAATCTAGAATTTTAACATGATAGCTTAAAAGGCATTGACAACATCTCGCTAAAACATGATGTATAACAAACTTTGTGAAATATCATATGCTAGATTCCTTAAAAATCCCAAACCACCTCGCAGGGTGTTGACCCTATTTTTTTTTTTTTTTTTTCTTCATAACATCTTTAGGTCAGATTTATACCCAAAGTGCCGGAGGGCTGGGAGCTCACAGTGAGCTCTCTGGAGAGGTCAGGTAGCTCATCACCCTGTTGATGGTGACCGTACGGATCCGGAAGGCGTGAAGGATGCCGCAGAGCCTCATCCGCGCTTTGAAGGAGGTCAGCCCCGCGCCCGCGGGGGGCTGCGGCGCGCTCCCGCTGCCCGTCTTCAGGGCCTGGGAAAAGGTAAGGGCGTTACAAAATGATCACCAGAAAGTGGCTAAAAAAAAAGACCTCTTTAGCTTTTTCAACCCCTGAGCGATAAATGAGAAGACTTAGAAAGAAGAATGCATTCTCATAAATGAGAACTTTAAAATATTTAATTATATAATTAATATTTAGTAGTAAGCCAGCTGTACTTTCCTTGGGATAAAAACGTCCATTCACGTACAAAGGCTCTTTCTGACTAAGAATGAAGACGCTTTTTTAATAATAAGCCTACGGCCAGCTTTGTCTAGTGACCCCTTAGGCTGAGCTCATCTGCCCATGGCCAGAATCTCCAAGCTATTGTGAGACGCTGTGCCGATACAAAGGCAATTAACTTTTTTTTTAGTTAGCTTTTGTTAAACAAACAAACAAGCTTTTAGCATCTATTCCCTCTGCTCACCAGTAATACTTCTCAAAGTTCAGTACACCCTATGTCATATTCAGTATACAAGGTGTATTATATTTCAGTATTTGGAAGAGAAATAGAGCTATGTCCCTTTTACTCTATCTTTTATTCTATTTTTGAGTTCTCTGAGGAACTGGCAGACAATCCTGTACCCCATCTCCTTGCGGGAGCGGAGCAGTGAGAAAGAAGGATCGCTGCTAAGGAGCCATACATCCGAGTCCTGATGCGTTGACCATATTATATCAGCAAGGCAAAAATAGGAAGTGCGAGACACAATTCATGAGCATCAAGTCCCTTCTAGGAAAAACATTAACAGGTAATTTTTTAAATTACCAGATTAAAGAAAGGTCACTGTTCGACTGACTACAGAAAGGAGGAAACTGGATTAAAAACTCTAGTTTAAGACAGAAATAGTAGAAAGGAAGGAGACCGGAATACTTACTTTCATCATTTCATCAATAGCTGCCAGCACCTTTTGATCATTGAAGTTCTTCAGCTCTGCCCTGTAGGCATTCAGATCCTCGTAGATGCCCTGCAGGCATTTACTCTGCAAACATCAGAATTATTAGGAAGTGCAGGAAGCTGTTGTTACACGCTTTAAACGCACAACAGGCAAAAGGAAGGGTTCTTTGGGGAAACCTGCAATTTACCGTATCAAAAGTAGATCTTTCCAGTGCTGTACAGTTTCCAGTCTGCAAGTTAAAGAAGAAACAAGACATGTTGATTTTGTGGAAGTGTGAATTATGTATGTCTACTATGTTCCACGAATTTATGATGCTGAAACTGGATATATTTTTTTTTTTTACCCCTGTATCTTCAGATATACAAGCTTTTATCGTGTTGATGTGATTCGTCGTGATATCTTCAAGATCAATCTCTTCAAGGATACATTCAAATCCCAGGGTGTTGAGCTCCTGTGTTAAAAAGGGCATAAAAAAGGGTCATTGACACAGCTTCATGGCACCGTGCATATGTATGTAAATAAACACAATTATAAGTGATGTGTCACAGCTGCCTGCACTTTGCTGAATCCTAGGAATGAGGCTGTGTGAGGACTACGGTTCAGTACAAAAGCTAGAAAACAGAGACTGAAATGCATGTGGCAGTTGCGTTTAATGGGAATAAGCTCAGGCTTTGCACAGATTTTGTTTATATGTTGTTGTGAGTTGCGCTGCCTCCATTACTTTAAATTATCCTCTCAGACACCAAATCTATTGAGAGCTTTATGTTGCTATAGTTTCAAATGTAAAGTATCTCTTAGAATGTGAAAAACAATGAATACCATCCGCATAGACATTTAACAGTGCTAACTGACCCGCTGCAAGCGAGGCGCAATGCACCTATTTAGTGGTAGGGGATTTTGCGGTTCTCTGAGGTGAAGCTTATTAACAATAGCAGGGAATTTTGGCAAAAAAAAATAATAAAAAAATCCCCTTGGCACTACTGACAGGGAGCTTTAGTGCAGAAAGATGCTACAGCACCAAGCCAATGACACCAGCAACAACGAGCGAACATGACAGCAGTGTCGGAACCAGGTATTTCCTGAGCCAGCTCTGCAGGCGCCTCAGAGCGAAAATGAGAGTGCTCGATCGGCCGCTGCTGTGCTGCCAGCGCCACTAACGCTGTGCGTGTTTCTGTGGGGGTCAGTGAACAAGGGTTGAAAAAGACACCTGAGTAAATCCCCATCTTAAAGGGCTGGTCAAGGGAGGCACGCAAGCAAAGATCAGGTATGGAGTCTTAAAGAGAGTCGACAGAGAGCATCCACCCTCCAGCAACACATCACTGCCCTCCTGGATACCGTCACTGCCCCATCACTGCCTGCTTGGGTACCCTCGCCAACCCATCACCTCCTGCCTGGATACCATCATCGCCTGCCTGGGTACCATCACTGCCCCGTCACTGCCTGGGTAGGGACCCTCACCAACCCATCACCTCCTGCCTGGATACCATCATCGTCTGCCTGGGTACCCTCACCAACCCATCACCACCCTCCTGGGTACCCTCACCCACCCATCACCTCCTGCCTGGGTACCATCACTGTCCCACCACTGCCACTGCCTGGGTAGGTACCCTCACCATCCCATCACCTCCTGCCTGGGTACCATCACCACCCTCCTGGGCACCCTCACCACCCCATCACCGCCCTCCCGGGTACCCTCACCAACCCATCACCGCCCATCTGGGTACCACCGCTGCCCTCCTGGGTACCATCACCGTCCCATCATCGCCTGCCCATGTCCCCTCACCAACCCACTCCCCGCCCCGGCCCGTTTCTCGCCGGGCCCCTGGCAGACCTTCAGCCGGTGGAGGGAGGCCTTGGCGGCCTCCAGCATCTCCCGGGAGCGGCTCAGCCCCTCGGCGAGGCGGTGGCGGGGGGGCGGCGGCAGCGCCCGGACGGGTGTCAGCAGGGCCAGCGCAAGGCAGAGCCTGGGCAGCAGCGCCCAGGGCCCGCACCGCTGCCTGCACACCCGTCCGGCGGCGCTGCGGGGCGCTGCCTGCCCGCCGCTGCCCGCGCTGCCCGCGCTGCCGCCGCGCTGCTCCATCCCGCTGCCGAGGGAGAGGTGCCGGGGACGGCGGGACGGCGCCGGCTTTTATGGGGCGGCGGGAGCGGGAGTTCCCCCTCTTCTCCTTTCTTTTCTAGCAGGCTGCCCGGGCCGGGGGGCTGCCATCACTCATCCCGAGAGCGGCGGGGCCGCCGCCCCGACGGGAATCCCGGCACTGCGGGAGGGGGGCGGGGGAGCCCGGCCCGGAGCTGCAGCTGCGGGGGTCGCTGCCGGCGCTGAGCCTGTCTGAGGATGCCGCGGGGCAGAGCTGGGCGCTTGCGGAGGCTGGAAGTCCTTTATTCAGGACTATTCCCTTTGCACTCAGTGGGCAGCCAGCTTAGAGAAAAATAAGAATTACTAAAAGTACGTGCATGACCCGTAGATAAGCTTTTACATTTCCATTCTTTATTGTTAAAAACTATAATCGTAGAATTGCCTAGGTTGGAAGGGATCTTTCAGATCATCTAGTCCAACTATCAACCTAACTCTGACAAAAACCATCACTAAGCCATATCTCTAAGCACTATGTCTAATGATGAGGTGTTGTCCTGGTTTCAGTTGGGATAATTTTCTTCCTATTAGCTGCTGTGTTTGGGATTTAGTATGAGAATAATGTTGTTAACACATACTGTTTTAGTTGTTGCTAAGTAATCACAGAATCACAGAATAGTAGGGGTTGGAAGGGACCTTCAGAGATCATCTTGTCCAACCCCCCTGCCAAAGCAGGGTCACCTGCAGCAGGTTGCACAGGAACGCGTCCAGGCGGGTTTTGAATGTCTCCAGAGAAGGAGACTCCACCACCTCTCTGGGCAGCCTGTGCCAGGGCTCTGTCACCCTCAAAGTAAAGAAGTTTTTTTCCTCATGTTGAGATGGAATTTCCTGTGTTCCAGTTTGTGTCCGTTGCCCCTTGTCCTGTTGCTGGGCGCCACTGAGAAGGGTCTGTCCCCATCCTCTTGACATCCCCTTTAGAGATTGGTAAGTGTTGATGAGATCCCCTTTCAGTCTTCTCCAGGCTGAACAGACCCAAGTGTCTCTGCCTTCCCTCATAGGAGACATGCTCTGTTCCCATGCTTATATTAAGTCAAGGACTTTTTCAGCTTCCTATAGAAGCTGAGAGGGAGCATAAACAGGGCAAGCTGGACAAAAGAATATTCCATACCATAGACTTTATGCTCAGTATATAAATGGGGATTGCTGGGGGGGGTAGGAATCTGTGATCACTGCTTGGGAAAGGCAACTGGTCCTCAAGTGGTGAGAGCACCTTGTGTTGTATCACTTAATTTTGTATATACTTTTACCATTATTACTATTATTACTACTATTATTATGACTATTATTATTTTTTTTCTCTTTGGTTACTGGTCTATTAAACTGTCTTTGTCTCCTTTTCTCCTTCTCCCTACCCTACTGGGGGGAGGAGTGAGCGAGCAGCTGCGTGGTGCTAGTTGCTGTCTGGGGTTAAACCGTGACAGATGTTATTAATGAAAATTCATGAAAACCTGCCTGTAAACTTGCTTTTTGCTAATATACTTGGTATAATCACCACATATTTCAATATTAATTCATCTTGCACGTGGCCATTCGTAGCCTGGCCAAAAAGCTGTAGAAAATTTTTCTATCCGTAGGGTCTGCCGTGAAGTCAATGGGAATTTTGCTATCAACTTGGAAGGGAGCAGGATGAATCAAGAGTTTTATATCGCATTTTCAGATTCTTTTTATTTTAATTGACATCTTGTTTCCCATAAGAAGGTTGTGGTGTGTCTAGAGACTTGCTTTGCTAGAATACCAGCACTGCATAATTTTCCAATTTCACTGTGTGTTTTCCATTTCTGCGCTAGTCATTAGGCTGTGGGCTGTGGTTTTAATCTTGTGTAGGAGACTTTTTTTCTTTCTGACACAGAAGTGAAAGAGGCCTTCGGCATGTGCTTGCATGCGTGTTCTTGAAAAGGCATCGGGTTGGCTTTCCAGGTTTCCTTGCCCGATGTTCAGTCATAGTGTTGCCCTCAGCAGCAGGGCATGAGGGTTTTCTTCAGGTAGGGGCACTGATGCACAACTTGGACAACAGTTTCTGGTTTATGGCAGTCCTGCGCTGCACTTTGGCATGTGTTGGGATATTAGTTACGGTTATTTGTGTGAAAGGAGAAACGTTTAGCTCAAACACCTCCAGAGGTCTCTGAATGCAGCTGCTGTTGAATGGGCATTGTGCACAGAACAATTATCTCAAGGGAAGCTGTGCTTGGAGGTGCCTCTTCTCAATGGTCTCACGGGCTAGGAGAGGACTTTCCTTCCTGCTGCTGGGTCCCAGCCACCGGAGGGATTTGTTTGTGACCCCAGGCAGTGAGGTGGGGGAAAAAAATTGAGCTATTTTTCCCCCCCACAGGCTGCAGAAAGCTGGCTAGGATGGCAAGGGCATCTTCATGGAGAGCTTCACCTCCAAAGGGTCCCCCAGCAGCCCCCAGCCATGGGGGGGCTGACAAATACAGGCTACACAAGTAGGACAGCCATACAAGTAGGACACTTCTGGTTCCTTTTTATGCAAAACCTTGAGCTATATTTTGCTTTCTTCATGTGATTTTTTATCTCTTATGATACATGGCTCACAGGTAATTTGCAAGGAATGTTCTGTTGTTGCACAGATGTTCCCAAAGCAGAAATGCTTTCATGGTCAATGCTCCCTCAGCCCAACGATTAAGTAATATGTTACTGAAACATGGGGTGGGTTTAATTTGCTGATAAAATGGAATATATTCTAATACTGGTGAGTGTATGTTTTCCTAATAGAAGAAGAAATAATTGAATGTTGCTACATTTGCTGTTTCAGAAATAGGAAGCTTTTTCTCAATTATCTATAAAGAACCGTGCCCGAATGGTACCCTTGTCACCACTCATTTATTTTCCCAATAGCATGCGAAACAGAAGCCCTTGCCACGCCGGGCTGCTGAAGATCCTTATACACCTGTTGCAGGATCAGAGGTGGTAAATCCAAAGAACCGTTGAAGCTCCAGCACTTGTAATCACACTCTGCAGACTCAAATACCCCCTGGAGCACCAATTCCATGTGTACTGCGGTGTGAGTCGCTGGGGCAGATGCTGAACATGGTGTTAACGTGGTGGTTGTGCTGGTTTGGATGGGTGGTGAGTTGAGCCTGACCAGTTTCTGCTCCTTTTGCCCGATTTGTACCACATCTGTATTCTCTGCCCGGCTGCGCTTGTGTTTCGGCCAGGGACTGAATGCAAGCGTGCTCTTGTGTAAGGCACTTTTCATCTAGATTTGACTCAAAGCGAAGTCTAAGGTATTAACTGCTGGGCCCTGGCAATGTGGTAATAAAGTCTTAATGATACCTTTATTCTGGGCAGATGTTACATCTGTTTTTCATTCCTAACCTCATCCATCTGTCTGCCTCCTCCATCTCAAAGCATCCTTGACCAGTCTTGAGCCTGAATGAAACATCTCAAGAATTACTGTGTACCGTCTGCCCTTTGAGCTTCTCTGTGTCTGTCTGCTTTGCCCAGGGCGAGCACGGTCTCGTGGCCAGCCCGGAGGAGGGGAATCGACCCCCTCTCACCCTCGGGGCTGGTTCTGCAGTCGCCGGGCTGGTCCCATCCCAGGCACTAACCATCTTTCTGCCTTAGCTGAAAAATGGGAATAACCGCAGATCTATAGCTTGGCCTTTGATGTTCCTTAGCCTAACACCTAATATTAATATTATTTCGGTGAGGCAGACTTAGTAATATTTTCTGTGTCGGCGGCATCAAAAAGTGAACAGCAAGTTCTTTTGAAATTGAAAAATTAATGTTCTTTTTATGGCATATTGTGTCCTGATCTCAGGTACCCATCTCATCAGGCAAACGAAGGATTATAGAGGTGGGGTGATGCATTTGTTATTAAAGCAACAAAAGATCGGGATATATCAAGTACGCATTTAGAGATACAGTGCAGTAATTGCATACCACAGTCTATTAAAGCTGTTAGAAGATGTATGATTTTACACGAGAAAATGTAATTCCACTGACTTTATTTCAACCATAAATTGCTCTTGCTGAAATTAACCTCCTGAGAAAAATAAGAACCGTTCTGGGTCTGGCTATAAAACTGTAACATTATTGTAGTCAAAACTGGATGAAGCTCTGTTCTTGGCTACGCTGCACTCAACCAAAACAATACTTAAAAATCCTATTTGAAAAAGAAAGGAAAAACAATAATAATAAAGAAACCCAATTAGAAAAAAACCAAAACCCCCAAATCCCTCAGCTCAGTTTAGTTTTGAGGACCGTATATGCGAGTGATGACAAATAGGATCTTCTCCAGCCACACTCTTCTAAAAAAACTGGGAGGTTCCTGGAAATGTGCGCTGACACGGGGCGCTGGGGTGCTATAAACTTTTGTTTCAGTCTTGGCTTGCCTTCTCTCCCCTCTAATGAATAGCAATCTAATTTTTGTCTTCATGGTTACTCTCAATGTCCAAGCTAAATGAAGACTACCTTGCTTTCAGACTAAGCTACGTAAGAAGAGCCACGAACATCACACGCCGTCCTCTCCATCGTCAGCTGTGTGCTGCGGTGAAATGGGGGGGGGTGAGGGATATTTCCTAAGCGGGTCTCTGGTTGCGTGGTGTTAATTCTCCTGTAACCTGCCAAATTACCTGAATTTTCTTCATTAGCAGGCCAGCTCCCGAACACTTTGTGAAGGTCACGTAGCAACTTGTAATGTGTCTTCAATGGGAAGAGGTGGGTTATTTGTAGGAGGG
This sequence comes from Rissa tridactyla, assembly GCF_028500815.1. Classification (NCBI taxonomy): domain Eukaryota; kingdom Metazoa; phylum Chordata; class Aves; order Charadriiformes; family Laridae; genus Rissa; species Rissa tridactyla. Next base: position 8,996,333 of record NC_071471.1, read on the forward strand.
TCCTTTTCACCATAATTATAATTATATATAATTATGCAATAATTTTTTATATATATAATTATTCAATAATTTTATACATATAAAAATTAAAGCTGCAGTATGATTATATCACAGCTAGGCTGACGGTTAATTGTAGATTGTTGCCACATAAAAAGAACTGCAAAATGTTGTGTAGAGTAAGATTTCTGAATGCTTCAGTAAATAAAACTAATTTTTATACTACTTACTGCTCTCAGAACATATGGAGGATTGATCACGGGTCGTTTTTTTGATCCTGGATATTTTTTTCAGGAGATCCTGGGTCATATATCTCATCAAAATAACCTCCCTGACAGAAGTGTTGGGCTCCATTAAATGGGAAAGCAAAGACTTGAAACTTGCCTGGTGTTTTTTTGGCTTTTGGTGCTTATTCATTGAGGAATCCCCTGAAATACGTAACCCTGAGCATGTGCTGGAGTTTCATTGATTTGAGAGCTAAAGTCACATAATTAAATGTTATTTCTGAGTCAAAGTGGCTTTCCTGAGCCCACAGTCAGCACGCTGAAACGCATAAGATCCCGGGTGTTAATCACCTGCATCTCCGGGCTCTTCTTGCTTCCAGCCATCGCTGGAGTTCATGTGGTTTTCCCCATGACCCTGCCGCGTACTGCAGCTTTTCTGCTCTTCACTGCTGGTTTCTGGCCGTTGGCTTTCAGGTGACAGCCTGGCAGTTTTGTATCCTTGGGTGGCCAGCCAGACTGAGGACCCCCAAATTCAGCGGGTGTTATTTGCAGGCTCCATGCCAAAGCTCGAATCCACGTGCCAGGGCACAGCCTTTCCCAGGAAAGGGCTGGAGCTGGTCATCGCCCCTGGATAGGTGCTGTAGCTCCCGAAAAAGCACACAGGTATTTTGAATGGTTACATTTTGGGCAGATAACTTCTCACACCGAAATGGGAGCCTTGTTTGAAGAGCATCCTAGAACATGTGGGGAGAGGAAGGTTTTTTTCTGAATCAGTGTATGCCTGAGATAAGACAAGAGTTATGCTTTTTTGTCCCAAATTTTTTCAGCAGCTTTTTCAATTGGATCTAGGAGTTGATTTTTTTCACCCATTATCAGCCAGCTGCGTTTACTGCAAGGTTAACTGCAAAGCTTTCTATTAAAGGAACATTCACATCAATCTCAGCATTGTCACTCTAAGGGATCGCCGTACTGAAGTTGTGACGCTTTACAGAAAATAAGAGATGCGGGCAAGCTCCAGGAACCCTTACCCACAGAAACAGGGTTGGTGATGTGGTTAAAACTCCCCGTCACCCCTGTGGGTTTTGTTTTAATGTTTTATGACACTAATAGAAATAAAAAGCTCCTGTGAAGACCTTCACGGGGCTGGATGGTGCTGCAGTGCGGAGGGGCAGGCGCTGTGGGCTGGGGCACCATGTTCATCCCCTGTTCCCTCCGTCAGAGCAGTGGTGCCTCTCCTGCCCATCACCCCGCGACCTCAGGAGCCCCATGAGATTGTCCTTTGTCTCCTTGTCTTCTCTGCCACCCTAGCCCTGAAAACACCCGGGTGAGTAATGTGACGGGTGCTAGTGGTGCCTGTGGTTTCGTGTGTGGGGAGGGAGTGCTGGCCTCTGCTGAGCACAGCGCTGCCAGCCTGACAGCACTTTCGAGGTCCCTCTTTCACTCTCACTTTCTGTTTTCACCCACTGCAGCTTTTCTCACCCCTGGGTACTTTTTTTCTCTTCTTTCATCCATCCCTTCTATCTCCTCTCTGTGCGTTCAGCTGCTGTGGCTCTGTCCTAATGGGGCAGGCAGGAGGACAGCTGTGATGGAGAAGGGGGTGACCGTAGTTTTGCTCTCTTCTTGCTGGTTTTGTGTTTGCTGTTTCACCCAGCAGTGGTCTTGCACCCGGGAAAAAAAAAAAGGAGAGGTGATATTGGTTGACCAGGAGATGCATCAGGGCAAAGGTTTTTTTGCATTTCTTTGCTGCAATGTGGTTGTCCGAATCACATTAATGATGGATTCAACCCTTCATGCAGTCCTGAAGGAGCAGGATGGGATAAGTGCCTGCGCTTTTGGTGCTGAGCCAGATGGTGATTTAATACCCGAGAATACTTACTGAGGTGCATGGGTCAGAGTCTCGAGTGCCTGGGGATACCCGGAGAGCTGCTGGCATGACTCATGGTCAGAGCGTTCCCCCGATGAGAGAGGGAACCAAGCTCCGGTCCCAAGAATGCGTATTTGGTAGGAGTTATTCGAGCACCCGCCGCCCCAGGGAATGCTCTGCCCAGGATTTTGCACCAGGGTGAAGCACTTTGCGATGCCCTGTATGGGTGGGAGGGAGCGCATCGCTGGCTCCCCACGCCGCTCCTCCGGGTCAAGCGCTCCCCTGGCAGACAGTTTCTATACAGGGACACATTTCATATTTTTTTTTTATACCTTGGTTAGCATTTAAAAAAAAAAAAAAAGCAGTCTCAGTGAAATGAAGCCCTGACCAAAAGGAGATTATGGCCCCTAGGTGTTCGTGGGAAAGGTGGGAAAGGGACCAGTCCTTTCCACCAAAGCAATTATTAGAAGAAAATTATGTCTCTCCAGCCCTTGTGGCATCACAGGGCGGTATTTTGTCTGCACGTGCTGGAGGGATGGGCAGGGACATCCTGGACCCTGCAATGGTCACTAGGAGGGACTGAAGCAGCCGATGTCCTTGCAGGAGCAAAGATTGCACGTGTGAGCAGAGTGTGAGCAAAGTACGGATTGCATGTGTGAGCAAGTGCCATTTGACTTCCAATTTCCAGTACCACAAATACATCGAATACGTATTATCCTCATTAGACCAAAGATTATTCATATTTTAGCTGATCGCAGAGGTTAAGTCCCATCAGGTCAGATAAGGGCAGGCCCTGCTGGTAACAGGTACTGGAAAATAGAAGCTTTTTGTTCAAGTTACTTGACGAAAAAAGAGCACCCAGCTCATGTGCGCTCGTAGGTTGTCAGGATAAATGATGCTCTGTGTGAGCAGTAATTCCCGAAGAAACATGGAAGTATACGGGCTAACTTGCTTGCTCCATTTGCTGAATCCGTGGGGAAGGCGACCACCTCGCAGGCAAATCGTCATGAATGAGAACATTAAAGATATTTGCGGCAGCTGCACTGATTTCAAATTACAGATTACCTCATCCTCAGAAATGAAAGAGGAAAGGATTGCAAAAGTGCCTGAGTCTGGGGTTCAAGGGAATTAGGTAGCAGGGAAGCGGGGCTTTGCCGAGCCCATGTGGAAAGGCTGGGAAGCATTAAGCAGGTTTGAATCCTAAAAATGCCATCTGAAAGCCACCACAGAAAAAGCTTTTCGATTTAGCTGCCACCAGTTGGCATGTGCATCTCTCCTGGCACAGCTTTAATCCGCCGTGGGTTTGGGGAGCCGGCTGGACACAGGCTGGGTGACCCACAGGGCCTGAGAGCTGGTTTTCTTGAGCTGGCTTCCACTAAATAGGAATGAGGGGGTCTGCGGTGGGTTAATGACTCGTTTCACATCTGGCTGTACGCTTTATCATCGGCAAGGGAAAGTTGACAGTACTGAGTCCAGCATCTGCTCGGATGCTCTTGCAATGTATGTGCTGTGTGTGCTGCTGGGCTGCGGCTACAGCTCTGCCCACTGCCACTGGGCAACGGGCAAAAACATGGGTCACACAACAGAGACTTAAGAGATTTAATGTGCGAAACTATTTTTGACGTAGCTGCAATCAACTTTGCTTTCGTTTTCAAATAATCAAAATAGAAATTTCTGGATTTGGTTTGATTAGGGCATGAACGAAACACCACATTTGAACTGTTTGAAGCTGTATAATTATGTGTAAGCTCTTTCCAGTTCTTCTCCTGAAGCCTGTGTGATTGCTCAGAGGAGCAGACTCCCCATCGGGTCCTGGGAACCTGCACGCGTTGGCCCATTCCTGCCATCGAAAGTGGAGAGCTGCATTTTGCCCACGTGCAGAGAAAGTGAAAAAAATCCCCAGGGCCAGCCGTGGGGCAGGTCGGGCTGTGCTGCCCTGTTAGGCAGAATAATCCCTCATTTCCATGGACTAGGGTGAGCGTGGTGGCTCTGGCTCCACCACAGAGCCCAGGGACGAGCATCTGGGTGTGATACGGGGACATGGGCTCTGTGGTGGTTGTGCTGTGGTTCGTGCCTGTTGTCACGGGGTGGGGGTGCAGGAACCAGCTGAGGGTGGGATGGGGAGGGGATGCCTGGCACCCTGACATGTGTCACCAAGAGCCCTTTGTGAGGATCTCCTGCTTCACCGCAAGTCGAGGAGCAGCTGCTGCTCCGGGAGGTTTCCCTGGTTGTGTTTGGCTTAATCCTGGCAGTGATGAGGATTCATTCATCACATCTCTGTTAATGAGGGTGCTGAGGCAGGGTAGCACACAGAGCCCTTGACCCCAACAGCCCTGAGGAGCAGCAGTCGTGGTACCCCACGCCTGGAGGAGCAGCCCTCTGAAATTAGAAGAGTGATTTGGAGAGCCGTGAGCTATGCTCATACATATTGGATTTTATTTTTTTTCCTTAGGTGTGTAATGATTCTTCCCTTGAGGTCGTCTTATGGGTGTTTGAACCTCAATTGCCTCTCACCATGGCCTGGCACTCGTATGTCTCCTCCTGTGCACAGCTGGCTAGGCAATACATGCTCCAAAGCCCTAACTGGCAGGGAGCAAAGAATTTGCAGTTAACCTGAAGAAGCTGCTGTTCATGTATTTGTGGAGCCACGAGGATATTCAGGGCACGGTCAGTCACGCAACCGCAACCGGGCTCATCGCTCGCTTCGTGAGGGATGACATCTGGGTCCTCCTGTGCTGGAAGAGGAAGCTGCTGCTCGTAAAGAAACTTGCTGAGCATGTAAATGTGGGGCAGCCCTGCGTCCCACGGCGGGGCGGCCCTGGAGCTGGGCTTGACGTCACCCTTAGAGGGGAATTGGTGTGCTGGGGACAGGGTCACAGCTGAGGTCATATAAGGTACAGCAGCTCCTGGGGAGAAGGGGTCTTGGACAGGGAGGAACTGTGGCAACCGAGTGCTGCACGGCTGGGCAAGGATTGTCAGAAGAGCTGGTTCTTTCAGGTTGGGTATCTTACTCCCAGGCCAAGGCAGCATCAGCTACTCCACATGTCCTAGCAGAAGGGCAGCCCCCAGCTCGTCAACCATCTTGTTACTGCTAGCTTGGAGGAGACATAGTACGGAGAGGAGAAAATACATGACAGCGCTATAAATGAGGCTTCAGCTGTCCCCAGGGATCCACCCCTGGTTTTGATTAAGACAAAAATTTACAATTTCGTATTTTGCATAGAGTACAGAAAATTAAATGGGGTGACTTGAAACCATGTGTTTTGGGCGCTACGAACTGCGACAGTCGGTCTTGTTTCCCCATGCTGGAGCTGGGGGTTGACCACAAAAAGCAAATTCAAGCCCGAGGAAGAAGAAGCCCTATGTTTGGTGCGTAGACAGGGCCTGTGGCACTTCCAGGTGCTGTCCTTCCCTTGGTGAAGGCACCCAGAGCACAGAGGCTTCATTTTTGCTCATGGCTACCTCCATCTTTTGGCCATACAAGGGCTTTAAAGGAGACCCAAACCATTTCCAAGTGGGCTGTGCTAAGCTGCAGGCTGCTGGCGTGATGTTGAACTCAAAGGCACCCCAAATATGATTGTGCAACCTGTAGGCACATCTTCCAACCCAAAACATCTGCTGCAGGCTCTTGACCTGTGCTTGGACATGGGGGCTGGTGTCCCTTTTCATCCCAGACCTCATATTCCAAGGCAGCAGGAAGATGCAGGATGGGTGGTCTTGCACAGTGACATGGATCCCTTCCTGACGCCCAAAAGTAAATCTCCATGTGGTTTGGAGCTGCAGAGCTCTGCAGAGTGCCTCGCCAGCTCTTAGTCTTGCTTTGGTGGGGTCGGTCTCCTACAGCCTTGGCTGCAGCCTTTGGTGCTGGTTACTCCAGCAAAACTCCCTGAGTGTCTGATGGGAGTTTTCCAAACTAGTGCCTGTTTGGGGGTGTCAGCCCTACCTCCATGGTGGGCTGAGGCCAACACCTGGGAAAATTCCTCCTCCCACAGCTCTGTCGGCAGTTTCACCGCTGGGCGGTGGAGGAGTGTGGAGCCAGCTGCCTGGAAACGGCTACTGCCTGCAGGCTGTCAGCTCAGGAGATCCATGTGAAACCTTGCAATTCCCTTTTTTCATACAGCCGTGACTATTTCACTTCTCTTTTGATGTCGTGTTTCTTCCCCGAACACGCTGTTCTTAGGAAGCCAGAGGGTAGGTGGGTACGGTGCTGAGCAGCATTGTGTCCAGGCTCTGCTGCCAGTCTTTCATGGCGGTTGCTCCATCAGCAACAGAGCCAGCATCCCAATATAGCATCAAATACTGGAAATTTAGTATTTGCAGAGTCTAGTTGGAGTCACAGAGCCTAGTTGGAGGCCTATAGCTACCGGTGTTCCCCAGTACTGGTCAGTACTGGGTCCAGTCCTGTTCCACATATTCATCAATGACCTGGATGAGGGGACAGAGTGTACCTTCAGTAAGTTTGCTGATGATACAAGACTGGGAGGAGTGGCTGACACACCAGAAGGCTGTGCCTTCTGTTCAGTGAGACCTAGACAGGCTAGAGAGTTGGGTGGAGAGGAACCCAATGAAGTTCAACACAAGCAAGTGTAGGATCCTGCACCTGGGGAGGAATAACTGCATGTATCAGGTCAGGTTAGGGGTTGACTCGCTGGAAAGCAGCTCTGCAGAGAGGGACCTGGGAGTCCTGGTGGACAACAAGTTGACCATGAGCCAGCAATGTGCCCTCGTGGCCAAGAAAGCCAATGGTATCCTGGGGTGCATCAAGAAGAGTATGGCCAGCAGGTCAAGGGAGGTCGTCGTTCCCCTCTGCTCTGCCCTGGTGAGGCCACATCTAGAGTACTGTGTCCAGTTCTGGGCTCCCCAGTTCAAGAAAGAAAAGGAACTACTGGAGAGAGTCCAGTGAAGGGCTACGAAGATGAGCAGGGAACTCGAGCATCTCTTTTATAAGGAAAGGCGGAGAGACCTGGAGAAGACTGAAAGGGGATCTCATCAACACTTACCAATCTCTAAAGGGTGGGTGTCAAGAGGATGGAGACAGACACTTCTCAGTGGTGCCCAGCAACAGGACAAGGGGCAATGGGCACGAACTGGAACACAGGAAATTCCATGTCAACATGAGGAAAAAAACTTCTTTACTTTGAGGGTGACAGAGCCCTGGCACAGGCTGCCCAGAGAGGTGGTGGAGTCTCCTCTGGAGATATTCGAAATCCGCCTGGATGCGTTCCTGTGCAACCTGCTGTGGGTGACCCTGCTTTGGCAGGGGGTTGGCCGAGATGATCTCTGAAGGTCCCTTCCAACCCTACCATTCTGTGATTCTGTGAAGTCATGAACCACTGAGAATTGGGATCATTTATTTTGCGTTGATCCTTTTATCCCCTTCACTGTCAAAGACTTTAAAAAATAACATTTCACCACTAAAAAGGAGCTTATGGTTGATCTAAGTGAAGAGGGAAGGTCTAATCCTACCGAGTGACCAAAGCAAGGCTTGGTACTCGCTGCCAAAGCTCGCAGTGGTTTTGCTGCCCAGCGTGCGGGATGTCCCTAGTCACCTCTGGGGCGGCGGGTGGAGGACGAAGGGTCACACACGCATGGCTTTCGCTTTGCTTTACAATAAGAAGGAAGAGAAACTCCCCGGGAGTGGGCGTAGGCTTCTGCAGGGAAGCGAGTGCGGACCGTAAGCCCCCCCACACCCGACGGCTTTTCCTTGGGGATGCCCTGTGCAAAGCTGAGCCTCCCTTGGGGATGCGCAAGGACGGGTTCGCTTTGAAGAGGTAAAATCCAGTGCCTTCATGCTAATCGCCTTCCCTGACAGCAGCGCAAAGCAACCGGGGACATCCTCAAGTGGGCTGGGAGCAGGGACTGTGCAGGCAGCAAGCACAGGGTTGTGTTCCACCACCCCGGCCCTTCTCGTCTGAATCCACACCTGACAATTTTCCTAAGTTTGTTAGTGCCTGGCCTCCAAAGGCTAAAATCAGTAAAAGACTGCGTGTATGCTCTGCTATGGTTTTACATGGCCACGGTCCATGGCGGTACCTGCGTGCCCAGCAAGATGATGTGCAGCGAGCCCCGTGTACAGCGAGTGCTGCTCCTCCGTGGTGACCAGGACATGGGCGGTGGGGGTGTGTGTGTGTGTGTGTGTCACCAAAAAAGGGAGGAAAAAAATAAAAGGGGAACCCAAGCCGCAAGGTTTGTTTGAGAGGAAGCGTGTGGCTCATAAAGCATGCCTCTGTTCCCAAGGGCTGATTAAACGTCAGCGGGATGTTATCAACTCACACATCAGAATGATTTTTTTTTTTTCACTTTTCTTTTTTTAATGTTTTTTTAATGTAACATTTCATGCTTTTCAAGCATAGGTGAGTTTAGAACCAAGAGACCACTTAAAAAAAAATGAAGAAACACGTTTTGAGACCAGCTGGAGGCAGGCAAGGAAAAGCAAGCAGAATTTCCCGTGGATGGCCAGGTACGGTTGAGGAAAGGGGTGCCAGAGGAGAGCGTGATGGGGGACAGGACACGGTGCAGGTCCTTTCCTGCCCAGCTATTCAGGCAGCACGCAAAAAGAAATAATAATAATAATAATAAAAAAAAGTTGCAACAGCTAAAAAACAAGATCCAAAATTGTTTCCAAGCTGCGCAATGCTCTGTGCCTGTCCCTTGCCCCCAGGGCTGGTGAGGCATGGTGCTGCCCAGGTCTCCATGAGCAAGGACCTGCCGTGGGTGATGTGCTGGTGGTTTCGGCACTGGACTGCGGTGACACAGGCTGGGAGTGATGGGGCCATGCAAGTCCCATGGCCATGCCGTGCCAGGCAGGGAGAAAGGGGGGGGGGGGGTGTCATACAGTTTTCACACACACGTTGCCTTGTGCTCCCTCAGCCCCAGCCAGCGACGCCAGCTGGAGGAGACAACATTTATCACAGCTCTGCAGCTGCCTTTTATTATTTCCCCCCCCATGCTATGAATTATATACGTTTTTGCTGGGGGGTCACTGATGTCTGGAGGCAGCATCGCTGCAGGCAGCAGCTGGACATTTGCCTGCCACAGCCTGTCCCTTCGGCTTTCCTTTAATTTTTTTAATGTTTTCTCCAAATGAACACATTTTCCCCCCCACACACATACCCCCCGCCCCAATTATGGGTGAGGTACACCGGGCATGGGGGCTGCTTCAGGCACCTGATGGTTGCATGCTGAATCCTGGGGCCTGGGGTGGAGCAGTGGCCACTGTCATAACAGAAGCTGTTTATTACTGTCCCTGCTGAGCTCACCAACCCCCCCCCCCCCCCAACAGCAACCTTCTGACTGAGAGCCCTTTGAGCCTTCTTCGGGGAATTCGGCTCCAGGGTTACAGTATTGATACTGGGAGTCCCAAGTGGAACCGTGTAAATGCCCCATTCATGGAAGAAAAAAAAGGTCAAAAAGTTAAAAAAAAAAAAAAAAAAAAAAAAAAGAAAGAAAAAGCAAGGCAGAACAAAACCCTCAAATTCTCCTCAAGGATGGAGGCTACCAAAAATCCCATGCTGCGAGGAGCAGCTATTCCCCATGGAGAGAAAGAATTAGTTACAGCCAAGCGCGGCTGGTGCATGGAGGGTGGCAGGCTGGGCGACGCGGGGAGCTTGTGGAATCCCCATCCCCATTGCCCCATGCACAGGCAGGGCGGGTAGGTGTTTTTGCTGACTGCATCAGGTATTTTTGGTGACTTCTAGTCCCGGGAGGTACTTTTCCCGTTGCACACAGTGAGCTGCGGGCAGCCTGCAGAAGGAAAGCCCTGCAAAGTCTGGCATCCCGTGCGAGATGGTTTATGTTTGGTGGGGACTAGGGAAAGAGGAACCAAAAACCCACCCAGGAGGACACAGGAGACTCAAAAAGTGTGACTGATACCCGGCAAGAAACAGGTGACAAAATACATATTGCCCATGACCGGGCGGCGGCAGCAGCTCAGACACCACGCAACACCTTTCTCTTTTAAAAACGTCATTTAATCCATTAATTCCACAGCATCGCCATCGTACACACCAGCACGACACCTCGGTACATGGGACACAGAGCCAAGGAGATGCAGTTACCCAGAAACACGCTTTTTCTTCAAAAAAACCCCAACCCCTTCCCCCCTCACAAAGGATGTAAGGGGGAAAACCAGCAGTAGGTGACCGGAATAACTAGTTCTCTTCAGCAAGTTAAAGGCACTTAGCAAGGGAACGAAACGCCAGCCTGACCAGGCTGCCTCACCCCGGTGCCCCATGAGCTGGACCCTGCCGGGGGCGATACCAGGGGCGATGCTGGGGGGCGGCCATGGGGTTCCCCGGGAGCACCCGGGGGCTTTCTTACTTTTTTTTCTTTTTTTTTTTTTTTTTTTTTAAAGCTGAGAGCAAACTTTTTTGTATTTGGGGCTTTTGCTGTTCACGCTTTAAATCCAGCAGCCAGCACCTCCCCACCGATACCTGACCAGCCGCTGCTGCTGATGGAGGCACCAGCTCCGTGCGCCACCCCCACCCCCCCCACCCACCCCCCTGCGACGGTTTTGGCTTCAGAGCGCTGCAAATACGGCATTTTTACAGAGCAGAAATATAAAATCCAGCAGGTCTCCCCACATGCAGGCAACAGCATCAAGATAACCAAGAGCTACAGGGAAACTAACACCCCCTATATATATATATATAATTTTCTGCATAGATTAAAAAAAAAGAGAAAGAAAAATAAAGAGTTTACATCATCCCTGGTCTGCAGGCGAGGGCTTTCCAGCTTAATCCATCCCAGCATCTTTCTGCAGTAGCCGGGGGCAGGCACAGCTCGGGGACACTGCCCGGCAGGGACATGGGACACGGGCCACGGGCCCCCATGGGGACTGCGGGACAGGGACTGTCCACTGGAAAGCCCCTGGAGCAACTCCTGGGAAAGGAAAAACAACCCTAAGTTAAACCAGCACCCCCCCCCTCCCTCCCCAGCCCCACCAAACCCCGCCGAGGGCTGGCGCCTCCATAACCTGCACTTTCTGCAAAAAAGAGTGGTGGGGGGGGAAAGAAGTCATTTTACAAAATACATTCTTGGCGGGGGATGAAATTTTAATGCAGCTCATGCTTTTCTGAAAACACCCTGAATAAGACATTAGCCAGACTCTTCGCTAAGATGGATTTGCCCCCGAGGAAAAAAGAATTAAAATGTAAAAAAGCTGGCGCGGGCGAAACGCTTGTCTGCTGCCGGCTACAGCCCGGCAGCCTTAGGAAGGGGATGGCCGAGCTGTTTCAGCATTAAATCAAATAAATGAGGGTTGGAGACAGGCCTATTAGTCTCCCAGTGTCCCTCCGCCTGTACGCGCAGGGGAGGACACATCCGGCTCTCAGCTAATGAACGCAGCCACTAACGGGGAGCCCAGCCCAAAGGCAGAGAGGTGAGTAATTACCATATATAATACATTTAATATGCTGCTTAGATTTTTAACATAGATTTTTTTTTTTTTATTTATTTCTGACATCGGTGAGTCATTTAAATATTTAGCCCAGGCAATAAAATATAAAAAACATCCCATCTATGGTATGTGCCTGCTGATTCTAACAATAGTCACAACATTAGGGCCCAGTGAATGTTATTGTATTAGAATCTCTTAAGTCCATGTCGTACATACATTATGAACTCACAAATAAATAGCTCTACAAAAATCCTGTCTTTTCTCCATAATTTCACGCGATCGGCAAAAAAAAAAAAAAAAAAAAAAAAAAAGGCTCTTTCTGGTGATGACAAATTAGAAATTGCACATTTAGTTGGAGGAATACATTACTGGTGCATCACCAAAGTCAACCACTAGGCAACAAAAAGACGTATCATATGAAACAATTTTTTAAATTTTTATTTTACATATTTATACATAAAACTTTCAAGGTAACTCTCTGAATCCAACCGAATGTTAATAGCACATCTAAAAATGAATGTCAGGTAGTCAACATTCACAAAATGTTGAAAACTGATTAAAATATACATATTACTGAAAGCTACAACTTCACTACGAGGCAGGCATGTATTTTTTTGACTTGTATAGCACCGTCAAGTACAGTTTCTTTATTTTAAAACTACAGTGAAGAATAAAAAAGTAGTCAATGGTAAAATATCGTTCAACTGAAAATCTCTAAACAAACAAAAATAAAGTTAAACTACCCTCTCTTCTCACCCATGATTTATAATGTTATAAGTACTGTACATTTTTTTGTAATAATATTATTAAAATGCCTGATATTTAGTGGCACGAGTAAAAAAATTAAAATAAATTAAGAAGCAGAGGCCAATCACCGGACATAAAGCTTCAGACATGGTCAATGACTAACACTGGTTTTCTTGTGCGCCACCGTGGACATCAGCGCTTGGACACACACAGAAGCAAAATGAAGCCTCGCTCGAGCTCTGCTCCCGGGGCTCCGGGGTTCATTTTGCTGGCATCTTCTCTGCCATGTGCTTCTGCTGACTTTCGGCGTGTCTGGGGGAGGAAAGAAGCCGCGTCAGTGGCTGGGCCGGGAGGAGGAGGAAACCCAAACCACAGGCAGGGCTGTGCTCCAAGCCAGCATCCGCGCCGCTCTGGCAGCCGACCAAAACCAGCATTTCCCAGAGGAAAAAATAAGCACCGGGCGAGGGATGTGCGGTCTCTGCCCAGGCTCCTTCCCGGTGGGAGGGAACCAGGAGGTGGGCGAAGGGGAGAGGAAATCCTTCTCTGGAGCGGTTTTGGGTCAGCTGGGATCATCTCCTCCCCTCCTGCAGGGATGGCCCCGAACAATGCCGGGATGGGGACAGGCGGTGCCCCCCACCATGCACCAAAGCCGCCACCATCCTGACCAGCTTCCCAATAAATTTCATTTACTGAACTGTCATTAATTGCATTTAGGAAGCAAAGCCTTTCTTGAACCACAGAAGGACAAACAGATGTGTGGTGTCGTTGTCGTTTGTTTGACCCAGTTCTCTCCCCATTCCAAACGCCCCCCCCTTTCATCACTTGCTCTTCCTTAAGGGAAGCAACGACGGTGTCTCGCTAGACCCAGAAGTGACAACCTGCCTCCTTGTCCCTGGGGTCACCATCCCCTGGGCAGCACAAGAGCCACTCCCCAAATCCCTCGCGGCCACCCCAGCTGGCGGAAACTTTTTCCGGGCAGAGCACCGTCAAATCTCAACCAGCTGCTATGCAGCACCACGGTGTTTTAAAATAGCAACAAGTTTAGGCTTTTTTTTTTTTTTTTTTGCAAGCTTATTGCTTCAGTTCTGAAACCCCAGCCCTCGTGCACTGACAATAACCAGCATCACCTTTTTCAGCTTTCAATACTCCTCTGTGTTTCTGCAGCACATCATGAAGGATCTCAAAGGAAAACGCCTCTTAAGCCTTGCTCCCCAGGAGATGGAGTCCTTTAGGAAACCTGCCTATATTTTGCAAGGCTTTCTGTTTTATCGGCTATTGGACATTAATATTTAAGAGACTCTGAAATGCTCCCGTTGGCCAAGTCCTCCTGACGGTGGAGGCAGACCTGCTGTCGCTCACCCCAGTGAGAGGGGTGAGGGACACGGGGAGCTGCTGGGATTTTCCTTAGATGCACGAGGGTTTTGCAGCATTGCTCCTTCCCATGCTCTTTTCAGACTTCAGAAAGGGAAACACCAATTCAAGCGCATGTGTTTGGGGAGCTCTTAAAAGCTGCTGACAGTCTCCAGAACCCAAGTGCCTTGATCTCTTGTTTTGGAGGAGAGAGCAGCGTCCTGCCCAGCCCTTACCTTTGATGGCAAAAGCTTCAGAACTGAAATTCTGCTAAAAGAAAACCCCTACGCGCTGCTGATGGTGAGCTGGGGACCTGCGAGGAGAGAGAAAATACCCCGAGGAACCTCCTTCACCTGGTCAGGTCCTCGATGTCCACCAGCATGGCGTCCTGCTCCGTGTGCAGCTCGTCCCGAATGAGCAGCAGCTGCACCAACTCCTCGTTCAAGCCTGGTGCCGGGGAGAAAGGGGGTGAGTTTGGGATGTCCTGAGGAACCCTGGGCTGGGACCCGTACATCATCCTTCCCCGCTGCATTACATTTAAGCTGGTGTGCAGAACCAGAAGGGACCTCCCCAAAGGATGCACATTTTCTAGGATACACTGTAAGCCCCTTGCTGCTGCATGCAAGCAGTTCCTCCCCTGAAATAGCTTAATGCAGCAGCAAAAACAAAGATGAATTTCTCAGTGTGCCCACCCGCCCTGCTCTGGGGACACTGGCCAAGCCAGTCCCTCTGCTCAAGAGGGATGTTTGTGACACTGGATTCTTGCTTGGGGCTGTGTCAAAGAGTGGGGAAGAAGAAGAAAACGAAAAGGACCATGTGAAAAATTGATCTGCCGGCCCAGACTCCCCCAAAGGCTCTACCTGCCCATCACTCACTGCCAGCGCTGGCGTTTAGACTGCTTAAATACTGGTTTAACGCCTCTTCAGTTTGGGACACAAGCCCGGTGTTAACAACATTAACGCTCATGCTCCCATACTTGGGGCGCTTTCTAAAGTAACATTAATTAACGAGCGTTGGCTTTTTTTTTTTTGGTGCCTTTGCAGCACAAAATAACAAATCACGACTCAACGGCGCAGCTCCGCATCCTCAGAAGGGCTGCTTCCAGAGGGGATGCCAATTAACCAACACAGGTGGGAAAGGAGCAGCACAGCAGCACCCAACCAACCTTCTTTTGACCTACGGCCACTAGAGAAGTCTACCTTAAAATGGTTAATGAATTAATTAATTACTTGGAAGATGGAGATCCCTTGGGGAAATAAACCCCTGGATCTTTTGGAGAGAGCAGAGGTGAGGTGGTGTAGTACTGCCCCTGTGGGCAAACGCAAGGACCCATAAAATGCGTTAAGGGGCTGTAGCCAGCACAGCATCGTGTTAACTAGGGAATGGATTTACCCTGGGACATCTGCTAAACCGGAGGGTTTCTGCGCTTACAGATGTTTTTGATGCTGTGGCATAGCATCACATGAAGATGCAGCCATAAAGCCACGAGTGGCAGGTGCTTCCAGGAAAGGCAGACTTCCCAAGACTATTTTTACCCCACTAGGTTTTGAGTTACAAGTGGACCATTAGGTGCTGGCACAATGCTACAGCCCTCCCCTCTCATGGAGCCAAGTGAGGGCTTTAGGAGAAACTGGAAAAAGGAAAGAAGAAGGTTGAAAGAGCCAAATCTGGAGGCAACTCCATCTCCAGCTTCTGTGGTGTGTCTCTTCCATATATTCATGTCTAATACGACATTTATCAATGTTTCTATGTGTATCCTGGAGAACTGTTCTTAATTAAATGGGGCATACCAAAGAATAATTAAACAAGTGTCACTTACTTTCTATCTGTGAGTGGAGATCATTGACTATCACTTGTAGCTGCCCGATAGTCATGTCTCTTAGATCAGTGGGTTTTAAACTTCTCTTCATCAGGCATTCACTTATATGAGGCATATGTGGCAGCTGAAAAGAAATGTTCAATTTTGTACTGTTTTCTTCGAATTACTTCTATTCCTGAGCAGTTTGCCTTGCAGGCGTCCCCCTCTCGCAAGCCTGCATCAAGGACAGCACTGAGAGTACCAAAACAAGCTAAAACATCTACACAACGTTTGACCCAGGTCTTCAGATCTACCAGGAACAGTGGTGGAACGATGCAAGGGGAGGCGAGGGCTACGGCGAGCAGCATTGGACCAAGGCAGGAGTGCTCCAGGTTGGGATGGGATGCGATGGGATGGGATGTGCTGAGCAGACTGCACCTTAGAGGGTGAGCAGCACCATGCTAGCCTCAAGGCAGTAAGAACCTTCACACTTCATCATCTCATTCCCTGCATCCCCTAACGCCCTGATGAGATAAGCTATGTCAACCCTTCAACTCCTGACTGACAGTCCCTATCTCCACTGCTCCTCTGCATCTCTACAAGCACCGTGAGCAAGGACTGACGGCTGCTGTACGTGTCTTAACAAGCAAAAGCAAACAGCAAAAGAGCTGGTGTTACCCCCCTTCCATGCCGTCCCACGGCCCCCACTTACAAGATCCGCTACTGGCGATTTCTTCCTGTTCTGCTTTTCCACCTCGACCTGCATTTTGGCCATGGGCTTCGCCATAGCCAAGGCCATTTTGGCTTCAGCTTGGAGTTTCTTTTGCCTGGTGAGGAAGTCCATGTCATCGAGGGACTCCGACTCTTCCTCCGTCGTGTCTCTGTCGGAGTAGGACGAGCTCTGCTTGCTCTAGGGAAGCAGACATGCAGCTGTTTACAGGCCCGTTGCCCCAACTGTGCCACAGCAAAGAAGTTTGCTGTCAGCTTACAAGTTTGCTGTACACTTACAAGTGGCATCATTTCTACAGAAAAGGCGAAAAGCACAGATATTTTTTTTTACTTTAATCCACAAGTCTACCTTTAAAAATCAGAGTAGTTCCCAGGTAGGCCCCCTTGACTATTAATAGCAACTCGAGCACTTCAAACGGAAAGAGGAGCCAACCAGATCAATAGGTGTTGAAGGGACAGGCTGGTTAAGCTGGAGGAAAACATCGGGGGCTGTGGTGTTGTATTCACAAAGGAAAAGAAAGGAGAGGAAAGCTGGTGGGAGCTGATACTGCGTCATATCCATTACTGCCCTGATAATTATCAGAGCCAAAAAGAAAGGGAGGAAGGAAGGAAGGAAGGAGGAACACCTTCACATGAAGGCATCTGCTCTACAGCAGCTCTGTGCAAGCCAGGGGCAATTTGCTATCTGCCCCTTAGGATCTCGCATTTCTTTTATTGATGGCTGAACCTGCTGCTCTGGGGTTTAGCACCGCTGTTTTAATAGGATCAGCTCTTTATCAGCTTCCATTACGGATGGTCTCATGGTTTCCATGCTCCAGAGCCTCTGTGGGATGGGTTCTCGGACCTACCATGGGCGACAACGGCGTATCCAGGCTGGTTTCTGTCTTGCTGTCATCGGCGTCGCTATCCTTGTCGCTGCCGCTGTCGTTCACGAAGCAAATCTGCAGGTTCATCCCACTTTGTAATCTGCGGGGGCAAAGGGAGAGGTGACACCTTGGCCCTCTTGCGCCAGCTTTTCCCGCCGCGCCGATGGGCTGCGTGGACAAGACGCTGGAGCGCTGTCAGCAGCGAGTTGTTCACCTTTTGAAAGGATGCTGTTGTCCTGATGTTGTATTGGCCTCAGGAAAATATAACCACTTTCACTTTTTTCCAAGAAGAATGTCACCCCCCAGCCAAAAGCCGAGCCAGGACCACCAGCTCGCAGCAGCAGGGCATGGGTAAGCTCCCAGGGCTGCCCCGTGCTGCCGTTTCCGAGCGGCAGTTACATGTGGGACTGGGAACACAGTGGCCGGATGATGACAATGCTTCTACCACCATCTATTGATGAACTTCAGAATTGCCAAGATACTGCAGAGCTTTTGTCATCACGGGTGGCTGTATTATTACATCAAATAAAAATATTATATATAAAGTATACATGGAATATATAAAATTATATTATATATAAATATATAAAGTATATTTTCTATATAAATAATATAAATAATTTATTATTGTACTATATAAAGTAACGTGTTCACGATCGAAACTACTTGTTCAGAAGGTTAATAAGGCTGTTTGTGGCCAAGAGGCGCTACTGTACAGCAAGAGATGGTTACTGTGTTTTCTGGACTCTCCACACCATCGCCCAATTTGGACAGGTTAAGACCACCCAAATTCACCTTCCCAGGAATGATTTTCTCCATGGTGGCTCAGGGCAGGGGCATCCCAGCACAGGCTGAGAGAGGGAAAAGCACTTCTCCAGCTGAGAGCATCCCGGCTTTGGCTACAACGACAGTTATCCCCCAAAGCCACTGCAGAGCAGGTCATCAGCAGATAACACACGTTTTATGGGTGCCGGCTGATGCCCGCAGAAGAGCATGGCACACCAAGCTCCAGGTGGACCCCATGGCTCTCTCTGCTCAGACCAGCCTCCAAGAGCAAACAATGGAATGGATTTTTTGGACAAAAGGGTGTCTGTGAAAGGCTCCACTGATGTTCACATTGCGGAGCAGCTCTGCAGCCACCAGCCAAGCCCGGGATCTCCAGAAGAATTCACCCAACTGACACCAGAGTCAGGCCCATTTGTCTCCCACAAATTCTGCTCTCCTTGCACATCTTCCAAATTCATTAAAAATCAGCCCCAGAAACTAGAGACTTTGGGGGTCACCTCTATCAGTCTTCTTGGTGCACCCTACCCCATTACTACCTGCTGAAGATGGGGCAAGCCCCCCCATACATTCTGCTGCCTGTTATTCCTCATTCTCAACGTGGCGGGGGGCTTATATTGGTACTTACACAAAGCAAACCCTTATTTTCCATTTATTTTCGTGGAATTTCTTATTCACCATTACCATAAAACAGATAGCATTAATAATTGAATTTTTTTTACAATGAGGGTGATGAAATACTGGCCCAGGTTGCCCAGAGTGGTGGTAGATGCCCCATCCCTGGAAACTTTGAGGTTGGACGGGGCTCTGGGCAACCTGATCTAGCTGAAGATGTCCCTGCTCATGGCAGGGGCCTCGGACTAGATGGCCTTGGAAGGTCCCTTCCAACCCAAACCATTCTATGATTCTATTCCATAATTCTACACAAGATTTTAAGCCTTGGTGGACAGATGCGGGTACCCAGGCCGGGCAGCAGAATGCACCCTTGGCTCAGCTTCAAATTGCATTGCACAGAAAGGGCAGAGCAAGCGTAAAACGTGGGTCTATGACTCACTTGCCTTTCGAGAGCATGACCCCAACGCCTGAAACCCAGCAATTCATGCTCTTTAATTTCGTATGCAAGCACAGTTCTCAACGAGAGCAACGGTCCCCCAAAGGTTCCTGTAGGTCCTGTAACAGGCAGCGTGCAATACTAATGCTTTGCCTGAACGATAAATATTAATGAAACGCCAAATCGTCCAGGTACAGCTGGTAATTTCTCGTGGCACAGCTGCCAAACCCTGCCGTGCAGCATTAATTAGACCCGTGCTATAATTACAAGATAGCAGCTCCTGGTTTAGCTGTAACTACACAGAGAAAAACTGTTTTCCCTTTCAAATGACTCGCAGTTCAATTTAATTTCACAATTGTACCTCTCTGGTGTAATAACAGTATTCCTCCTGGCTTTATGCCTCTCTCAGACTTTTTTCTTCTCCCACACCATGGCAACAGGTAGATCTTCACTCCCAACGTGGGAGGCGCTCAATCCTTTCCAAGTGCCATGGGTTACTCCCCGGCAGCTGAATATAAACAAGCCTTTTTGGAGTATATTTGATGTAGATATTTAAAAAATCAGAATAAGTGAGGTATCCATGCTACGCAATGTGCCAGCCCCAGGGATGCAGCCGTGTCCAGCCAGCAGGGCCTGTGCGGAGGATGCAGATGTTGGGGGGAGGCAGGGAGCCATGCTAAAGCTCATTTTTTCCATTCTCTGGTGCTTTCTGTGCTTGAGATTAATTGCTCTCCACTGCCCTGCTGTCTCCAGGGCTAGCTATCAGCATCAGATCTCTTTCCAACGGGCTGCCACCTCCTCAGCCACCCAAGGAAGATGCGCTTTCACAAACCTGTGTTTTTTCACCAACCATCACCACCACGCTGCCTGGCACAGGACTGGTGGCACCGTGGGACCATCCTCGAGCCTTGCCCTGCTTTGGACACACACGTCTGGCATTAAACCAGGCATTCGGACGTGAAAATCCTCAGTATTTTGCAACTCAACTTAAAGAACTCCTTTGGGGAAAAAAAATTAAAAAAATCAACTGTTTTCCTGACAATAACTCCAGTTGTGCATTCACCACCGTTCTCGGTCCGCCCAACTCAAAAGCAATGCTCACTTCAGGGCAGAGATCCTAAATGCAAACCAAAAGGAAACCTACCTCAGGAAAATTCATCATTGCTTTATCCTCTGAGCATCCAAATATCTCTTCTATACAGTTTTAACCTAGTATTTTAGCATATTATTTACAATTAGTTACATAACAGACAACTATTGCGTTTGGAGCATAAGACGTTGCTCTAAAACAAGGAAAAGTCAAGAATACGGTTGCAAGCAAAAACTGAGGGACCCTCTGAAGGGCAGGTCTCAGGATGCCCCACTGGAGGCATCTCACGCTTTTCAGCCTCCAGAGAGGTTTTGGGCTGCGAGGCCCCCTGGCTTACCGGGAGGAGAGGCTCGGCTTGCCGCTCTTGCTGCAGCTGGTGTAAAGTCCCGGGCCATCGTCAAAGAAACTGCCCAGAGCCAACTTCTGCCTGATGGATTCCCGCTCATTCTTCTGGGCCTGAAAGGGAAGGGCGACAAGAAGAGATGAAGCTGCCGGTCACGCCAGCGCGCAGGAAGAAGAGTTGTCCCACCAGCCCCACCGCCATGCTCATGATTCCCAACATCCCCCAAGCTGTCTCCAACGCTTGGGTGGGACACATAGCCCATCCCAACAGAAAAGCTCATCTACATCTCTCTCCACATATCAATAGATATATATCTATATACACATACACCTAATGTATACTTCTGATACATACCTTATACATATATATATATATATATATATAAAAAATATATAAGCCACCAAGGCCACGCTTGCACCAGTAGCGTCTTCCACTTCCCTGAGCAGCCTCCAAAACCACACAATCCTTCTTCTGCCAACGTGCTTAGAGATTATCCATTATCAAATTATTCATTATCAGATTATTCAAATTATCCACGGTTTAACAAATGTATTTTTATACATATATGCTTTTTTGAATAAGGGCAAGCTACAAAGTGGTTTGAAGTTAATCACCGATCAATGACTATGGAGATGACATTGTAACCAATGTGCAATAAATGAAAATCACAGATCTACATTAAAAATTAGTACCAGTACTATCCCCGTGTCTGTCACTAACAGATTATGTGCCAACGCTGACTACAAATTCATACAAGGCGGCAAGTTATTGATAGAAGGAACATTCTGAAGCCCACAAACATTTAATTTTAAAATAACACATAATACTCAATCAAGAATACACAACAAAAGAAAACATAGCAGGCAAGCACGGGCTGCCTCCACGGTGTTAATTAATATAACTGCGCTTCCCATATTTCACCTAAGTAAAAATAAAGCACCTTTTTTTGATGCAAGGAAATGAAATGTAACAAAATGCAAATTATTAACTTAAAATAGCTAACAATTTAATTCCAACTCCAGTGCTGACTACATACATAACATTATCACACTGCCCATTATATTGTCAGTCCCTTACCAAAATACATACTTCATTCGTAACGTAACTTCTTTTATTTAAAATATTAAAAATAACCCCCACGGCATAAAGCACTATTGAGTTTTTGGGTTCAGCTCCTGGCTTCTGAAGTTCTACCCGGACCACCCAGCTACGTTTTTCTGCTTTGTTTTTTCACGTTTCAATAACTGATGCCTCAATCACATGGAGGCAGCTAGACTGAGAAGAAAAAATTGCCAGCCCTGCTGGTGAAGGCAGCACAGTGAAAAAAATAAGTCAAAATGAGTGAGAAATATTGTTTTTAGTGGTCTGAAAGCAGAGACAGGGCTGCCTGTGCAGGTTCCTCACGGTGTCCATCTCATGATGCACGTTGGCGTCTCCCCCGTGAGCACCAGCCGCATCCCTCAGTGCATCAATATTTCATGGAGTCAGGGATACTTAGCCTCCCCGTTTTTTCCAACTCAGCTGATCCTGTCCCACATCTTCCCATCTACTTCTGATTTTCCTTGCGTTCCAACAGAAATCAGGAGCCCAAAGTACATCTCCACGTCCTCCTGCCCAGCCGGGACAGCGCACCCTGGCCAGCCCGGATGGCTCCCTCCCCCCGCAGCACATCTGCCTACTCTCTGTGTGCTGAAATCTGCTCTTCTTTGCATTAAAATACACATAGATACAGGCACACTTCCACATATTTACCCCTTTCAGATGGGGCTGTCTCTCCAGATCTTTTTTAATTTTGCTCCATTTCCCACCGAGACCCAACTGCTCCCGGTTTGACATCTGTACATTTACTCAATGTGCAATTTGTTTTCTCCACCAGGTCATTACTGAGGATACTAAATAACAGTGCTCCCAGGACTGAGCTCAGAATATCCCGTTTTATAAGCCAGACACAGGCTAATGACCATAAAGAAATCAAGAGTCCTATTTGTTATTATAAAATAGGGAACAGTTACTAAGAAATAGAATATACCTAAGGGAACTGGACTTTAGGCTCTAGATAAATTACCCAACAGCTGCAGTATACGTCCTGAGCTGGGTATTGAAAACTATAAATTGAGAAGGAAAATTGCAAGTGTTTTTTTGATTATCAAATATACTTACTTGGTATATAAAAAGTAATGGATCAAATACTCAAAATGCAAAAGCACTAGCAAGAAAAACATAAACCCATGTTTTCAAATGTGTATTTTGGCACCAGATCAAAAAACGCCTGTATTTCAGGGGTCCGTAGAGCTGAAGTCTGGTTCAGACGATTATTTTAAACAAAAGGCTGCTTTTTGCTTTTAAGGCCAAACAGTTTTGGGCGGATGTTTTCCTTCTTACTGTTGACCTTCCAATTCGGAAGGTCAGTAGCTACCTTTGTTTAAGTACACGAATGAAAACACAATGCCGGGGTCTGGCTGTGACCGCCTACATGTCAAATGCTTTACCCAACCATCCCAGGAAAGGCAGATTGCCAGAAGAGGTTCAACCGTTTCCCATCCCCGTCGCCCGCTGTAATTATTGCTGTTTATAAACCTATTGCAATCACCTCGCCGGTGTTTGCAGATCATACACGACCGTTTGTGCTCTTCACCACCCGCCTCCGACACGTGCCGTCCCTCGCACCAAAAAACCCTCCATTTTTGGGGTAATTCAGAGCCTGAATTTATCCAATGTACGCCTTCTCCCCACACAGTCCCATGCCTGGGGATACACGGAGGTACCGCTGATGCTGGGCGCCATCCCCAACCGACCCGAGGCTGGATGGAGAACAGATGCTCATGGTAGTGGGCACAAGATTTCTGCTGTTTTCTGGGAAAATGAGCAAAGTCCATACTGTGTTATTTATATCACTCAAGAAGTAGTAGCTGGACTGCTCTTTTTACCACGTACACTCCATACTATTTAGCATACAGGCACCCGTACTAGCAGCCTTTACTCCTTACAGACATCACCTGAAACAGCACATAAAATTGCTTACAGATCTATTCAGCGTTGAGGTATAGCAGCCATTTGCTATGCTCCTCATCATGCTCTGAGATGAGACCCCCCCTACCTTGGGTAGAGCAGCCAGCTCCTAATAACGGAGCTAATAACTCCTAATATCTTCTGGAGTCGTACTGATGGAGACCAAAGCCCGACCAAATACCAGGCAAGCTTTGCTAAGGCGCTGCCTGTTTGAAGAGGGAAGAGGCTAATTACACAGTGAATTACAGATTAAGGGGTGCCAGCAACACTTCAGCAGGACCCTGCAGTGCCACTGCGATGCGAGGGGTTAAAACGCGGTGAGGCCAGTGGAGGCTGGATGCTGGAACCATCCACCGGCACCAAACAGGGTACACAGCCCGGGACACGGCCAGGCCACCGAGGCTATTTTTGCCAGGCTCTGTCATTACCAGCCACGGACAATTACTATATTTAAAGTTCCAGACCCATAGGCAGTGCCTTACTTTATCGCCGTCAAGTACAAGGGCTATTCTTGGATTTACAAGCACAAATTGTAACCACAGAGCATTTGTTTTTATCTCCTTTTTCTTCAAAAACCAAGTCAAACTTGCGTATCTCAAGCCACGTGGCAAACTGCCTTAAAACCCAGGGGTCTCGGGGTAGGAGAATGCGTTTGGAAACATCTCTTTACATTTTCTTTACCATAAAGTGACACGGAAACACAGAGGGAGGAAGGTTTGCTGCCCCGCATCAGTGCATTAAACGCTATCAAGCGCTCCCCTGCTCCGGCACCTGAAACGCAGCGCCCTGGGAGGGTGTTGGGCAGCGTTTCGCCCAGTCCCCTCCTGCCAAGAGGGCGACTGTTGGCAGACAAAAGGCTCCTTTTTGTCCCTTACCTTTTTATAACTCCCCTCCCCGGCCGGCGCGGCTGCTTTCCTGATGACGTCACCCATGCCATCACCCTCCCGACTCATCTCCTTCGCTCCCGGGTCCTCACGTGGCCGGTGAAACGCTCCCCCCGGGGCATCTCAGTCTTTCCTCCGCTCTTCAATCGGCACCATGGGACCAAACGCTCGTCCCCAGAGCCGAGACCTGCAGCAGCCCACCGTCCCCTGCCCGGGATGCCTCCCCGGCCCCTCTCGCCTCCTGCCCGCTCCGGAGCACCTTGCTTTTCCCTAATAAAGTCAACAGCAGCGCCGGAGCCTCGGCCAGCTGATGAGAGGGAGGCGAGGGCTGAGCCGGCCAGGGAAGCCGCGTCCTCCTCCAGCCACTGCCAGCGCCGGATAAAAATAGCCCCGAGCCCTCACCGGCTACACAAGGGCAGGAAAAAACCCGGTATCTGATTTCAAAATCCAAGCCTGGCGGGGTAGTCACGGCTACAGCAGGCAGGAGGAAGGGGCTTTCTCACAGGGTTTTCCCCGTGGAAGTTATCCTAATGAAATTCCGGGGGTCGGAGGAGTTGCCCACGGCCGCGGCAGTGAACCCAGGCCGAGCCGGAGCACCCTCAGCCCTCGCACGAGGATGGGCAGTCACGGCAACGTCAACCACAAGATGAAGGTTTTTTTCCCACTCTTTAGACAAAAAACACCAGGACGACCCAAGGGGGCTATTTCTTGGCTAAACCAGCCTTTTAAGGTACAAAAAAAAGTTTCTAGGAATTAACCAAGAGCTCAAAAAGGCGTTCAGCCTTAACCTGCCGCCTGCCTTGTGGGCTTGCAGAGCCTTGGGACACCTGCAATGTCTCATCCCTGCTCAGGGGTGGCCAAGCACCCCAGACCTGGCTCCCGGGGGGCTCTGCAGCCCCCAAACCTGCACCGCTTACAGCTCCAGCTCGTGCCTCCAGCAGTCCTGCCTGGAGACTCAGGCTTCCCAGGCACGGCTGCTGCTCCCCGACCTCGCGCAAATCCTGCTCGGTCCCTGCTGAGATCCCACCTCCGTCTCACCCATCACGGTGTGCGATGTTCGCTCCGGATCAGCCGCGGGTGGGCAGGGAGAGGCAGAGATCACGCGCTCGAGGCTGGCATTTCTATAGGGAATACTTAGAAAGGTGGAATTGATGCCACAATTTCTCAGTGATCCTCAAAACGTGGCGCAGCAGCAACAAAAGTACTGATTTCTGGTGCCACACAACCACGCTGCATGCCAGATGAGTAATTTTAACAACCCTCCAAAGTTTACATGTTTAAATGACATATCCAAGTCATGTTGACATCATTTCACCCAAAATGCGTATTCTAGTTAGATCACCAGCTCTAACGACATACGAACCACGCATCACGGCATTACTCTACTCTGAAATTTCAGGAAAAAACAGTAATAATAAGCAGGACTGTTCAATTCCATTCTTGTCCCACAACACTGCTTTGTAACTGCAATTCCCAAATGAAACAAAGTCATTCTCTGGATATTTAATTATTTTTAGTTCCCCTCCACCACTGACTCATTGTGTCCTTTCCTGCTGTTGCTAAATTAACTTCCTCTCCTGGCCGTGGGGATGGATCCTGACACAATAAATCTGAAAAAATAATAAATAATAAATCTCACAGCCCAAGAGGAAGGATGTGGTAGCCAGGAGGACTGGGCTGGGGGCTGAGCTTGCAATTTGTCACATACTCCCCCCCCTGCCCCAATTTGGGACAAGCTCCCGCATCACCCTGCCCTCCGTTGTCAGAGGGGGATGTCCCCAGACCCGTTCCTGGGCTGAGCTGGGGAGCCCGGCCCGGTCCCGCTGCGCCCGTAGTACCCAACGCGCAGGGGGAAGGATGCTGCGTGAACTCCCATCCCTCCGCAAACTGACATCAAAGTCAGCCCTAAGGGAAGGAAGTGACACAGTTTATCGAAAATATTTTTAGCGCTTTTCACCTACATTTAAAAAAATGGTTTATCCCCCGTTTCAGGTTTCAGGCCAGCTCACCTCTGCCCTGCCCTCCGAGACGGGATGCTCCAGGACCAGCCTCACGGAGACGCAACCCCTGAGGAGATCCCACAGAGCTGGTCTCAGCCTCCAGTGAAAGCCCCGCTTCCAGCAGCCGCCTCGTCCAACGCAACAGGAGAAAACCAAACGAGGTTAAGAAGCACGGCCGGGAGCCCCTGCACCCCCATAACCATTGCTGGGGGCAGATTTGGGTGCCCTGCTCGGTGACCAGGACCAGACCTGGCCCTGCACTCCTGGGAGGGGCATCTCCCCACTAGCAGAGGAATGGCCAATTTAAACCCTGGATATCAAAAACACAAGACGAATGAATTTTGTGATTGTCTCAGTGCAGGGACCAAACCCTTTGGTGTTTGTCTCCTTCCCCACCCGATGCAAAAAGCCACCGCGGGCAGACGGGCAGCAGGGCTGCCTGCACTGGGCAGCCCAACAAACTCCCGTGACCGTCCCTCTGGCAACCGGCCTCTGCTTGAAACACCCCCCCCCACACCCCCACCCCCAGCTACTGGGTTTAAACAAACAAAAAAAGGCAATGTCAGGGGCGACACCGTCAGGTACGCTCCACGTTGGCATCACCAGCCAAGGACTAGCACGCCAGACTGCATCAGAAGGAAACCGGCCTCCATGGCCACAGCCACGGCTTCTCCAGCAGCCCACGGCAACGCTGGCGGGGGGAGGGGGGGAGAGGTGGCCATGGCCACCTCAGTCCAGTTTGCTTTTTATAGCACGAAGGGAAAGCTGAGAACGGGCGTATCTGGAGCAGGTCAGATGTGTGGGAGCACGGGGCCACGGACCCAGCGCCGCGGGGAACACACCGGCCGGGGATGACAGTGCTCGAGTTGTCCTTATGCAAGGCGAGGAAATAGGACACATCAAGTTTTGTGTGCTTTAAACATGCCTGCGTATGGACAACCAAACAGCTAAATTTAACTCTACTGTGCGTACGTAACGCTTGCTTGAATCAATGAAAAAACCCTCAATGCTGTTGGAGCATCCTCCACTGGGGGAGGAAACCACCACCGTCCCCTTTCTGTTGGGGATCAGCTCCCACACACCGCCGGTTACCAAATTAGTGGATAAAACCCCCTAAATTCCCAGCAAAGTTCAATGAAAGCACGCCAAGCACCCTCCCTGTGAAACCGGCGTTCGTGGCCATGGGGCGCTCGGGCCAGCATACGGAGGTGGCTTCCAGATTCACAGAAATCTCAAGTTGCCAGAACTACTTCGCAAAACGTTTATTTTATTGTAAAGTTTGGAAGAAACCTCTTCAGACAGTCCCTCCAAAGCACAGCATCCTTCCAGTGCAGAGCGGCGGTACAAGGCACTTACAAGTCACTGGAAATTTAGGGATGAGATGGACCATGCCCTCCCCTCAATGATGCTTCCCTGAGTTTTTGCGCTCCAAATGCTTTCCATCTAGTTCGCAGAGCTCTTTCTTTTCTACCTCTGCCTAAACAAGAAGGCCTTCAGCCTCAGCTGTCTAAAATGCAGGCTTTATTTTATTTTATTGTAAGTGGCTTGGGATGCAGGGTCAGCGTGCTCGGCCACATCAACTGTGGGTCCTCTGCTGTACCACTCTGCAGCGTCCCTCCAGCCACAGGCCAGCAGCTCTCCGGCTCTGCCAGCGCTCCACGCTGGGTTTCGTGGCATTTGAGGTTTTCTCCAAGGCCCGTCTCTTGAGGTTATATTCTGCCACGAGAATCTGTATTCGCTTTAATGAAAAAGATGATGACAGCCTGGTATTTTTACATGCCACGAAAGCCTACAAAACCCTGAAGATATCAAACAAAAGAAACCTAATAAAAAAAATTTTTTTTTTTTTAATGAGCCCTTCATATTTTAAGCTTGTGATTTTTATTGCCCAACTTTTATGGTTTGGTGCTTGGTGGGGACCTGGGAGCGGTGGGGGCCACCCAGCCTTGCCTGGTCCATGCCCTGGGCAGCCAGCCTGACCCACAGCGACACCAGCACCTCCCCACTGCAGGGCTCTTTCCAACCAGCCCCCCCGGAGAGACACGCACAAACCTGGCATCACCAGAGCGGCAGAGAGTCAAGGCTGATGCACGCACCCAGACCAGGTCCCAGGAGAACACACGGGGCCGAGCAGGATGCTCCACACACCCCAACCCGCCAAAGAAATTATTTCTCAGCAAATAAAAATCTCATTTTTCACATCAGATTTTTTTTTTTTTTTTTAAATTTTCTTTGCCTGTGTAAAGCCTGGTAACATCTCCCGAGAGACCCTCCCGCCAGCAGATAGCTCAGACCGTGACTGATGCCAGCGCACAGAGCCAAAACCGGTTCCCACGGGCAACTGCCTGTTTGGAGTCTCCTGCCTTAGGCTGGGGCTACGGGTGCCGAGGGGTTTTTCCACTTTTAGAGACGCATTAGAAATCAACCCAAGGAGACGATGTAAATCCAGACGTATTACCCACTCATACAGCGGTGGCAAAGACACACAGAGGAAGGCGGCAACACCCTGAAGAGTCCTGTTTTGCTCCATGCAAAGGTGGACCTACCAGGCAATGCTGGAAATACACATTTACAAAGCGAACTGAAACATTAGCTAAGGCTGCAGGCCAGTAAAGCACTGCTAATACACACACTAGAATAAAACCTTTATTTCCATGCTAAGGCCCGGATTTGCACGCTGGCCTTTTATACTGCAGGAGCTCGGGACCTCACAAAACGTAGACCCACTGTGCAAGAGCCGACATTGCTCTTGTAAAACTGTAGGAGCAATATGGAGCCCTAAATGAAACGTTTGGCATAGGAAAAGAAATCGGTATGAAATAGGAAAAGAGAAATAACTAAGAGAAAAATACACAGCGGGAAGAGTGGCTGCAGCCTCCAGGATGTGGTCATGGGAAAGATGTCAGACGCTGGGACGTCCTGACCATGGAGGACCCGGCTTAAATTCAAACGACGGACCTGACTTAGCCACATTCAAAACCCCAGGAGGACCTAGGGCCACCTCAATTTCAGAGAGCAGCAGTGCCAGCTCATTTATGGTATGAAACAGGACTTCGGAGGCAAGGCACAGCATGCAACAGGAATACCCTCCTCTTCCTCAGCACCCACCTGCGCTGTGCCCTGCCCCCAGCACCCTCCCTGCCGCGGAGCTCATGTGCCAGCCGTGACGTGGTCATGTCAGAGTTTTTCTGCTGAATTTCTCCAAAACAAACACATTTTCAAGTTTTCCCCCTGCGTTGGCTTGTTCCTCTATTTGGTTTATTTTTAGTTTATTTAGCAGCTTCAAAAAAAGGGGCGAGAAGAGGGAGGCGAGCAGAATTACATGCTGCCACCCTCCTCCCCTGGGACACTCCGAGCAGCCATCAAAATCCTATCATTGCTGGCTTCCAGTCGATCCGAAACCCGGGATTGCCGTCCACAAAAGGATTAAAACTTGGCCTTTAGGTTAATGGGTTTGGGAGGGGGCTGGGGCTGCTCCTAATCTTTGCAGTGTCGTAGGAAGGTTTTGAAACAGATTTCATTTGAAAAGACCGTTTCTCTGGACTTTTTTTTTTTTCTACGATTTGCATGCTTTCTGGCTGTTTTCACTCTAATATTTATTGGTTTGGAGGAGAGGAACCAATTCATAAACAAGCAAGTAGATTAAAGCAGATAAAAGGCGGCAGCAGCGCTGCCATCGCAGCAAGCCCAGCGCATTAACATGCAGGGATGCTGGCCAGGCCTGCGCCGCAGCTCGGCATCGGCTCGGCTCGGCATCGCTCGCCCACCACCATGGCAGGACCCGCTTCCACCCAGGAAACAATGCGCAACCTTTAACCCTTGCGTTCCTACAAGTATGCCGGGAAAACATCCGCTGCGCAGAAACAATGGCACCATTTATTAATGCACTAGACAGCAACAGGCTCCGAGCTGCAGAAAAATCAGATCCCCTCAAAAGGGAGGCTGAAAAAAAAAAAACCCAGGATTTTTTTTTTTTGCAAAGAAGCTAAAAATGGAAATTCATTTCCAGAAGCATTTGCTGGATTGAAAACATTCAGTGAAAAATCTCTTCAACTCTTCTCTCTCTGTACATACATACGCTTTTGTATCTTTTCCCTTCACGATGTATTTTGCAATATGAGACATTTTGTCTTAAAACACAGACTGAAGTTTAAATTAAATGCGGTGGTGGAGAAAATGAGGATATGCCACTGTCCTGGGCAAAGCCCCGTCTCCCGAGGGTCCAGCACTGCCGCTGGGAATGCCTGTTGGCTGTTTTGCAAAACACACTCCTCCGCACGTACGCAAAGGCATTTCTCAGCATCGCCATAGCAGATGGACAGGCGTTTGTGCATTTGATAATCTGCCCGTACCATCGAGCCCTAAACATGCCATTTTCTGTGCAGGTGCACCCAACAGCACCCACCCCCTCTTTACAGGGAAATGAAGCCACAATAACAGCCCACCCCAAGCTCTGACTTGCCCCACCAAAATAATCCTGACGCAAAAGCTGTTATTGATGCTGCCTCCCCCAGCGCTGCTGCCAGGCCCCAGGGCCCCCCCAGGGGACGGGGGGGGCTGTGATGGATGCTCAGAGAAGGAAATGCTAACCCCAAAACCCATCACCAGTTAGAATCATAGAATAGTTTGGGTTGGAAGGGACCTTAAAGACCACCCAGTTCCAACCCCCTGCCATGGGCAGGGACACCTCCCACTAGACCAGGTTGCTCAAAGCCCCATCCAGCCTGGCCTTGGATGATTCTTGCATGGATTCCATGCAATCCACGCAGCTCTTGCATGGATTATTTCGCGGAACAGCATAAACCACGACGAGACTGCATCTGAAAAGAATTATCTTGCAGGTCAGCTCTCATTCTTACATAAATACAGAAAGCACTGAGAAATACGCTATTATTTCTAAAATTCCCATCGCTCTCCTACGGCAGCTCCAGAACCGCGAACCCGCAGCTCGCTTACTTACACGGAGCAGTTTCATCAGGGCAGGCAGGCAGGAGGCAGGGGCGCAGGCAGCTGCCTGACCAACCCGCCCTCCGCCGGGCGAGCGCATCCCCGGCGCCCGCTGCGCCTGCCAGCCTCACATGGCGACCACAAAAGCCCCTCGGGCAAACAGACAGCTCCTCCCCGCCACGGCCGCTTCCAGCCCGCTGCCCTGAGAGCCTCGGGATGCCCCGGGGGCAGGAGACCACGGTGTAAACCCGAAAAGGCGGACGCGGGCTGCCCGCACCCCCCGACACCCCGGGGCCGGCGGCGGGGCGGAGGCCGGCGGAGCGGCTCGGCTCGGGCGTGGGGGGCGGCTGGGATCGGGGGGCCAAGCTCGGATCGTGGGGGCCAGGCCGCGCTCGCCCCTTACCTGGTAGGAGCAGTTTTCCTGGTGTACCATCTCCGTGCATCATCCGCCGCTACCGCCCAGCCGCCCCGCGGGGTCTCCGGCCCCGGCGGGGGAGGAGGAGGAGGAGGAGGAGGATGGGGAGAAGAAGGAGGAGGATGGGAAGAAGGAGGAGGAAGAGGATGGGAGCCCGGGCCAGCCGCCCGCCGGTAAGATGGATGCTGCCGCGCTGCTCCGCCTGCGCAGCGGCGGCTCCGGCGGAGCTCGGGGAGGGGGAGAGCCCGGTCCCGCCTCCGCCGGCGGCGGCACAAAGAGCGGGGGGGCTCCGCGCGGGGCTGGTGCCAGCCGCGCTCCTCCGCGGGGAAGCGGGGGGGGGGGGGAAAAAACCCAAATAACCGCCCCTAGACACTGCGCTATGGCTGGGAAGTTCCTCCCCCTCCGGCCCCGGGGCGATGCTGCGGCAGCCGCAGTTCCAGCCCCCCCAGTTCCAACCCCCGCCCCCGCCCCCCTCGGCTCCATCTGCCGGAACGGGGTCGCTCCGCAGCTGAACCGGCCCCGGCGTGGCGATGGACCACGGCTCCAAGGACCGCAGCCTGGGATGCATCGCCTCCCCGAGACGCTGCGAGACCCCGAGCTGCGAAATAAGATCTGAAAGACACCTTTCTTTTACTCTCTGCCGCAGAAACATAGCGCAATCTTTACTGGAAAAGGCTCTGCCCTACATTTCCAGCTAATTATACCTCCACCCTGCAGCGAGGGGGAACGCGGAGCCCTCTGCCATAGCACCCGCTTGGCCTGGGCTCCAACCTCGGATGCGACCTGGTTTTGGGCAGAGGGATGGATGGAGGCAATGCTTGCGCTCGCCCCAGCGCCCTTCTCCCACCACTCTAACCCTTCTCTAACCAAATTTCTCCAAAGAAAAGGCCAGTGAAGATGAGGCAAACATCCAGCGCTGGCTCTGCAGAGCCTTTCTGCAGGATGATGGTTTGGTGGGCTGAGCTGGCACTTGCAACCTGGGGACAGTGAAGTCTCTGTGTCCCAGGGCTGGGAAGCCCCTCTCCAGCACCCCCATCATTACACACACAGCAGGAATTCACTGCCATTTGCAGAATACTCCTGTGCTACCCCAAAATAGCATTGCGAGATTATCAAACTTTCTTCCCTGCTTGCAAGCTCAGGCTCGAGGCAACAGAATAGAAGGAACTGAACCCTAATTTTGCTTTCTATTTTAAAAGGAGAGACTGGAAAGAATGGCGGGACAAGTGCATAGTTTATAATTCTCTGCATTTGCAACCTGCTGAGTGCTGGGTTCTCAGTTAGCTCAAGTCAGCTCAGTTTGACTTTGCCACTCATTTTCCAGGGGGTAACATGTACCCCAACAGCCTCATTCGCAAGAGTTTGGGGTCTGGGCCACAGCTGGATGCGAGGATTCAGCAAGTCGCATGTTCAGTCCCTATTTTTGGCTGGACATGGACCATCCGAGGGGCACCAAAGCACCCAGAGAGCGACGGCAGTGCCATGGGTTGAGCTCGCACCATGCACTGCCTCTTACCCGGGCAGGCGATAGCGCTTTGGCTCGCAACTAAAAGAAATTCCATGCCTCGCCTTCCTTCGTTCATCAAATAGGGCTTTATTCTGCTCCTAGTCACAGCCAGCTGTGGCTACATTCAGAAATGCACATGACTGTGAAACCCAGAAACACTTGCTCACAGAGCGTCTCAGATTTGATTCCCCGCACCAGATGTGCCTCTGGAAAAAAAAAGGCCTTTGTGGGATCATCGCTTTGCCCCAGCTTTCCCAGCTTCTCACCCCCACAAACAGGCCAGAGCCTCTGTGGGTGGATGGCGAGTCCCCGTGCAGCTGGAGAGAAACCCCCAGACCCGCCTCAGCTCCAACCCTCCTCCTCAATGCCTTCTCTCCTGCAGGAGTAAGAGCTTTGAAAAAAAAATAGAGCTTTCATTTAAAAAGAAAAAAATAATATCTTCTGCATAAGTTTTTAAGAGAAGATGAAGTCATGCCTGTTTTTTACTGGATCTGCAAAGAGTCCCATTCAACTAGGCAGCTATTTCCAAACATCAAAATAAAGAATCCCCACTTTTCAAGATACCGCATAAATCTTTGGAAAATTATCTGCGGCAAGCTGAAAGCAGCCCCACATATTACGTAATCTCTAATGCCATTTATTATGTGCATCACAAGGAAAACTCCTGAAATTACCCCCCACTTCCCACGTGCGGGTCTATCTATAACGGCAGTGACTCAGAGCTGCTCCGCACGCAGCAGATTCCCAGTGGGAACTGCACCAACCTCCCGGCACCCAGGCCTGGTGTGGCACGGGGCAAGCCCCCCCCAGTCTATTTAACAGCTTATTCCTTTTGCAAAATTCGGCTCAGCATGTCACCCGCTGCAGAAAAGCCCCCCGTTTGCAGCAAGTCTCTTCCCTCCAGGGCAGGGAGCCCCGCACGAGCCTGCGATGCAGCCGGAAAGGGCCAGGCATTGCTCTCAACCTCTGGATGTGCTCCTCTGTTCTGCATCCGTTTGCGATTACCCGTTCAGAAATGAGGCAGGCAGGCAGGTAATAATTAAAGCAATGAGTAATTAAATTGAGTGAAAGGCTTCTGGCAGTCCTCCAGGTGGGTCAATGGGAAACGATGCTCCTGGATGAAGGCAGTGAGCAAGCGCTGCTGCTCACCACGGAGGCACAACCCAGCAGGAAGCCCCAGGAAAGCCCTGATGACCCCCAACAGCCCCTCTCGGCTGGGGGGTACCTGCACTGCCTCCTTAGGGCATCTGATACCACTTATGTGATGATCTAGACAAGTTTTCCTGAAGCTTTCCCCCAAACCAGCTCCAAACTAGAAATGTGTAGTTCAGAAAGCCCCGGAGAACGTCTCCAGGGGGTCTGATACCAAGCCGGGGACACCCGCACGAAACACTTCCCTTCAAGCCCCCGCTTCCAGGTCTCCTCCAGAGGGTCTGGGAAGATGCTGCTCAGAGGCAGGGTCAACCTTGGCTGAGCAGCCCCCCAGCCTGGACCTGTGCTGTGGTTAAGGCGGGCCACCAGGAACAGACCAGGCCTGATGCCCTGCACGCTTGCAGGGCTTTAACGGTGAGGACACAAGAAATTCAATCCCATGGCGCAGGCAGCAGCATCCCTCCACTTAGTCCCCGCAGACACACCGCTGGGGCAGCTGCTCCGCAGAGAAAGAAGACACAGCTTTACCAGACACTCTCAAATTCTTGTAGAGAAACAACAGGATTTCATTAATTACCCATCTACAGAAGGAGAAAACACCTGGTATCCCCAGTTCTGGGGGAAAATATATATAAAATATATATACCAGCCGTATTCGCAGCAGCAGGTGTCAAATGCAGGCAGCGCCGCTCCTGCAGGCAGGCTGGCCCTGCTGCCCCATCGCAGCCCTCGGCGCTTTCCCTGGCTGCCGCATCTCTGCCCCAGGCCCAAGGCAATCATTAACAGGGGAGAAGGGGATATCAGCCGAGGTCATCAACTCTCCCATCATCATTCCTACTCGGGGAAAACACTCCTTAAAAAAAATAAAGCTGCGCAGTAAAGCCAAACCCCCCTGTTCACACCGCCTGGGAGCAGAGGGCAGCCGAGCGGAGCGCGTTCTCACCGCCGCGGGAGGGAAGGGAAGGAGCCCGGACGTATTACTCACATGAAAGCCACAGACAGCCCTTTTCCTGATGTGTTTGTCATTTCTCACTGTCTCACACATTTATTTTTACACACACGTGTCCGGCGCTGTGTGCCTGAACCCCACCAGCTGCAAGGACTCACAGAGCCCTTTAGCCCAAAAACTATGCAAGGGGAAAGGCAGCGTTCCTTCAACAAGGCAGGCTAGCGTTGGGTTTCCTTGTCTCCAATGAAAACACCAGAAACGATTTCCTGACCACAGTCATTCCTCGAGGGACCTTGGCAGGTGAAGCTGGGAAAGTTTATTTTTCAGGCTGGTATTGGCCAGCCCATTTGGTTGATACAAAAAGCTAGTCTAAATTAATAAGTTTTTTTTCTTCAAATTGCAAACCAAACATATAGCTGGATCAATTAATATGCTTTTCCTTCAGATCTCAAAATAAACATACAGCTGGGTCATGTACCAGGCAGAAATGAGGTAGAAGATGAACACCGCATCACTTGGGCACAGCAGAGGGAGAGGCAGGGAGCCCGCCCTGAGCGACCCCCACCGGCCTCTCAGGGATGCTCCTGCTGACCCCGAGCCCATGGGCTTGCCCAAGCACAGCAAGCTTGCAGGGAACCAGGAATTATATACGGCATCACGGGATTTCAGCTTTATTTGCTGATGATTTCCTAGGAGTGATGGATTTAGCTCCTCTTTAAGCCAAGCTAAAGCTTTTCCAGGGTTTAAATCTAGCAAGGAAAAAAAGAAAAAGATTACTTTTTTAATCAGTTAATACTAGACATCTGCTTGGAACGGGGAATATTTGTTTGGATTACATACATATACAATGCTTTAGACTATTACTTTTTTATTTAAGGAGGATGATGCTGAGGTGTTTTCCATCATTTTGGATGCGTAACTCTTCTCTACAAGGGGATAAACCTCCGACAGTTTAAGAATCCAAACAGTGCCCTTCCCTCCTCCGCGCTCCTGTTACTTCCACAGAGGTTTCTGGAGCCCTTTACAGACAGCAGCGTCACAAACCCCTCCTGAAACACTTGGGTACCAACTGTTCAATTTTTAGGATAAAAACTTGTGCGCTGAAATGTTGGAATAAAACTCTTCTTGTTCCTTTGAGGACCAAATATGACTTTATCAGGGAAATGCAGGGGAAAAACCCCACTCTATAGTGAGTTACTATTAGTTTGGAACTTGTATGTGACCAGGGAATAAAGGAGTACCAGGAAGGATACCCTCTGCACTTTTATTTTGATGCAGAAGTGCACATCTTGCGCTTTTAACAGCCTCATGCTCCATTTTTCATCTAAAACCATCACTTTTCTCCACATCCTTGCCATTACATAATCGAACCATGATTTTCTCTTCCCTCAAAACATGGAACAGAAGGTGACAGTAATTTCACATTCTGGTACCTCCGATGCACAGGATGTCAAGCACTTTACAGGGAATTGGAGTGAATAATTTCAGTCACCCAAGTACTTACTACTTTCTGGTGATACAAAAGTGGTAAAACATATGGTAAACAACCAGAGTTTTCCATGAAAACCATCTAGAAAGACTCGCTGGTACTGTTGCACAGGCTTACTTTTCAATTATACAATTTATAAGCTGGATCACACTTGCTTAATACAGAATTTACACGGGGTCTGATGATGAGCAGGCATGAAAGCCCACCAAGTATGTCCTGCTAATGAATGGCATCTACCAGCTCCTAAGGAGCCTGGGGAGAAAGCAACAGAAAAGCTACAGCTGCCTCCTTGCAATTTTGTTTATATTCTTAAGAATAAGCCGCTCTTTTGGAAATGTAATATTGACAGTATGCAAAATGCCATGGAGAACGTAAGCTTTTCAGCAGGACAGGGTGAACCTCTAAGTTTTTGTACTAGCATCAATAAATTAAAATGATGCAGCCCACCTCGCTCTGCAATGCTACTTCTGTCCCATTCGGGAGGGGATTTGTAGCAAATCCCATCAGCTACAGACAATTTTCAGCATTTTTAGCCTGTGCAGGCAGACGGTGCCGTGCAGGAGACCCAACGTTCAGTGAAAGCAGACGGGCTGGGTTAGCTGGCACCAACCACGCGACACTCTGTCACAGCCTATTATTTTTACATCGCCTCTACCCAACCAAAAATCAAACCTCGCCCACCAGTTCTCCCCACAGCCGCCGTGCAAACTAGCCCCAGGGCTAGCTGACCCCCAGCAGCATCCCCAGATGGCCGATGGACCAAGACGTGCCCCCGCCAGCGCTGCCCGGACCAGCTGTGCCCGACCTCATCCTCCTGCCTTCGCCAGGAGCAGCCAGGCACTGGCAGCCGGGGCATCCGCACCCGGCACGGCCACGCCGCCGGCTGAAATAAAGGCGAGACCCCCCCGATTTCATCTCAAAAGCCCATTTTCTGCTGCGAGCTGTGCCTGGGTGAGGGGATGCTGGCACCAGCGGGAGGCACCCAGCAGCTCCCCCAAAACACCTGAGATCTTACGTAAAAGATTCCCAAATCTGCAGCCCTATAAATATTGATAGATAATAACTGAAAATCATTAAAGCTGTTTCTTCTGATGCATGAGCTCTGAGTAACGTCTTTGTCAGATCTCTTGGATAACAAATTTGGTAGAAGTTTTTAACGGAGCTAATAACCCAGTTTCGTGTTTTCAAATTCCCCTTACCATGCAGCCCGCTCGGGCTTGCTGTGTGCAGCTTGCAGGCAGGCTTTCCTATCCCTCCTCCACCACTGATTTTTTTTTTTTTTCATTTTCATTTTTCAAATATAAATTTCTTTTATATTTGCATTGGCCCCCCATTACGCAGCCTTGCATTTTAACAAGAAGGCAGGGAGAGAAATTAATGTATTTTCCAACAATGAAGAGAGAAAAGGGGGAAAAAGTGGCATGAGAAGAGGGGGTAGAGAGAAACTTTCCCTGAAAGGTTGAAGGACAGGGTGGCCTTCAGCTTCGTCAGACTGGGGACAGCAGGAGTTACACGGAAATGTTGATGAGCTGGAAGCAGGTACAGAAATCCCACGTCCCATGCTCAACACTTAGCAACCATTAAGTTACTGGTCTGGGGCCAAAAGCAATTTCTGGATGAAATATTAAGCCCTTTTAATTGTGGCAAAGTCCCAGAAACTCCAGCCCGGCCATGCAGGCAGACAGCACTATAACCTGCATTTCAATATGGGCGATTCATTTGCCTTTAGCGTGGCACTTACCAACAGGCTGCACCAATGTTCATCCGATAACAAAAATTAGGCGCCGAGTTATCAATCATAAATTAAGCCACTGACCCCACGGGAGTCAGAGGGCAACATCTGTGGGTGGGGACGGGATTATCCCTCCGCCGGTCGCCTTGAGCCCGTCTATCCCTTTCCATTCCCCTCGTGCTCTCCAGCAGGGAGCAGCTGAGAGGGCTTATTTCTGGGCTGGCTTTATTTTGCAACTTTATTTTAATTGCAAAATGGATGGTAAAAGCACAGAACGGGGACTCGCAGGCTGAAGAAGTAAATAAACCATACTACAAACTCACTCTGAAATTAAGTTTCTTTTCCAGCCAGCCAAATACCATAAGATACTAATACAAACAGGTAACAGCAGTGTCCTTTAAATGCTTCCTCAATAAAAGCATGAGTTTACAGAGACAAACCTCCCTCTGAGTCATGGTCAGGATAAAAATAGACAGAAGGGGATTCTTCACACAGCTCTGAAGTCTGATGTCCCTAACTCCAAGCTCACTGACACAGCCTGGAAGAAATACACCCCTTTTTTCGGGTCTATTTATACTATGCGCACAACTCTCCAAAAATCAATAAGCCTTCAGAGAGGTTCAGACTCCTACACTGTTGGGATCAGGGGTTTTTGGAAGGGTGCGATTACTGTGTGGGAACAAACCTGGGTCCATCCGTGCAAAACCTGGCTCTTGTTTTAGGTCTATTTTACATTGTCAGCCTTTAAGAAAATGGACGTAAATCTGATTTTCTGAGTTTGACTCACAACCTCACTGTCACTTGAGAAAGAAGAAAATAATAATCCTCTTGTGCTGTAGCAGCCTGTAAGGTTGGAAAGCTAATTACAACTAATGGACACGGCACATTTTGCAATGGGTATCAGTTACAAGCTCCAAAAACAATACCATCAGCGATAAGAAACCTCATCCCTGCCCGTTCCTGACACCACAGCCCTCCACGGGAGACTGCCGGGTCGCAAAACCAGTATTTAAAAGAAGGCATGGAGTTACATCCCTCGGCAGGGCAGGCACACTAAGCATGAGGCTGGAAAAAGCTAAAAATAACAGGATAAGCAAGGGTGGATCCCAGCTGAGCCTTATTAGTCATGGAGCGAAGGAGCCACGCGGGGCTGCTGCCTGGTGGCAGAGCCGCACCATATAAGAGAATGACTCTTGTCTCTGAAATCAGATTTTCCCCCTCTCCTGTTCTGCCTCAGGCACACTCTTTTCCTCCGAGCAGACTTGCTCTGGCAGCCTTCAGCTCCTACTAATAATATGGTGTATTGTTTTCTGCAAGTCTTTAAACGGAATAAAGATCACGGGTGATTCATTTTAAGGTGTCTGCTGGAATCGGACCAATATTGATAGGCAGGCATGTAAAGGGTTTATTATAGGTTGGCTTTTTTTTTTTTTTTTTACTTACACCATCTTTGTGTCAAAATTGAACGTTTGAGGTGAATGACGACTGAGTCACAGATGGCAGAAGAGCCTAGCAAAGGCAGCGCTTGCTCCTGGAGGAGTAATTGGGATGAGTAGAAAGGGTAAGGTGCAACGCGCCATGTTTTACCTTGGGATGAAGCCATAGGACAACAAAGGGAACAATCAATAATCAATCAATATTCAAACACGGCTTAACGTGGTGGGAACCGCCTCCAAGGCTGCTCCAGCAGCACTCGGCCACACCAGCCTCACCATTCGCCTCATCTTCTCCCTTGGCGCTAATTGCAATTACAGCACCACACCGGTCCTCCCACTCTCCACCCAGCCAGCGCCAAAATGAGCAGGGCCATCGCCTTGCCAAGGGGACGCGAGTGACACCGTCCAGTCCCTCAGCCCAGCAGATGCGTAGCTGCCCGGTGCCCATCCTGCCCGGGCTCTGCTGGGTGGGTGCTGAGGGCACATCCCAGGGCCACCTCACCCAAAGTCACGCCGTTGCCACCTGGACATCCCAGCCCGGCAAAGGCACTGCTGGCAGCTTTCCAGCACCTCAACTGTGAAAATCCCTGGGAGTGCTCAAAATACCTGGGAGCAGCACGTCAGGGCCACGTTTGCACACAGTGGCTCCTTGTTCCTGAGGCCAAAATGCAGAGAATTACCGTTTGTTCTCAAGACGGGGGCTGTCTTTGGAGCTTCTCTAAGCACCACCACATTCACCCGAAGCAGCATTCCGCTCTCCGAGCCCCTTTTCCGGCAGGACCAACGCACACACAATGCGTTCAGGCTCCATGCGCTATTCCGATATAATTTTCAAGTTTAAACAGAAGAAACGCTAATTAAGCAGCAAAACGAGGCTTTAGTACTTCAACGCTCGTGAAGACAAACGAGAAGTCAAGTATAAGAAAGAAGAGAGAGCAGCGCTGCAAATAAAAACCCTGCCTTGGCCCGATTTCAGCCTTTGCAGCTGGCCTGGGGAATCGGAGCACTCACCCCAGCCTGCGCCCTGTGCATTTAATGTTGTGTTTGACTTCTGGCATGTAACGTCAAGGACATTAAATTCACCCTTATGCCCGCCGGGGCAGGCTGAGGTGGCTGCAGGACTAAGCCTAAACCCTGCAAACAAGCTCAGTGATGTTTTTGCCAAGCTCCAGGAAGTCCCCAGCAACGAGGTATTGGCACAACCTCTCCATACGCCATGAAGCTGAAGCTGGTTTGGGGCCTCAGACTCCCTCTACAGAGAAACTACAGTTTATATTTTTTGTGTTTCACCAAACTATCAGTGCAAAAGGAGCTGGGGAAAAGCTGCTCACAGAAAGAAGGCGCTCAGAGACGGTGTTTGCTTTCTGCTGCATGGCTTCTCCCTCCATCACCTCCGCCGGGAGCTGCGAGCCCAGAGCAGAAGGATAACAAATGGCATTTTAACTTGAAAGTAGAGCAACAGCCAGGCAGGTTCGTAAACCGAGGGATCGTGGTCACCCCTTCAGTGTCACCTCCACGCCGAGGGGCATCCCTGCATCCTGCACACCTGCATGGCCTCTGCGTGCCCCTGCACCTTGCCCCGGGCTGGCTGCGGTTCTCCGCTCAATCAGTTCTATACCGAGCGTAGGCAAGACATCTTTTGGCCCAAAGCGCTGCTGCTGGAGGTCAGAGAAAGCTGCGTGGTCTCTCCTCGCCTGTTCCAGAGAAGTTGGCTTTGGCACCTGACGGGTTGCCGTTTGCTCCAAGCCACTGATGCACCAACCCAGAGAGAGCAAAGGAAAGCTTTCCGTAATAAATACAATTATTTAGCATTTTCTTTGTCCTTGCTTGTGGCCACGTTTCTGCATGTCGCGCGTGGGCTGTAGGATGTTGTCTGGGGTGGCGGGGGCTGTGCTGGAGCTTGCATTGGCACCCCATCTAGGGAGCAGACCCTAGGTCTGGCCTGAAGACAGCTTGGTTTTCAGGGAACAAGGGAGAACGGGAATGGGGGATACCAAATAGCTGAACCATAGGAGGAAAAAGAGATGGCGATGAGAATGCTTTGCTGCCACAGCAAAGCAATTACAGTTTAAAGTTACAAAATAAATTACCCCAATCTCTCGGGGCGCTGCTTTGGGGAGCAGAGAACCGCTTTGCTTTGCCGGAGCGGGTATTACTCCAAGGAATACCTATCGCCAGCCTGGAAACAGCAGGAGCATGTCCAAGGCATGGAGATACTTCTACTGTGGAAAGTTTATTTTACCAGAAGCTGTTGTATCTCCGCCAGACATGTGCTATGTTACATGTTTACTAGTTTTCCTCCAAATACATTACTTTAACAAGCAAAAAAACTTTTAATAAAGCTACAACTACTACGTCAAGCAAATTGGCTCTGTCTCTGGGATGAAGTGCTGCCTCTTGGGGATCAAGGCAGCGACATCTGCCTGGTTGGATCCAGACATCAAACTGCTCCAGCCTTGATTCCAGTTATGTTTTGCACTGGACCAAACAAAAAAAATAAGAGTAACTAACAGGCATGCCTTAAGCAGTGTGCTATATTCTACAGACAACACCGGCTGCAAGCTCCAGCCTTGTTAGCGCGTGGCTTCCTAAAGGCTGAAGCCCTCAGAAGAGTTTCTGGATGCTGCAGAAGCTCTCCAGCATCTATTATTAATATCAGCAATTTCAATGATATTAACCTTCAGCTAATGCTAAGTCCACATCATTTAATGAGTACGAAAGCATACAGATAACAAGGCAGGAGGGACAGCAGACGAAGTGCCGGGGCAGATGGAACTTCAGAGCCATCCTGAAACGGCAGAGCAGCTCCCTAAGGATAACACAGCTTTCCGCTCCATGTCGGACTGAGCCATGCAGAGGGCTGGGATGGGGAACAGCAAGCAAAAGATATATGTATATGGCAGTACGGTATACAGGGACAGCCGGTACTACCTGTAAAATGTGGGAAACCGTTATCCACACATCTTAAGGACAGCCTGGACTGACATTTCTTGGGAAACAGGTACAGTTCATCCAGCCTTTGTACAGGGAGAAGGACTGGATAAGCTCCTGAGCAACTTTTGTGTGCAATTTAAATAGTCTTAAGGTATGCAAATACTAGCCATTTTGGTCACTTGAGGATACGTTTTAAAAAACTGCCAAGAGAAGCGGGAGGGGACAAGGCTGTACAGAGGTCTGATCTGCAGGCGCATGCCCTGATTTTCACCTATTTTGCCCTTCCCAGGATCAGACAACTGGAAAAGGTCCCGGAGATGTTTTTTCAAGGCTACAGGATGTTTCCCTGCTGCCCCCAACAGCTCCCAGGTCAGCCTACAGAAGCAACAAGCTGGGAAACTTCCTCCTAAGAAAAAGCCTCTTTCATCTTTGCAAGGCACAGCCAGAAGCTGGCTTTATGATTTTCAACCTGAGAAATAATAGATGAGAAAGCAGAAGAAGAAAGAAAAGGCCAGCTAGATTGTGCCAGGATATATATGCTAAGCTATTGGATATTATGTATTAATGCAAATGCACAGCACAGAGAATTCAGTAAGGAGAAAGGATTCACAGATTAATTTTTTTCTAACTATTAAGAAGAGTTTATCATCAACCTCCTATCAGGCAAAGGAGACAGAGAAGAGGATGGCCACACATGACTCAGGTACAGAATTCTGGTATTTCCCCAAGTCCCTCTTTAATAAATTCAATAGAGGAATTACATTAAATAAAAAGTTTAGATTAAATTTTTAATAACTCACTAAAAGCATCGCAATTCCCTATGGACCGTACATACTAGCAGCTTTTGTATGCATAAAGAATTAAGCACTTTAATATAGTTCTCCTTTTTTTAGTGTTGCCATCTACCAACGGAGAGGGGATT
The DNA here is from genome assembly GCF_028500815.1 of Rissa tridactyla. NCBI lineage: Eukaryota > Metazoa > Chordata > Aves > Charadriiformes > Laridae > Rissa > Rissa tridactyla. The sequence continues at coordinate 9,039,948 of NC_071471.1, forward strand.
AAATCTCAGCCCGGCACTCCCCTTTCCTCCCCAGCCCCTCTGAATTGCAACTATTTCCTCCAGCGCAGCCAAATGCTCGGATTTCATTTTAACAAAGCACAGATGAGCTGAAATAAATGGCCTTAGCGCGATTTTCTCATTTAAAGGAGATCTATAGATCACTGAGCAGGAAACCCAGAGTGGTGATATAAATAAGATCTACCACTTCTGTGACACAAATGACTCCGCAGGCGCGACAGGGAAAGACAAAGCGCCGCAAAATGATACAAGTGCTTGAAAAAGCTGGAAACCCTTGAAGAGAAGAGCTATTATCTAGCACCTCACGTCTAAGGCAACAACTGCAGATAATTGCAAAAGGGAAACTCGTTTTCCACTGAAGCCATCGGTGCTTTGCTCACAGAAGGAGGATCGATTGCAGATCCCGGTCAGCGCGCAAGCTGGGAGAAATATTTTCAAATCTTTTTTACTTATAGCTAAGGAAAATTCTCAGGCAAAAGCAGAATTATTTGAAGTTTTAACAGCCAGCACAGAGTAAAGGCCTCTGCTGGAGAAGTCCAAGCCACTCCTCAGCACTGTCATTCTGCCCTGCAGCTGCGATGCTCGGCTGGGGATGTCTCTCTGGGGGAACGGCCCCTGGCTACAGGAACTCGCAGTCCAAGGTGTCCAGCCTTGGAAAAAAAATAATAATGAACTGATCAGATGATGTGATTATCTTAAACAGCTTCTTGTTTTAAAAAATAAATACCTGTACTGAATCATTGGGAGAAACTGGGAAATCAGATTTTCTTCCAGTGGTGATTATGCCCAATTTTCATGACTTAACTCGGAAATTTTATACACCTTCACAATGGGATTTCCCTTTGAAAATCATCACCAAAGTCCATTTTTCCCACCAAATATGAAATGGTGTTCCCTGTAAACCTCCTTCAGGCTGCACCTCCGCATCCTGGCCATGCTGTAAGTACAGTAATTTGCATGGCTGAGTGTGCCGACTTATTTGTTAAAATAGCTACCATACAGAAGTCTCCTAACACAAGAAAGTGAACATTTCATTTCACTAGGGGAAGTCATACAGCATCTGACTGCAAACTGTTTTGGAGTTCAGAAAGTTTATTTCACCTTCTCAGAGGCAGCTTGGCCAAAATATTGGTTTATTTCCCACAGAAGCGTTTACAAACTGTACCACACAGCGCAGGGAAGCTCACTCTGGCTTTCTATCTCTCCTTTGCTTTCTTTAGATGCGAGAGTAAATCTCAAGCATTCCTTGCAAACCCAGATGGGGCTTTGCGTGCTTGGGCAACAGGTAAACAGGGAGTTGCGTAGCAGGGCTCTGCCTGCCCACGCAGCGATGCTGCCCCTCCAGCCCTGCCTGCGCTCCCTCCTGTTGCTCCCTGTCCTATGGGGACCGAGAGTCTCGCAATAACAAAAGTTATGCCGGAGAAGAGGATGTCCGTTTTCACTCCGGGAGGAGATGCAGTAGGGTCAGAAACGCTCAGGGAGCAGAGGACTGGGCTCGGGTGCAGACAGTAAGTACACGAGGAAACTTCAGGCAGCACCTCCGCTCTTCAGCAACTCACGTTGATGCTACAGAAACAATACTGAGGAGTTATTTAAAGCCCACCATGAAGCAGTATGGGCTGGTTTTGCCTGGAAAATCTCTCTCTAGGTGCTGTTTACCACACCAGGTTATTGCAGGAGCATTGCTCGGCTCAGGTGCTCCAAGCCCACATGCTTCTGCAGGAGACAGGGAGCCAGCTTTACACCACTGACGTTAATTCTACTGATTTTTTTTTTTGCAGTTAGGAGCAATGACGCCCTGAATGCAGCCAGAACCCAGTTCTTTCTTTCCAGTTTCTACACAAACTTAAAAAAATAACCAAGCATTGCACTTGATTTTCCAACGAGCAGCCACTTAATGCAAAACCGCCTTAAATCCAGGTGGAGAGAAATAAGGAAATAAATCACAACAATTCCTGCTGTCCATATCACTGCTAAGCCAATTCTGCTGTTAATATAAATACATTTAGTAAGGTTTTGGAAGTATTTGGAGTATTATTCAAAATATTTAAATAGGGAGATTCAGCAGACATGCCTGAGGTCCCTGTGCAACAACTGTGACCATTAGCTTTGGGGTCGAGGACGGTCCTGCCCTACAGATGCAGGATCATGAAAAGGGCAGAGACTTCTTCATGACAGCCCCAGCACCACTCGCCTGCCTGCTGCCTGGGGGCGATGCTGGTGGGGCAGGAGGGGCTGCTCCGGCCTTAGCAAAATCACTGCTTGCCATTCCGGCTCCTCCAGCAATCTCCGCCTGGTTAGACTTCAACCCTATCGCTTTCTGCTTGCTACATTTATTTTATTACCTTTTCTAAGTGCCTGCGAGAGAGTTCGAGGGCCTGGTGAGTTTAATACTTGTTCCTGAAAGGGTTTGTCAGCAGCAGCTCCGGCAATTGCCGCTGGGATGGAGCTAGCCTGGCTTTCGAGTGCTCCTCGGCAGACCTGCAATGTGGTTTGAGTTGCACTGAATAAACACTTTTCACATGGTTTTTAAATACCCTCTGCCTATAATTTTTCTCTCCACATAGAGCATTATTTTCCACAGTGCCAGGTGTTACAGGCGCCCCATCCTACTCCACTGCCAGGCAGAGTGCAACCGCAGTAACTGCTGGCTGTCCGTAGCAAAAATAACAGGTTTTACACAGCACAGGTTAATTCAGAGAATTAAAAACCACTACCTTGCATTTATCACACCCAATATGCAACAAACAGATGCACAAGTACACAATTATTATCCTGTCAAATACGTGTTTCTGCTGCCCACTGCGATTCCAACCAGTCACTTATGTTTAAGGGGGAATTTGAAAGTATTAGTGAAGGCGCAGGAGGGGAGGGGGCACAAGGCTCCAGGCTGCAGAATCCTTACATTTCAAGATTATGCCAACAACATTCCGAGATGATGAAAATATTGACTCACATAAAGGCTTACTTCTCTCTTTGGAAATCCTTAGCATTTGCTACTTACTATACCCAATACCAAACATACTCTTAAAATACACTCATTGGCCTTATATAGGCAGCAGCACGAATAGCACGCTTCAGCATCACATGCAAGTACATTAAAGGGAGATTTACTCCTGCCTGCAATGCAATTAGCATTAGAACAACGCAACTTTCTCAGCTTGTTTTGGCCATTTCCAAATCCCATACGAACCAGTCACTTACCAATCGACTGGGAAGCGCTGCCAGCTCACTGGGGTCCATCACACAGAGGAATTCACGTAACAGGAATACCCAAATAAAGGAGAATCATTCATCAAAAAGAGAATCCGTACACTGACACCCCATGTATTTAGCACTTTCTTTAACGAAAGGCTCTGCAGCAGCAATGGAGATAAAGCTTTTGCTCAAGATTATTAATCGTGGGCATTTCGCCTGGCCCCGTTGCAGAAGCAGCAAACATACATCTTTCCAATCTATGTAATTACCAACGCTCTTCAAGCAACAAGCACTTTAGAGTACCTATAGATGTTTTCTTAGCTTAATGACACTGCACACTTTGGCAGAATCATTAATATCTCGCCAGCCTCATCTAACCTTTGAGCTGGGTGGAAAGTGGCCAAAGTACAGTGCCGTTTTGATTCCTCTGCAGCAGAACATGGCAGCGACACATCGCCCACTGCCACACATCCCGCAGGTCCCGCACCCAGGGATACTGGGGAGACACTGGCACAAAGCAAACACATCCCCCTGGTTCGACGGAAATAACAGTATTTTTCCACGGCTAAAAGGTTTGGTTTTCATGTCGGCTAAGCCTTAAAACAAATGAACTGCCCCGAAGCACCTCTCTCATCACGACTTTGACTTTCTTCAGTTGCCTGATGAAGAGTTAAATGGTCAAACTGAATAAGTAAAAAGCTGTCAGGTGGAGAGAGGTGGTCTTGCTGGGCCTCTACGCTGTAGAACTGACAGAAGTGCAATTTCCTGCAAGCCAGAAGTTTGATTTTGAAAATTAGTGTGTCAGAAGTTAACGCACTGACAGCTCTTGTCTGGGGAAAATTGCTTTCAGGCATTAAACCCCTGGCTGTTACTTCCCGCTCCCAACACTCGCAGCCAAGACAACATCGAACACCACCTAGGGATGAACAACCTAACACTTTAAGCAAGCTCAATTAAGCAATTATTATTTATTTTAAGTGAGAACAAACTCACCGCCAATCTTCAAGGAAATACTTGCTCCCTAAGTGCTAGGGACAACACACCCAGGTAGACCAAAGCTTTGCAACATGCAACACCAAGGCTCTGCGCTTGATCCCAGCCCACGTTCCCGACAGCCCTACACCGATACTCTCATGGGGCTTTTAAAAACACCCATTGCGCCCAGAAGCATCATTGCTCACTCCTTTCCTCTACTCCCTCTTGCCAACCTGGTCTACACGTTCCTCCTTCCACCATGGCTGCTCTGACCCAGCTCTCTCTTCAGAGCTGTCCTACCGCTCCATCAAAAATAGCCCCCTGCCCAGGGCCAATTATTAAATTATTTAAACATTTAATCCCACACTGTAATATGTACTTTGAATTAGCCTCAAATTTTCAGCAGCCATGAAGGGAGACACCAGTAAAGCCACAGACGGAAGAAACAGGTATTTATATGGTCCATGATAACTTCCATCCTACCAGCTTTTGGTATCGTTAGCCCTTAAAGCCTTGTGCAGAGGTTTCCAACTGTTTTCAAACGCACACCTGACACTTCTCCAACCTACAGACAGTGAATTTAAGACTGCCACCAGTGGCTCTGGCTCTTCTTTGCTGCCTTTCAGGGTCCTCCCCAAAGATGTCCACGGGCAGCTGGCCACCGACCAAACACGGCTGTGAAGGCAGCAGGAGCACCATGCCCACCTCCACCAACTCAAGACAGGACGAAACGAGTCAGAAGGAAACAAATTTAACTTCCTAACACACTGTAAATGCATGAGCCCACACGCCTGAGGGTGAGTTATGTGTCTGGGCAGACGGTGCTGCTGTGCGATCTGTTATATGTACTGCCAAAGGTACCAGATAACGGGCATCTATCTGTCTCGACAGCGTACACAGGAATATTTTAGTGATGAAAAGGGAAAACACAGGCTCCGGCAGACCCTTACCCACACAGAAGGCTTCTGCAGAAGTCCTGGAGGCTGCAGGGATGAGCTTTCATCGCCACTGCCTGCAATAAGCCTGCTTTGTGGACAGCAAAACTCATTCCGTAGTGCCATCCACCTATACACTATCACAAGTCCTCAAGTCTCTTTACAGGGGTTAAGTCGTCTGTCTGAGCCATTTCCTCTCCTGCAAGTGTTTTTTTAATTGACTATGGAATTTGCAGATATTATTTTCAGAAAATACATCCTATTGATTGTAATTACCATCCTCAGAGATGCAATGGAAAGAATATTAAAACCATTAACGCTGATTTGGATTTTATTAGAGCCATTAGTGAAACAGCAAGCAGAGCGCCGTTGCTTCCCGAGCACCTCAACAGCTCCTTAGTGCCATAAATCATCTCACAGCACATTTGTTATCGCTGTGGATACAGCCAGGAGTTGAGCAAAGGGAAAAAAACGGAGGCAGCAGGTTTCCCGCAGCTGGGTGATGAGATTGGTACAAGCATCTTTTTGATGAACCTTCTAAGCATCAACTGCCTTCAGAAAAGATGTCACTTCTTCTCTTAGGTAGAAGTCCAGCAGACTCAAGAGCCATTTAACGCAACCCATTGGGCTTGTGCATGTCACAGTGGGCTTGCAGGCAGCTTGTCTGCCCAACTGCAGCTCTAGAAACAGTCACTTCACCCTCATTTGGGGAGAAAGAAGTAAACATCCTCCATTTCTAGACATCATCTTTCCATATGTACCTAACCCATGTGAATCCTCCCAGATCCACTCAACTGATGTGGCATTAGGGACTTGGGTGGCATTATAGCAAGCCCACATCTTGAGATCAATCTGCCCATGCAGATGGCATAGTCAGGACGGACAGACCCTCAGCCTAGCACCATCCAACCTGGCTGGTCCTGTGGTTCTCTCACCAGCATCATTTAATGGGGCTGCCAACGTTGAGCAGAAATTGCCAGGCTATTCATGAATGCCACCATTACCCTGCCTGTGACCCGAGGAACCAGCCTTGTCCCTCACATCTCATTTGTGTTGTGTCATTCCATCTTGAAGCTAACCAACAGCCATTCTGACATAGTTAATATTCACTTTCTCTGACCTTCCCAGCGACTTGGGGCAGAGCTCTGCACATACAGATGTGACCGAATGTCCCTTTTCAACTTAAATGCTTTATTCAGTCTGGCTGCAGCCCTCCCAACCCCTCCTTGCATGTCAGCCCAGATCTTCCTTGCCTTGAAAACCTCCTAAAATCATGTCAGCGTTTCCTTAGAAGTCTGATTTTCCTTCTTCTTTGACTCCAGCCCGACCAACATCCCTCAGCAAGGACTCAGCACAGGTCACTGCAGGCTTGGGGATCACCAGAAACTCCTGAAACCCGCTTCAGACACTGCCAGCCAGGGACAGGAGACAGGGATGAAGAGGGCAGGGTTCCTCTCCCAGCACCCATGTCTGACCCGATGGTGAGGAGCGCAGCACCAGCTGGGCAGCAAAGTTGAGGCCCGAGGCAACCGTGATGGATCACACCTGCCCCAGCGCAGTGGCCTGGCCCTGCCCTGCTTTCCCTTGGAGCATGATAAGAGGCAACTAAATACAGGCACTGACAGCAGAAAGAACTCTCTATTTCTCTAGTTTCATAGGAGTTGCTCAGGATTTTATTTTCCGTAATAGAACATCTACATTGGACTCCTGGTAACATAAACCAGCCCAAGAAACATTTCCACTCAAAGCAACAGCTGCTTTCACATCACATCCCTGGTGACGAGATCATTTTAGACTACACCAGCGAAGGCCTACAATGCTGAAATTTCTCTTTTTCTAATATATTCTGCTAGCAGTTGGAGCAAGCTAGTCTATCTTCTCTGTAGCTGCTTCCTGGCTTGTTTAACTTCATGATTTTCATGTTTACAAACACTTGGGCTTCCAGCAGGGCAAGGCAAGATTTTGTTATAAATAACAAGATATTGAACGGCAGGAAAATGTCAGGGGCAGAAGAAAAAAAAAAAAAAAAAAAAAGATATTTTCTCTTCAATCTGGTTTCAGTGAGCCTTGAAGGTATTGAGTCCCTGCAGCTTGTGGGGCATAGGTCTAGGTGCTACAGATACAGCCCAAACCATGCGGGAGGGGACAGCAGTACCACGGGGGGCCGAGCTGGCCAGGAGGTGAAATGCCTCTTCGCAGTGGTGGCTGGGCTGCCAACAGCCCTTTTCCTTCACCCCAGGTGGGAAATGAAAGGAGCAGAGCTGGAATACCTCTTTCTCCTCCTCCCTGTGCACCAGGAGAAGGGGAATCCTGGCATCGCAAGAGTGAAGACAAGGCCAGGAAAGCAAATTGAAAGCTGCCTCCAGGACTGGTGGAAGGTTGAGTAAAGCCTCTCCAGGGCCACATACACTGAAAAACTTATGCCTGCAGAGCGGAAAACTCTGGTTGCTTGTGAGTGTAAGAGTAACCGGCAGCTCAGCCCTACCCACGGGAGACGCTCTCAAGGCGCTGGGCTGCTTGATGGCCATAGCCAGGCACCCATCATGGTTCAGCCTGGCTCCACGTGCTGCTGAGGCGCACCCGGGCGGCTGAGCTGCACAGCACAACCTGCAAACCCTGACTCGACAGGACAAGTCGGGGCGTGAGGAAGCCATGAATGCCTTCCAGTGCCTTTGTGCTCACAGGAGGGAACGGAAGGATGGAGGAGGAAAATCCTTACAGAGGTAAGCAGGCAAAATTCCTTAGGTGACACCTCACTTAGTTAAGCAGATACCCAGAGGCAAAGAGTTTCCAGCACTGCTGTTGCTTCCAGCAGCTCGGGGCAGCAGGAGTTTATCAGATAAAGCTGTAGAAATAAGCTCCCAAACCACAAAAATGAGCTGCCTTTTGTTTTTTTCTTTAAAAAAAAAAAAAAAGAAAAGCCAAGTTTCTGCATAAATGACTGTAATTAAGGATGTTACCTGTCAGGTCCTCAGGGCGTTGAGGCTACAATGTTCCGGCTTTGGAAAAAGTGTCCGGCATGGCAGCTGTCCCACTCCTCTATCAGCTTATTTATCACATCCAGCACCCACCCAGAATTTCTCACCATTTAGTTGTAATTCAAGGATTTAGGGGGAAATCCCCACCTCCCTGAGCCAGATGACTTCACAGGAAGTAAGGGGATGGAATGCCTTAAAAAAAAAAAAAATCATAAAAAAAAAAAAAGCAGCACGCCAGCGGCGAGGCTGTAGGGTGTGGGTGGTGAGGCACACATGTCTCATCACCATCACGTGTGTCATCGCATCCGAGGGCTCCTGCAGCGGTTTCAGGAGATTTTGTAGATTCCTTTTAATTCATACATGATGGAAGAGTCTCAACCGGCACGGTGCCCCAGGCGCGTGTGCAGTGCTTGTTCATCTAACCAACATTGCGGCTTGCATCTCAGAAGTTACGTACAATTTCTAAAACACTCTGCAAATAACGCGACCGCCTAACAATTTACGCACTTGGGGGTTTCATCTGGGCTGACATCGGGTTCTCATCATCCCTCACACAAGGAGAACATACACCACCAGCCTGTCACTGCCTCCAGCCAGCAGAAAGGCTGCTATTCCTCAGCATCCCCCAGGGAAAACCACCTCTGAAGACGGCCCAGCGCTGGCGGAGGCACCTCGCTCCCCGCGGGCTCCGGCACCCGCCACTGCCCCATCCCCGCAGCCGAAGATGCTCCGGGAAAGTTACCTCCTCCGGCCTCCCTCTTCCCGGGAGGCACCGCCGCACCGGGATGGGGGGAGCGAGGTGCCTCCGGAGCGCGACACCCCGCCGGCCCCAGCCGCTCCCGGGGGCGGCCACCCCCCGGCGCACTCCCCGCCAAGCCCGGCTCCCCCGGCGCAGCCCCCCGCCCCGGCCGGGCAGCGAGTCACCGCCCCGGGGCGAACCGCGCCTGTTCGCCCGCCCGCCCTCCCGGCTCCTCCCGACTCACCCCGACTCACCGAGGCGGGGTTGGCCCGCTGGCCGCGCTCCTGCTCCCGGCACTGCAGCCCGGCCAGGTGCCTCTCCAGGGCCGCCCAGTCCATGGCCGGCGGCTGCGGTTCCCGCGGGGGCTGCGCTCCGCCGCCCCGCCGCGCCCGCCGCCCGCCCGCTCCCGCCGCCCCGCCGCCGCGCCGCCGTTCCTGCGGGGGCAGCGGCGGCGGGCGCTGGTGCGGCCGCGGGCGGGCGGCGGCGGCGGGGCGGCGGGGCGCGGCGGCGGCGGGAGAGCCGCTCCGGCGGGCGGGCGCGGAGGGGCGGCGGGCATCACCGGCGGGGCAGCGCGGCGGCTCCCGGCGAGCCGGCGGGGAGGGCAGGTAGCCCCCGTCCTCCTCCTCCTCCTCTTCCGAGTCCTCCAGCGCCGCCAGGTCCAGGCTGCTGGGGGACGGCGAGGACTTGCCCTCCGAGCACGGCGTGGCTTTGCTGGAGTTGGACTCCGAGCTGGAGCGGCTGCTGCCGGCGTCGCTCCCTAAATCCATCCCATCCTCCCGGGAGTCCTGCCGGAGAGAAGCGAGAGGCGCCGCGTCAGACAAACCCGGCACCGGCCACGGGAACCGCCGGGCCCCGGGGCGGGCCGCCCGCCTCGTCGGGGCCGCCCCCGCGCACCGGAGCCGCTGCCGCCGCGGGGCCGCCCCGGGCGGGCGGGCGGGCGGGAGTCAGGCGGCGGCGGCCCCGCGATCGCAGCGCCCTCCGCGGGCGGGAGCGGGGAGGAGCGGGGCCGGGGGTGGGGTGGGGTGTGGGGGGGCGGTGCTCCCCGCTGCCGCCGCGGGGGGAGCCGGGGCCGGGGCAGCCACGGCGGGGGGAGCTGGGGTTGGGCCCGGGCAATCGCCGCGGCGGCGCCCGGTGCAGTTGGCTGCAGGCAGGGCTGGCGGCGGGGCGGGCAGCGGCTGCCCCCCCCGGGCAGGGCCGGGCCTCCGCCTTCCGGGGGGTCTGGGAAACGCGTTTGTGCCGTAGAAATAAGAGATCTTAACGGGGAAAAATTTGGGCATTTTGGAAAGGGCACGTGGCACCTTTCGCCATCGCTTCTGCGGTGCCCGGTTTTGCGAGGGGTGTGTGTGTGTGTTAGCTGTTAATTACAACGCAAGTGGCATCCTCCGCCGCACACCCCAAGGGATGTACGCAGGCACACGTTACAAATTACTTCTCACACTCTCAATTTCTTTCCTTTTTTTGGTAGTAATTTAAAGTAACTAGTTAAGAGTAGCCTATAAATAACTCTGCTAAAAAAACCTAATCTAGTTTATATATTCTAGGTCACCAAAGCCAAGTTTAACATGCAAATGTTCCCATTCCCAGATTCATTTAAAGACGACCTTTTAATGTTGCATGGCTGAAATGAAGAGCATTAATCACACAGAAGAGCACCTTCAATGTGGTGTTTGGGAGACGTGGCAGCACCCGGCTGGCTGATACCTACTGACCCAACCCAGCAGATATAACGAGGGAGAATAAGGGGACAGTAAACTTCTTACAGCCCTGGGGTCTAGCAGAGGGAGAGCCAGCAACTAGTCTTAATTATAATTAAATTAAAACATTTAATTGGATTGAAAGTTTATTTTCTGGCAGAAATAGAGGAAAGCCATGTAAGAAACACATCCTTAAGGTTGCGTGGAGTTTAAAACTCTCCCATTCCATAGGATGGCGAGGGTGATGCCGAGCACCAACGCACGGCAGAGTGCATACATGGCACAGACACCCGGTGAGTGTGCCCAGGCCTGGCGTGGCAGAGCTGGGGGGATCTGTCCCCCACGGTTCTCTCCTCTGGCGCTGCCAGTGCCCTGCCTGCACGTCGGCAGCCCAGCCTGACTTTGTCAGTTCTTCCAAACAGGGCAAAGAGAAGAGGGGAAGGAGGGAAACATCTGCAGCTGGTTAACTCTCGGGACTTTTGAACTCGTTGCTATGCAGCTGGTCATCCTGAGCAGATGACAGACCTGCACCGGGGGAGCGGGGGGAGGACGTGCTCACTCTGCCGACTTACAAGTCTTATTCAACATCCACCTCTTTCACAGCGGTGACCAAGTGCCACGGAGGGCCATGGTTTCAATTCCAGGGACTCATGCCGGGTACCAAACAACCAGCACTGTGAGGCAGACAGAAAAAAGATCGGTGTAACCTGTTGTGAGCCAGGGCACAGACTTGGGCTGAAATGTTTTAGGTGTTGTGGAGACACCCGCTTTTCTCCCATCTCAGTATGCCTCATGGGGTGGCTCCTAGCCACCGCTCAGGAGGGCTAAAATGGGACTATGGTACACAGCAAACAGTAATACGGCTAATTTAGCCAAGATGATATTAACCTCTCTGGTGAAGTTTCTCTACTGGGTGCTTTCCAGGTTACCAGCAAGAAGATACCAAAGATACTGTCACGTTAACCAAGAGCAGCCATTGTCAAGGCTGCTTCCCTCCTCCCAGCACCGTCCCTGCTTTCCTCCCAGGCTGCTGGCACTTGTGGTTGGGACTCGTAGAATTAGTAACTGGAAAATATGTTTTTAAAAATAATTCCAGCAGATGACAGGAGGGCGCAAAAGTTAAGTCTCAATCCTGGAAATGGATTGTATTGGTAAGAGCTTTTATCAGTTGCACACCTGTAAGGTTGGTGGGGGGGATGACGTTTAACATACTTTGCAAGGCATAATTCTTTATTTGAGTCTATTTTAATATCACCACCGCGCTAGGAAACGAGTATCTGCTGAACAAAGCGGAGGAGCTACCTCATTGGTTCCAGTCTGGCGGTCGCAGGCTGCAGAAAGCTTTATTTATAGGATCTCATGGTGTGCCTGATTGATTAGGAAAAATTATTTTCTTCGATGTGACAAGTGCATTGATAACATCTCATGGAAGATGAAAGAACTCCCCTCCCATGTAGCCCACTGAATTTCCCGGTGCAGAGCCCACTGCGATGCCCAGAGGGCCGTGATGTGGGTGGCAGCCACCTCCCATTGCAAATTGGCCTGTTCCAGGTGGATTAAGACTGTTTCAGCCACTGTGACCATCCTTCAGCCCAACACAGTTGACTCAGTTGACTCCCCAGCACTGCTTTCTGTACTGCCAGACCTTAGAAATGCCTGCCTGCCGCCCTGTCTTCAAACGATGGTGTTCTCTCATGAGGTTAATAAGAATACACGTGTTTGATGATTTTCTTTCTTTTTTTTTTTTACTTTTTTTTTTCATTACAGACAGTTGCAATCATCTTTAGTCTTGCAGTAAGCCCTCTACATTTCTAATTATACATGGAGAGTATATTTCCGCTCGACCCTTCACAAGAAGAAACCAGCTATTGCTATTCAAAACACATATGTAATTCCTCTCCTTTACAAGCCTACATCAAATAGGTTGCTTCTCCAACGCAATGAAAAACTTGAAATTCATATGAATTTTAAAGGGTGAGCAGTGTGAACACGAGCCCTTGTAGATGAAAGGACATGCTTTACAGTTATTTTATTCAGTGCAAAGGAGGTTTTAATACAAACAAGGCATGTTGAGTTTATTCTGAAACAGAAATAGAACATAAAAATAAGATACTTATTACTTTCATTGAATGAATGCAGGGCCGTTTTAAAAAACAGTTTGCTTATTATCATAAGCTATTAAATTTATTTAATTTTACCATTTTGGCACTACTCGTGCTCTCTCGCTCTCTCTCATGCTAAATTGCAGAAGCTTTTGGATTGGGGGAGGAGGAAGGCAGGCAAGCAGGGAAGTCACAACTACCCTTAAACTGCCTCTTTCTCCTGGCCTCCACAGGCAACATCCAAATCCATAAGCACAAGAACATCTCCACCAGCTGGGTCTTCATCTCACCTACCATTCAGCCCCTTCATCTCCGCCCTGAGGTCCCAAACACTGAGCAGCCCCGTGCAGGACATGCTGTCCGATGCAGGTGGTGAGATATGAGTAGGAGACCATGTAGACCATCTGCCCCAGAACACTGGTGAGTTCCTGGCATCCGGTCCTTGGGTAATTACTCAAGGCAGCAGCTAGTGATGGATTGAAGCACAGTCAGTAGCTAATGCTGACATTTGATCTGATATTTAACCAAATGCCTTTGGATTGTGACTTTTCAAAATGTTTAGATTTTTCCCAGCTTTGAAAGCCTGTCTTTCCTGCCAGGCTCATCGATGTAGTCTCTCCAAAGTGCTTTCTCCTAGGGGAGCCCAAACCAGAGAATCTCCAGGTGAGCTAATTCATTTTGGGCTGCGTTGTAAGGAAAGCAGACAAAACTGTGTCCTGGGTACTTTCAGTTGAAGCTGGATTGTGTCCTCCATAGCAAACATGCTTGCTGCTCATACCTGTGCAGCCTGGAGCCCACTGAGAGCCCCCAGTTAGACCCATAGTTGGTCCAAGGAAACCGTGCATTTACCTTAAAAGTCTGGCTAGGGTTTTTTTGGGGGATTATTCTTTAATTGACTTCCACGCAGAGCTGACTGCTGTCATTATGCAGGTGGGGATTTTCCAGAGAAATGGTGCTGACCTACCTGCCCGGAGGTAGCACAGGAATGCACAGTTTCCTCCAAACGCAAAAAATTTATGTTTCCTACCACCCCCTAAAAAAGGAAAAGGACTGCTCCGAGATCCATGCACATTTCCTTTTCCTGGTACAAGCCCTCTGTCATCCCATGGGCAGGAGAAACGTTGCCAGCGTTTGCCTGGAGTCTGTGTTGGACCCCAACACACGCACAAGTGAGCGTATACCTCCAAAAATTAGATGGCCAATATATTCACTGGCCACTAAACTGGCCATTTTTATTCAGGAGCTTTTTTTTACCCATTCCTCTTCCATAAAAGTTTTCTGCCACATGTTCCATGGGTCTGTCCTTCCTGAGCTATGGAGGTATTCTAATCTTTCATTACAAATAATGTGTCTGCCAGATTTTGCACAACACGTAAGCCAAGTGCAATAGCTGTGGTTTCTTCTTCCTAAGCCTGCAGGGGCGAGAAGGGTCCCTGCCTTCGTTCACGTCACTGCCTTAATTCTCAGGAATCTTTAAGATATCCACCCTAGTAAATATTCCCCATCCAAGGAACCACAGCTGTCCCCAAGCACGGCTGTCCCCAACTCACTGTGGCCCTGCTCCAGCACCAGCTGGGGAGGAGGAGGAGGGAGGGGATGGTGCTGACTCCATCCGGGGTGTCCCTCAGCAGCACCATCCCCCGCACACCCCCCAGCATCTCCCCACATCTCAGAATGGGCATTACACCATTTCCAAGGAAAAAAAAACCTGCTTTTTTTGGTGTGGAGAAAAGCCTGGTTCTGTCCTGCCTGCAGCACGCAGATACCATGGTGACAGACACCTTCCAACATTACGAAAGCAAACAGGAACTCATGAATTTGTGTTTTAAGGCCAAATTATATATAGGAGCACCACACACTTGACATCTGTCGCTGCTTCCTATTAGTACCCTTTGCTTGATTAATCCCCCGCAGCCAGCCTAGCCCCCAGCTAGCGCTGGGAGGAGCCGCTCACGCTTTCTAGGCTCTATTGGAGAGATTTAACAAAGTCCTGTGCAAGGCAGCCCTGGCCTGCTGCCTGACCGAGCTGTGCTGAGCTGTGCCAAGCCATGGCGAGCCATGCCAAACCGTGCCAGCCTCCCATACGTGTCTAGCAAGGCGTGGGAGAGAGCAGGACAAACCACCACCAGCTACCGGAAGGGCTGGGGACAACTGCGGGAGGATGGAGCTACAACTTGGGTACGTTGGAGTATTCTCCTCGTCGTGTTCAGCTGCAGTTGGTGTTATTTAGCTATGTTCTCAGGTGATGCTGAGAGTCCCAGATACAACCGAGCTGGCATATTGGTGCCTCTAAAATAATTCCCGCAGACACCAGAGTAGGCAAGGGAATAAAAAAAGGTCAGATTTAAGCTTGAATGCTGCTGGGAAAAGGGATGTATCACTCGTACAGAAGCGATGACTGTAATGCGTTTATAAATATACCCATGTGAGAGGTGCTATTCCCTCCATCAGCTGTCCTTGCCCACGTGCCACAGGCTGTACCCGCATCTCTGCCATCTCCTCACCCGTGCAGCCGGGCACCGATGCTTTGTTTTATTTTTCACCTGCCCTAACTTTTCTTATACTGACCACAAGGTCTCATCTGTCAGATTTTCCCACCTCATGGGATTTCTGCCACTCTGGGAGCAGCCGTGATCACACCTAGCTGGGGCTTCTTGCATCGTCTTGTCCCAAGTGACAGAGAAGAGGTGGCAGTGCTCTCCCCCCGGGTGCTGGGATGGGATTTTGCTCAGCACTTCGGTTTCAGGGAGCATTCAAGCCCCTTTTAAGTGCTGTGTGAGCCCTGGGGCCGGCAGCATACATCCCCACCTGGTAAATAAAACCAGAAAAGGAAGAAAACAAGATTGCTTTGGCTTGATAGTAGCTGTGGAAGAGCCTCGTGATAAAAATGCTTGAAAACAGTCCACAGATCAGAACACAACTTCTGTGATCACTTCAGAGGGATAAATATTTTCGAAGAGTGGGTGCATGTCCAGACCACTGCCACAGCTCCAGCTCCAGCCCTGGGCAGCGTGGTCCTCAGCACCTTCACAGACTTTTAAAAGCTCGAGCAGCCAAATGCCATTGCGTGCTGCTGACTCGCTGCATTTGATATAAACTTGCATTGCATCTGGTATTTAATTTTTTTTTTTTATTTACTACTGCTTATTCATAGACAATAAATAAGTTGTGGCCAGCAGGTCAAGGGAGGGGATTCTGCCCCTCTACTCAGCTCTGGTGATACCCCCCTGCAGTGCTGCCTCCAACTCTGGGGCCCCCAACATGAGGAGCACATGGACCTGTTGGAGTGAGTCCAGGGAAGGCCACGAAGATGATGAGAGGCTGGAGCCCCTCTGCTGTGAGGACAGGCTGAGAGAGTTGGGGTTGTTCAGCCTGGAGAAGAGAAGGCTCCGGGGAGACCTTAGAGCCCCTTCCAGTCCCTAAAGGGGAAAGCTGGGGAGGGACTCTGGATAAGGGAGTGGAGCGAGAGGACAAGGGGGAACGGTTTTAAATGGAAAGAGGAGAGATTTAGATTAGATATTACAAAGAAATTCTTTACTGTGAGATACTGGCTAAGGCCACGCAGAGAAGCTGTGGCTGCCCCATCCCTGGAGGTGTTCAAGGCCAGGCTGGATGGGGCTTGGAGCAACCTGGTCTGGTGGGAGGTGTCCCTGCCCAGGGCAGGGGGGTGGAACTGGGTGGTCTTTAAGGTCCCTTCCAACTCAACCATTCTATGATAAAGGTCGTCTCCTCTCTAAACATCACAAATAACATCCTGCAGTCCCTGCGTGCTCAGATTAGCCCTATCACATGCCACAACCCCCATGGTTTGGCTTTGGGAGTTAGAAGCACGAGGATGCTGCATTGCTTCATGTTTCCCTGCCAGCCCTGTACATCCCTGCAGCTGAGACTCCAGCAACAAACCAAACACACACCGCCCCGGAAGCACACAAAATAAAGCCATTTCATTTAAAAATTCTCAGGCTTGGGTGCTCACCTGCAGCCTGACGTGGCGCAGACACGGGTCTGGCCGGCTGCATCCCTCCCTGGGGAGCTGCAGCCTCCCTTGGCATTGCTGGAGGGCACGGAATGGGGCAGTTTACTGGGCTGCAAGCGAAACCTTTGTGGGAATTGTTTCTGTATGTTGCCATTTGGATTTGCAGGTTTAACTGTTTAAAATTAGCAAATTAATCCTTTGCTTAATTTAGAGGGGGGATAAGGGGGGGAGGGAAATCGCACGAGGCAGCAAGAGTGTGAGTGATTACGCTCTCATTAAAGCTCTTCTGCTGGCAGAGGAGGTAACGGAGGTGGAGGAGAGGGATAACGGCAGCGTCTCAAAACTAATCCCCTCTTAGGTCATGTTCATCTTTTTTGGCTCTGTCAGGCCCTGGTTTCCCATATTGGGATTCGATTTTTACAACAAGAAAAGCTGCTGGGATGGCTCATGCCCTGCCAGGGCTTTCTGAGCTCCCTCACCGGGGCTCCGAGGAGCACAGACCTCCCCCAGGTCTCCCCGACCCCAGCAGGATGACGGCACGGGGACTGATGCTGCTGTCTACGATGGACACGTCAATACCACTACAGCAATACAGAAGCTGCAAAAATGGCCATTACTGGTGTCCTAACATGCTTTGTCTCCTATCCTTTGTACAACTTGAAGAATAATAATAAAAAGTCCCTAGTCCCTGTCCAAAGTGGTTTGCCTCTAAATAATTTGTTTTGGGCTGGAGGATGAATAGAAGGGCAACATGACACGGACAAAGCAGATGAAAAGGGGTGAGCTTTTTAAACAACCTCTCTTACATACCTTATTTAAACTCTTTTTACATGCATCTCTGACCAAACTCAATGACAAATTCACATCCTGACATCTGGGGAATACTCAAAAAGGTAACAGTGGGGAAGGAAGAAGAGGGGGTGCACCTCTGTTTCCAGAAGCACTAACCACGCATTTTTGCTACGCAGTGGATCATGAAGGAGAAAAAAAAGGACGGAAAAAATCCCCTTAAATTAAAATTATTTCTTGACCATTTTGATAGGTTAGAAAACTGCTGAAATCTCTCGAGATCTGTCATTTGGGAGACCAAAGCGGGCAGCCAGGATAACTAATTTTATTCCCAAAAACTGTGAAATGTGCTGATACACACACCAGAGGTTTTATCACTGCTTTGGCAAGACAGGGATTACCACCTGAATATATTTAAACTGAAATTATGCTGAAATCGGTAGGAAGTGAATGCTGCCTTATTGCTTCAACAAAGGTGCATTAAAGGCAATTACCAAAGAATACCCTTCAAGGAGTAAACGGGTTGCAATTAAGTTATTAGCAGTTCTGTGCCTGCGTTCCCCAAGGACTGCTCATCTCCAGATGAGTGTAGCTCTGCTTGGCCCTTCTCCTTCGACTCCTCCTGGTGTGGATGTCCATCTACTCCACCCAGCCCTGGCCATGCCCATCACCTCTAGCGCGACACCACCCAACGCACCCCACTGTCCCCGAGGGTGACACGTGGCATCTTGGGGACTTGGGAAGCTGAGATGGGTTGATGCAGATGTGCTTGGTACCTTAGGAAACCTGATCATCATCCCTCCTCCTCCTCTCAACCAAGCCAGAAATATGTCTGCTATCCCATATTTTTCCAACAAGGACACATTGCTGGGGTTGATCAATACTCGGTGGGGTTATGAATTCCTCTTTCCATCTGCTGTCTGTCCTGCTAGGGCTGCTTTCCCCGGTGCCAGCTCCCCTCTGTCAGACACAGGAGAGCCAGTAAAGCACTTAGGATAAACAAAAAGCAAGGTCAACAGGGATCCTCCTTATCTGTCTAAAGGCCTCTGGAATTCAAGGCTGTGGAAAAAAAAAAAAAGCCCTTTTATAAACTGGATTCGAAGGCACGTGGGTAAGGAATGCAAGTAGGGAAATAGCTGAAATATTTCAAATGCACAAGTCCACAGCAGCGCTGCCACATCTTAGTATTTATGCTGGTTACTCTAAACACATTAGCTCACAAATTTCAACATGTGCTGAGAAGGTTACGCAGTGTTTCTGCTCAGAAACCCCTCCTGCCCGCCATCCTTTGGGTATAAACACAGAGGTGCGGGGCGAGGGCAGTGAGAACAGGGGGAGGAATCAACCCCTTAATTAAGTTTCAACGAGGAGAGCGATATCTGCCTCGGGGGCCTGTGTTATCATAGCTGGGGCTTGAAGGTAACTATTAACCAAACCAGAGAGGGACAGTGCTCAGCTCCAGCCATATCACAGCAGATTTCGTCCCGGCTGACTGAGCTGAAGCTGGTAACATTTAGAGCAAGAACCAACATCCAGGAATTTGTCCCAACTCTTTGTTGTATCCCAGGGCGATCCAGCCCACTGTCTGATTTAGGGCTGAGAATTTTTTTCTAGGACCGTAAGTATCTTACAGTGAATCATTTCTTGCCCAAACCTATTAAACGAGTTGCAGAAAATGGCTTGGAAAACAAAGTCAGGATATTCCTTACGCAGTCATGCAATCTCTTCCCATGCGTAATGTTTACCAAGAAGTTTTACTGTCCTTTCACTGCTGTTTTACTTCAGTTCAGCTCAGCTCGGGCGTGGATTCAGGTTACGTACAAATAGGCCCAGCCTAAAGCAGCCAGAGCCTGGGACGCAGAGGGAACTTACGCACTGGGAGAGGGGAAGGTGCAATTACTGCTGAAAGAGATATTGCTGCAGGTGCCCTTCAAAGGGTGGGATCAGGTTCCATCAATCTGCTCAATTACCATTTAATTTTGAGTCTACAACTGTCGCTGATTCCCAGTATCCAGTCAAGGGCAATTATCTTTTGTTATTTCTTTGTCTCTGCATCTTTACGAGCCCATATACATTTAGATGCAGTTCAGGTTTACAGGAGCACATACTGCTGCTTTGCTTTTGTCTAATGATTTATGATATGCTTAATACAGCCATTCGCAACAATGCGATATTAACATAACAGCTCAATAAACAGACCAAGAATGAACTGTTTTTAGTTTGCTGGGTGTTTTTTTTCCCCGTCTAAATTTCAGGGACGACACCAAACTCCTTGCACTCCCTTCTCCTCCACAGCTTTGCCTATTATTTATTTCGCTAGAGGCAGCGCAGTGCTGGGTGGCGTGGGGATGCCCCCCCTTTGCTCTCCTTTCCTCTTCGGCTGACGAGACCTGTATTTACATGGGTATCGCTGAGATCACCGACCTATTTCTTGTGGCCTGGGGCAGAGCCAGCAGCTTCCCCGAACATCTCCCTGCAGTTATCCCCGAAACCTGGCTTGGGAGGGCAGCCCCATGGCAGTGGGGGCCCAGAGAGGCAGCAAAGGGTGTCAGAACCCACAGCTGTGCTGTCACAGATTCCTTTCAAGCACCAAAAGAGAACTGCTTTCCAAAATATACGTGCGTGCATAACAGCTGCCTGTTCGAGGGCAAATTTCAGTTAGAAATCTTTCCCTCCGTCATCCCTTGGGTCAAGTACTGCAAATACAGAAAAGCCAGGCAAGCCTTATCTGTTATCACACCTAACAGCTCTGCCCTCATTCAAAAGCTGGTTGCTGGCTTTTTACCCACTTGGTTCTGCAAAACATACCGAAGAGCCGATGGCCACAGATTTCTAATGTACCACATTAGGAATCTGGTCACCCAGCACTGGGAAGTATTTTGGTACTCGTCTGTATTCAAAGTAAGAAATGTAACTTCAAAAAAAACCACCCCCAAATCCACATGACATGCAAAACTGGGGAAAATAAAATATGTAACTACAGCAAATGTAGCTGTAAGGAAACAAGCCCTCTTCCCTGATGATGAATTATACTTTGCTTGCAACAGATGCAGCTCTTTATATTTGTTTTCTGCATAAATCTACATATTAGCCTGAAAGCAACTGTACGTGCTTTGTCTTGCCTTGATTCCATCACTCACTGCTCTTTTCAGCTGATTGCCTTCAAGTGCGGGGCTGGGGCCTCCGAGCACAGCTCTGCTTCAGCAAACCGCCCCGTTTTGTGGCTTTTCCAGCCCCAAAATCGTAAGGAGGGAGCAGGTGGACATTGACCGTGTAGTGACTTTGCTGCGTGCCTGGTGGAGCTCGTGACCTTTCTTCTGCCCTTGGCCACCAGTTTCTGCTGATGGGGATGGCATCTCCCCACCCGTGAGCGGTGGGCAGACCCCTGGGCCTTACAGCACCCAAGGAAACGGGGAGGGAGAAGCAGTGCCTGCACGACTCAGTGCCAGAGACAGGAGCTTCTGCAACAGCCACGGGTCTAGTTCTGCAGTTCAATTTATATCATTTATAATTTATTGCGTGCTGCCAACCGGACAGGCTTCCCTGAAGCTGGGATGGCCAGTGAGGATGGCTGCTCGTGTACTGCAGCATGGCTAGAAGCAAACACCCAGCGCGGATGGGCAATGGGTTTTCCCCAGGAGCCTTATTTCCCAAGAATAGCTGGAAGTGGGAGCATGCACGGGGTGCAGGTGGTGGGAAGAATATTCTGCAATCGCAGCCAGAAGAGGTGAAAAGGATAGGTATCAAATATAATTATCTTATTAAACGGTGAGCCCATTTTTTCAGCTTTTCTTAATCTCGTTTAATGCTATTGGTGTCAAGTTAAATTATTTTTAATTGTTTTTACAAAATGCATCTGATGAATTTATGGTTTTCTCTATAGGATCTCCCAGAACATAATTCTCTGAGAGAATTTATTTTCCTCTCCTCTGAGGAATCTCATTTAATATCTGTGCACTGGAAATTGAAGCGACGAAGCAAGTAAACAATTACTGCAGCGTATCATTAATGGGAGCAGCCTTGTCCTACAGCCACGGTGAGCATCCCTACCCTCATAGGCAAGAGCCTTGCTTGTTTTGCTCCTTCCCAGGGTCCCATCTGTTCTTGCCAGCCTAAGCAGCTCCTGCTATCCTGGAGCCTGTCCCCTCCCCTGTGGGAGGCTCAGGGATAATCTCCTTTACTGGTGCTGGTGGGAGGGAAGGCAGCTCCATCCCCGCTGAGGGCTCACCGGTTGGTCTCTGGGATAAAAGCTAGGTGAAATGAAGGGTGGCTTTGAGGCTGAATTGAACAACTGAGACAAGCCTCTGCTCATTTCACAGGGTGAAAGCATTGCCTACAAGCAGCTACGGGGCACGGGAAAGCGTGCAGGGAAGTCACCAGCACTGGTGACAGCAGAGAGGACGTAGGTACCAACAGTCCCCTCTCCCTCTGGTCCTGTAAAGCCATTTTTCATCCCAGAGGATGGGTGCAGAAGCTCTTGCCAAAGGGGGTTTAAATAGGGTTAAGGATTGGTAAGGTCTCACAGGCAGGGCTGAAGGCTAGGAGGGTTTTGGAGGGTCCCAGGTGCTTGCGTCTCGGCCCTCTGCCCGAACGGGGCATCTTCCCGACCTCTCGCCTTGTGTGTGGCATCAGAGCAAAGCCATTTCCCTGGCAGAAAGTCACCCACCATTTGCAGGGAGAGAGAAACATACATTTTTTTTCCCCCCCATGAAAAACTGAAAATTGAAAAGCTCTGCTTCTGAAATCTCTCATTACCGGAGCAGCAGGTCAGAGGGATGCTGCTGAACTCGGCGCGCAAATGCTGGGGTAGGACAGCAAAAAATAGAAAGCAAATTGCCATGACCTATTACTCCAGAGAAAAGATCTATTTCTGATGCATGCACTATTTAAACAGAGGTAGGGCTAGCTCATCTCTGGCTGTAACCCACTTAGGCAAAGCTTCAGGCATAAAGCAAGGTCATTGCCAGCTCCTGGCTGCTTACTCACCAGTGACACACCGGCACAACGCAGCAGGACAGAATGAGACGGATGTACATTATCACAGAGGGCACAACATGGTACATGTTAAAAGGCTGGATTATTGGTGCACAGGGATAATTTCCAGGTCTTTAGGCTGTAGCTCTGGCAGGTTGTGGGCTGTCAGTGTGAGCTCTGAGCTCGCCTACGCTGGAATGGGAGAAGCAGATCCTCTGTGGTTCTGGGAAGAGGGAGCTGGATGCTGCGAGAAGGAGATGTGCAGGGGACACTGCCACAGCCAACACGTGCTACGTACACTCGACAGCATCCTGCCTTCTGCGTAAGGTACGGTGCCAGGCAATACAGCTCTTACTACTTCATCAGCGTTCAAGAGGCAGGAGAAAGTCTCCTGGCTGCAGCCACGAAGAGGATTATCACTGACATAAACTCTCGGTATTCCCCAACCCAAGCCCTGCGATGCAGCGAACAAGCAAAGCTCTCAGTACGACAGAGAGAGACGTTACTGCTGAAGGCATCTCCCCCTAGTCCTATTCCCAGCAAAGGTTCAAGGTGTAGACTGAAAACTGAGATGCAGGTGCTGGTACTTTGGTTCAGCAATGGCATTAGGGTTACGCTGTGTCTAACAGGAGAGGCTGGCTCCCAAACAGACGGCAGATTCCTACTGTCATTCCAGGATAATATCTTGAATAAACCACTTTATCTATTTAAATGCCTTAATAATCAACATACCAAGCACAGGAGTTCAGAAGTGGTAGATTTAATTAATCCAGCTCTTGAGAGCTTTGTCTGTTTATTTTACAGGACCCTTGCAAGGCAGAAACTCCATCTTCAGCTATTCCTAAACTGCAAAGTGGGCGGGTTGGGTATTTCTGACTGTGCTGCAAGAAAGCGTAGGACCAACATTTGCATTCCTCTGTAAGAAAGCCGGCTAGCGGAGCTACAGAACAGAAGTACCTTTCAGCAGCATAAAGCCTGATCCTACATTATATGGAAGAAAAATCCTGAAGTTAACTCCTGAGACCAACCCAGCCTATGTAAAGGGTAGGACAGTGTAGCACATCGCTGCGGTGACTGTTTATGTCCCCATAGCTCGTGCTGCAGCCCGGGCTTCGGCTACGGCCTCGTGCCACTGGTTTTCCCACTGGAACTGGAAGTCGGTGAAACAGAAAGTGAATAATCCTCTTAGCGGGGCTGGCGCCGGCTGCCATCGCCCGTGCTGCGCTCCAATTAACACCAGCGTTTAAGCCTCACCGGAGGTTTTGTTATTAATTATGGGAGGGAGGGAGAATTGAGCATGCTTATTGCACAGCTGCTTGGGCTGGGAGAAAGGAGATGTCCTAAAATAACTCACAGGGAAAAAAAAAAATCAACGCCTTGAAAGTGGCAGTGGATCAGCGCTGTCCCCGCAATGGAGGATCGCCCATGGTGGGGACTGGTCACCAGCGCCTCTGTTCATGCTGGGGCTCACCACAGACACCGCCATAAGCCAGGGCCTGGCACATGCTCCTGAAATCCCAAAGCTGCTTTTCCCTGGGGCCGGCGGATCTGGAAATGACCCTGGGGTGTTGCCTCTGCCCCGAGAGCCGGTGGTGGGACTGGAGCTCAGCTTTGGCTTTGCCCCCCAGACTGAATCCCTTTCCCATCCATAGTGTCAAACCCTCCACAAAATACAGCCCAAGTGTCACCTCTACTTCAACAGGACTTTGAAACTGGAAGCTAAGCCTTCTCACTTTTCCAGGTTGACATTTAATCTATGGTTATTCTTTTAAACAGAGGATTGCAGAGTACTTTGGTTTGTGTGAATACAGTTTCTGGGGTTTCAAGGTTCCACTGATCTCACAGGAAAATCTCAATTGTTTGTTTTAAACACAGAATTCAGAAGTTTCCAATTATTTTCCTTCTGGGAAAAAGCAAGAAGCCCTCCCCAAACATGCCTAGGATGAGATGGGACTGGAGCCGTAGCATCCTCCGCTCCACCCTGCAGCCCGACTGGGGACATGGACCCATCGCACCCACCCGGCTGCCACCCAGCCAGTGTCACCCTGCCCCGTGCCCCCGCATTCTTATCATTGTGCTTCTTGAATAACTCATAAGTTTTAGCACACTTGATAGCTTTTCCATTTAACGGTGAAAACGGGTAAGTAATGAGAACGTACTTAAGATAAAAGAGCCTGGCTACCTTAAATAGGGAATTGTTTTGGTGCACACAACCAAGCCCATGCCTTCCATTGGACTGCCAGATAAAATTGCATGCCTCTCTGAAGGGACATGATGCTTAAAAATAGCCTGCTTTGTCCCAAATGCTTTTTAAGGGAACTCAAGGTCGTTACACACCATAGGAGGAGATTTTTCTCTCTTTCTGCTTTGGGTATTTTGCAGCTCTCTGGGCAGAGGTAAATGGGAATATTGCTGCCACCCAAGAAAGTGCAATTCTGGCAGCCCAGGGTTTGCTGAGGTGAAGAAGATGGCTCCAGGCTGCCCAGCTCCCACAACACCGATGCCCTGTGAGGACGGCTGAAGAAAGCACTTATTTCCAGAAGCTACTTTTCCCATATTTCCCGCACCTGGATGTTTTGCGAGGAAAACTGGACCATGTGTGCCCGGGGCAGGTCTGCCTGCAGCTCTTCACGCAGGCAGCCTCCTCCCCTTATCACATGTGTCGAAACAAAAAGTGTGTAATTCTTACGTTGCAAGACAATTGGAAAGAGATTAGCCTCAGAATGAGATTAGGGGAGCTATTAATTGAACGGGAATTAATAAGTGTGCAGCTCTTGGATGCTGCGGGATAGAAAAAATTAAAATAACTCTTGCAGGGTTGGGAGGAAAAAAACCCTTCAAGGCGGAGGCAGGATGGACAGACAGACAGCACATGACACCAGCTTCTTCCCATTTCAAGAGTATAAGCTTATTAGTGTGGTTGTATGCGCTGTGCTTCTCGGGATTCCATTTAAGGAGGTCAGAGGCAGAGGTGGACAGTGATAGCTGCCTACAGATCCAATTAGGAACGACTTTCACAGATGGCTCCTTTTCATTTTGGCTGTGGTTATTAATGCCTCTGGACAGACCTGGTCTGTGGGGCTGGGGGGGATGGAGAAGCATCGGTTACTGCCTGCCCTGTCTGAGACAAGGGTCCCTTGGGGCCGGAGCCACGCTGAGCCGGGAGGACTTGCTCCTTCAGATCTGGCAGTGAGGCTGGCTCTCGACTTGGGTGGAGGGATCATCACATCTTCTCCCTCTCCATCCTAGGCATGATATCCCTGGCAGTGGCATCGATGTTCTGCTCTGGGCGACTTCCAGCACACACCCAAGGGGATGCTCACCACGGCTGAGGAGCAACAGCCGGTCCTTTCTGCAGCTCTCCTGCTCTAGAAAATGCTTGACAAATGTCGGTTCTTCTGTGCTCTTATCTCTGAAAAATGGGACAAAGCAGGAGCAGGGACAAGTCATGCTGTCAGGAGCCCCAGAAATGCCATTTCCCCAGAGTATGCAGCAGATTTGCAAAGACTCAGGACCAGAGCTTGGCTTTGTAGCCTCCGCCCCTTGGGCTTTTGCCCAAATGCATCCCAGGAGCCCCCATGTTTCTGTAGGTTGTGTGTGCGCAGCTTTCCAGGGGTCACACACGGAGAGGAGTGACGGGCAGGCTGGTTCCTGAGGGTACACACAATTATTACAGGCAGTAGGTAAACACAGCATCACTTCTCCTCCGTGCACAGCTCCAGCGTGGCTTCTCCTCCATGTGCAGCTCCAGCATCGTTTCTCCTCCATGCACAGTCCTGCCATGGCTCAGTCTCAAAGGGCTGTTTCCTCCCCTCCCTGCAAGAGTTATTCTAATTTTTCTCACTCATGGAGGCCTGGCCACACTGAGGGCTCCCACTGACTTCCCCACACTGGGCAGATGCCAGCGGTCCATGGCACAGGCAGAACCATCTTCCCCATGAGCAAGACTGGAGCCGCGTTTTCTAATCATGATTTTCGCTCAAAAGGGTCTAGCTGTTACCGAGAGCGTGGTTATGTGAACGTGTCTTGCCTGAGTCATTAAAATGAATTAAATGTTAACTTGGCAGCGTGGCCAGCAGCACCCATACCCCGGATTTTCCTGCAGGACCTCAGCTGCTCTGTAGATGTGGCCCCTCTGAGACACTGAAGACACAATTATTTTAATTTTTAAGAGCCCTGAGCATTAATATCCTGCTGAAAGGAACCAAATGCATACCTTGTCATAACCTGTTTAAAACAGACCCAAAGGAGAGCAGGAGGTGAGCTGCCTGCTCAGCATCCCCCAAGCCTGGGGTGGACACCCCCTCTCTCAGCAAGGGGTGCTCTGCTTATCCCCAGGCGCTTTCTCTGCTCTCACCCCCTTGCCGTCGCTGCAGTACAGACGGAGCGGATCTGTGAGATACAGCGTATGGACCAAATGGCTCCTTCCCTCCCATGGGGGGGAAACGAGGGTTTCCCCTGGTGCAGAGCAGCACCTGAGACCAGAGCCCCCCACAAGAGGTACAGGGAGGGTCCCCCAGAGCCGGGGCTGTGCCATGGAGGGGCTGCACACCCTGGGGAGCCCCAGGGACCCTGACCGACTGTGGGCTCCTGCTCCTCTCTGTACCGCTGGGGCAGCTGCTTGTTTCAAGCTGCTGAGTCACAAACAGCCAAACACCAACAATAACTGCAATATCTGCAGCCCCTCGCACTTGGCAATTGCAGGTAGATTTTTGCCTGTCCGAGCAGAACGTGTTGCAATGAGATATCCAAGTTCCAAAAGGCTCCTATTAGAGGCTTGCAGCGTCTCACTTACACCCACAAATGACCACAGCTGAAAAACGGTGCTGGAATAATTTCCTTTAAAATTTCCAGACACACAAGCTAGCTTAAGGTCACACCAAGAAAACTGTCAACGCTCCTTTATATACTCTTTAAGGAAAAAAAAAAAAAAAGAGTCCATGTAAAATTAATCAAATAAATCAAGTTAAGGCTAAAAATATTGACTTAGGATCTCTCTCAAGGATCCGGTAGGTTTGTGTGAAATACGTTGTAGCTGTCCCTATTGCTGGTTAATAGAAGATGCACCCACGAACGCTTCAGACTAGGAGCTGCAATACATCTGATTATGCAAAGCACTAGCTAATACGGAGTATTTTGTGGAGTATCCCCTAATATCTTTGCAAGCTGCTGAAAAGCAGCAAGAGATGGGCTCAGGCTGAGCTAGGGCTCTGAAATCAGAAACGCCGAGTTCTTCACTATCCTTTAGCTTTCTCCCCAGTGCCTGTAGAAATCCTGCTGTGCCTGAGCTCGTTCAAACGAGGTACAGGATTTTTTTCGCTTGTACCCACATTATATCAAAAGGTCTCAAGTACTGATTTTCTTCTGGCAATACAGTTTGCAAGGCTATGAGTAAGGAGGCACGCCAGATGGGCAGTGGCACTCTCAGGCATTCAGACTGGCTGTTATTTAAAGGATCTGTCTCCCAAACTGTATTTCTACAGAGGTGGCTAAAGAAAAAAAGAGACCGGCCAGCGTGAAAGCAAAGTGCAGCCTAAAAGCATCTGATTTGCAATGTACTCACATTCATCTTCCACCCCGGGCTCCTCTTTCAAGCCATTTTGTGAGAAATCCCAGCACTTGTCGGGCCAGGCGGAGCCCCGTGCCGGCTGCCTACGGCTCCGCTCCCTCCTTCCCCTGCCCGCCGGTGGCCATTCCTCTGGGACTTGCCAGTTGAATTGAAAAATAGACTTTTAATTCATTTGGCATCAAAGATTCTGGCTTAACTCTTCGCAGCAGCTGTTGTGTCCCACTAAAGGAGCTGCGGTGCCAATCGCTTCCAATATAATCTCCTCTCCGAATGCTTAGACGATGCTTGAACTCGTCTTAACCCTCCGGATGGATGGAGATCTCTCCGCAACGCCGGAAGAATATGATGCTGCTCTTTCCAAAAGCCTTCCCTTTTACACGCCTCGACCTTGCAAGGGAAATCCTGTCTCACTTGAATTATTCATAATACTTTCTGTTCTGCCAGCTCCAGCGTACATTTTCAATCATTAATATGTCACAACTTTTTACCCTTTTGGACCTTTATCTTTTCTCCTGCACGACTCGCTGCTTTCAAAATAACGCAATCGTGGCAATATTAATTAGCATTAATCTGATTTACTAAATAAAAAAAATGTCTCCATCCTAACGCACGCCCTTCCTGGTGGGAAATACCACTTGAACAGCTCCGGGAACAGGGATAGCGCCGGCTGGTTCTAGCTAAAGCAGTGCAAACCGTGTTTGGAGCTCACGCTTTTGGCAGTGTTTCCCAGCTTGCAAGCCTGTCTGGTGACGGAAGGCAGGGTACGCTTCCAGCATCATAAGAAAAAAAAAAAAAAAAAACACGAGGAAGGTAACTGTGCTGTGAACTCCATAAAAGAGTGTATTTTCATCCTTTTTCAGTAAAGCTCATGGTAAATCATGGCATTCTTGATGATGGTGGCCAGGCCAGGCTCTGCTCCCCACGGTGCTGCCTGGTGAGTGCATCCCTCTGGCTCACACCAGAATCTGTCCCTGAAGCTTTGCCCAGTGATGCCCAGTTTGTGGCCATCCCAGACCTGCCCTGGAGTCTGGGAATGGATTAAACTGCCCGGAGGCTCCTCAGCCCTTCCGCATGGAGCCCAGCAGGGACCCTGGGCGCCTGAAGCTTCACCACAGCAGCCGAGCCCCCCGCTCCCCTCGGTTCCGATGGTTCTGCTCTCTCCCACACACAACATTTATTAATTGAAAGTCGGATGGAGCAATTAGCTGGTCGCCAGGAGGCTAACGCCTCTCTTGGCTCCCGCTGCTCGACCCAAGGCTGAAAGAGTTGAAATTCCTGTCCCGTTATCTGAAGAGCAAAATGACATTTTAGCAGCGGGGAACTCCTGCCAACGAAATCACAGCCTGAACTCATTGCTTTCATTATCCCTTAAATTATTTTCTGTACTTGAAGTGGACTTATTGCTAAGTCTGGGCCATGTATAGAAAGGAGAAGGATGAAGGGCACCTGGCTGCTGCCCCAACCCCAGCCCCAGGCACCCCCAGCGTGAGATACATGGGCTGCTGCAACTCCAATGTAGCCGAAATAGTAACAGATATAACCTGCTAATTTCAACAACATTCCCTTGTTTACGAATTTTACATAGGAACCAAAACTAGTTTCATAACAGAAATACAGTGGGAACCCGAACTGTTCAGCATCGCGGTGCCCGGGCAGATGAGCTCTTGCATCCCTGCAGCCTCTTGCCTCACAGACAGGTTTGTGGAGCCTTTCTACACTCCCGATTTGTTGCAACCGTGTCTTATCTTCTGGCTAATAACAAACAGGCAGTTGATTTTGTGCAGCCGCGGCAGGAGCAGGAGGGTGGCTGGGGCCAGGAGAGCACCGATCCTCCCCACGGCACTGTGCCTGGTCTGTAGCCGGGTCCGCTCTTCACTGTGCCAATACTGGCATTTCCCATTTCACTTAAGCTACACAAGCGTTGTCTGCCTGCTCCAGCTCAGAATTACACGTCAAATTACTGCACGTTTCCCAGCAGCTAAATTACTGTGGGTTTTTATTCCAAAGAAGTGAATATTGCAACCATTTACCCCGACTTCTACTATGTCTGCAAGCGTGAAGCTGCACTTTAGGACAAGCTGTCCTTGGCTCGAGCAGGAGCTGACTCCAGGATTCAAAACTCGGGGCAACTATTTCTCAGAGTTCAGTGGGATTTTTGAAATCACTGTTTGTGAACCGAGAGGTGGTTTCTAACCAGCATGGCTGGGAGCTGCGCCCAAATTTTACTGAAGTGATTGAAGGCGGGATGTGCATGTTGGGCACATACAGACAGCAAAGCTTGCACCCCCTGCTGAAGTGTTTAAACCTGAATCCTCCATCTAAATACGAGTGGTAGTTTTGCTGGCTCATTTTTCTCTCCCTGGCACCGGATTTACTAAGATATTACATATTTCAGTATTTTCTAGCACGTGGTTAGTACCTTTCATGAAATGCTCCCAACAAATTCCTTGACCTACACTTAAAGTAGTAGCAAGGTCCTTCCCTGGGCTGGCAGCACCTGTGGTGGGGGGAGAGACGGAGAGACGGGGGGGGTACAAACCAGAGCCCCCGCACCTGCAGCCGAGGTGCAGAGCTGCCGGGGCCGCCCCGTCCCACGCAGGGGACAGCAGCACCCACAGCCCCACCCGGCCCAAACCACAGCGATTCTTTGGGCCGCTTAATCCCCCTTTTCCAATACAGGATTAGAACTTTCTCTAATAGGTTTCTGCTAATTCCTTAAGAGAGAGGAGCACAAACAAATACATCTCTGCAGCTAAGAAGTTTTTCTTGATGCTGGTGCTGTCATCTTCTCCCCATGCCCATCCTTTGAATACATCTCATCAAGTGCTTGCATTCCCCAAAATAATCGCTCAAGCGGCTACGAGCATGTCACCGTCCCAGCCACCCGCACAGACCATGAAGCCCGTGCTGCCTGCGAGCCCACCGCAGTGCCTAAAGCAAGGAGGGAGCCATGGGCTGGGCATGGGTCACAGGCAGCAGAGCTGTATCAGGGGGAAGAGACTGTACAAAAATGCAGCCCAGCTCTGGTCCGCTTCCCCCCCCCCAGGGTTAGGTGCCCTCCATCAGAGAGGATGAGCACCCTGCATCCCTCCGAGCCTGGTGTTGGGAGCAGCTCTTCTTGCTGGGTCCAAAATACTGCATCTTCCTCCCCTGGGATGCTGCGGGCTCCTGAGCTAATCTCGTAATGCAAATAGCATACAACTGACTTGTGGGAGACCACAAATTATTTTCACCGCCTGAGTCCTGAAGAAGGTATCAAGCACAGTTGGGGAGCTGCCACATCAGAGAGTGGCAGCAGCAATTCCCACCTGCAGCTGTGCGGAGCAGCCAGGGTTTAGAAGGGTGACCTGTAGATTGGGGGCTAAGGAGGTACTCAAGGTAATGAATAATAATAATAATATTTAAAAATCAAGTAATAAATGCATGGATTCAGCAGCGTGAAGCCCCCTGGAGCCCTTGTTTCCCCCTTGGATGCCCCTATGTCTGCTGGGCTCTATGTAGCTCAGGAACCCATCAGTTATAAGCCTATTTTGGGCAATAACTACCAAAAAATAAGGGTTAAAAAAACAGCTAAAGACTTCTACTCTTGTTAAGTGTTCTAACAAAGCAAGGAAGTTTAAGTTTCTGTGCATCTCTGACATACAGCTTCCCCACGGAGCGACTTTTCCCCTTTAGCCGGCAGCTGCAGGGCTGTGCTCATGCTTTGCCGGGGCTGCTCCTGCCTCTGCAGCCCTGGGACCAGGCACTTGAGGCAGGCACAGGAGCCCGGCTCCTTTGTGTACCACAATTTCACCCTGGTGTTGTTGGATTTGCATTTGAAGCTGCTATTAACCGCCAGGGTAATGAGGAGCCTGTGCAAAATTTTAAATAGTGAAAGAGGATGAAAGTCACCCAAAGAAAGGCTGTGAATGCGCTGATTACGCCTGGCTGGGAAGTGCTGTGTTCGGGGCTGATGCCGCTCCCCGGGAGCGAGGGAGTGCTGTACCAACACAATTCCCCATCAGCAAAATGTTCAGGCGGGGAGATATTTTAGGGCTGGGAGAGCTGCAACTAGGGCAAGACGCATTGTGGAAAAGCCAATAGCATCCTTTCCCTGGGCACCGGCACGTGCCTGGCGCTGGAGAGGTGCAGAGACATAGGGAATGGAACATGGGAGAGGTGGAAATCTCTTCAGAGAGCTAGAGGCCACCATGAGATAATATATGCTCGCTTCTGCAGTACTAATGTAATCGTTTCACCCCAAGACTCCTGTGTTAAAGCCAGCAGGTTGGGTTAGACACTGGGATGCTGTGCCCCACGCACAGGGAGGTGCTGCTTCACCTCCTCGTGTTCCTCTCTCCCTGCTGTGGTCCTCGCCATCTCACCCAGGATATTCTCCTCCCTGGGCCCCAGGCCAGCAGTTCTTTCTATTTCTCTTCCTCCTTCACACCTGCTCAAACACAACCCAAAACTCTCCCCATCTCCATTCACCCTATGGTCCCAGTACCTGATGCTGTGGTCTTCACTCTCATCCAACCCCAGGCCTTCAGAGAAAGACAAAAAAAAAGGTCTAGCTATCATCTAAAAGACAGCTGGGCAATACGTTTGGCCTGACCTCTGTAAGAAGCTTCTTGTCTCTGCAATGTGGTGGTATTTGGGTGCTTACTGCCTCTCACCGTCTCTGTGCTTGCTGCTCTTCACCAAAGAGGAGATGGGTTTCCTGAGGTTACCTTGAAGGACACGGAGCCACACGCAGACCATCAACTCCACAGAGCTTTTCCATCTCCTGTGCCATCTATCCCTCACCTTTCATGTCCAGAAAGGAGGGGAAAAGGCATGGCAGAGGTGCAGGAGGCAGCAGAGAGGTGTGGGCTGCCAAGCTGTCCCCAGGACCAGGGACCGCAGGTCCGGGGCCATTCACACCCACAACTTCCACCCAATGAGCACGGCCACTTCTGGCAACATACACCCAAACCCCACATCATCATTCAGGTGATGATCGCCAAAGGAAACCTACATCGTATTTCAGTTTTCTTTAATCAAAGGGCTGCGCTAAGTTGACCTGTCATAAATTGATAGCTTGCAGGACTTGCCCTGAAGTAATGTGCATACATACTTCATCAAGTCAACTTTAAAATTGCTGAGGCAGCGGTGCTGGCCTGGCCAAGGGGAGGGCTGCAAGGGGGCATGGGTGTTTTGGGCTCCTTTGCCATGGGGCTGGTTCACATGGCATCCCTCAAGCCACAGAAGGGCAGCACGGCCCAGGCTCGTCACAGGGGACATCGCTTGTGTGTCAAGGGGGCGATAACCTGAGGAAGTCCAGCTGCTGGGATTGCATTTACACCAGGGGCATTTTACGGTGTTATCCCCAGAGCTACAGAAGCTCTCTGTTAGAGAATTAAAATTTGGCACAATTTGCAAACCTAAGTCACTCCGAAATAAGTCATGATTTTTGCTAGAAACCATTTGAATCGCTGTTGTCCCCACCTGAACGAAGGGACACTGGCTGTTTTCGCCTTCCCACAGTGCAACGAAGTTAAAGGTAGGTAGATGAAGCTACGGCATCTCCAGCACCATCATCTGCTCCCATCCCACTGCCATGGACCTGGGTACCAGTGGCTCTGCCATGGGCTGCAGCATCTGCTCCAGGGCTCCCACCAGCAGCCTCCCCAAACTGAGCCTCTCCCGGTGCCGCAGGGAGGAGCGGACCCTGCTGTCCTGCCAGCCGGGCGCCAGCCAAAATCAATGCTCAGCCTTTGCTGCTCATGTTCAAGGGGATGGGGGGTGGGGGGGACGGGCAGAGGAAAGACAGACAAAAACTCATCTCTTGCTATTTCTGCCTTCCCAGCCTCTCTCCATCACATGTGGTATTGGCAAGAACAGCGGCTATATAAAGTTCACAGGTTTCACGCAGTTTCTTCTGTTTTAATTAAATCCTACTGTCATTTTTATTTACTTAAAATTTTGCCTTCTCAGTCTGCCCGCTCAGCTCATGTTGGAACTATATAATTAGCACCAGTCATTACACAGCTCCCCAGAGTTTACAAAGTTGGCAGATTTTTTTTTTTCATCCATTTAAGGCTTTTAGAATCCAGTAACAATAATTTTGTAACTTAAAAATATATCATTTGCTCAGAAGGTTTAGTTCAGCACGTCTGTCAGCTTGCACGGCCATGGGCTCAACCCTGTTAAAGCTTTTCCAGGTCAGTGGTGGAGGGCATGTTCTTCCCACACCTCTGCCTGTCAGGCACTCAAGGGTTAAATCTGCTGTATACTTTTATTGCCATGTTTTATTTCATTATTACAAGTGTATTGTGAAATTTAATTGGCAGGTAGGTAGCAGAGCAGATTAAAATGCATTAACATTTATTGCAAGCTCTGTTTATATGATTCTATTTATTTCTGGTTGACTGTGGTTCACAGCAGCATGTTGTTTTTAGCGTGGCAGCCTTTTAAATATGCCACTATAATGGCGCTTTGTTTATTCCCTTGATGTGTATTTGAAAGAAAGGTTTACTTAACGGGCCTGATCTAAAATAAAACCCGTTGAATTCAGAGAGACGTGGGTAGCTTTAGGGCCAGATCCTTTATGGACAGGGTTGCGGTTTTAAGATGAGGTTATGCAAACAGGTATCAGCCACAGCTGTGATGCCCGGGTCTAACTAGTCTATTCCTGTAACTCTGGGTGGGAGCAGCTCCCACTCCTGGGAAATTCAACGACAACATGGACTGTGACAACCTGAGGCATTCACAGAGAAACCCATCCATCAGATGGGTTTCTCAGCAGAAGGCGCAAGAAGAGAGAGGAAAGATACAACCCAAAACCTGTGAGGAACGGCTGGCTGGGAAGGAGCTAGCACTGCAGCTCCCGTCCTCTGAGAGAGGTGCTCTGGGGAGCCAATATCCACACAGAACAAACAGCCTGCAGCAGGGATACCATACAATACACACTCTGCTCTTCCTCTGCACGTCAGTATTTAAGCAGATTTGAAACTGTACAAACCAGACACGGGTCCCAGTAGTAAAGAGCACGAGCACCACCGCAGCGCTGGGCAGCACCTCCATCTGCACCCACTCTCTGTCCGAGGCCGTGCTGCTCCGGGGTACCCATCGCTCACTCACACCCTTCCTCTGCCGTGTTTCCTTCGCCTGTTTTCATAAGAACGGTTTTCCTGTGACGATGGATGCTGTTTGAGGTTTCTAGCTTCAGTTTAACACGGCCTCCCAAGGTGCCTCGAGAAAAGCTCCTCAAAAGACAGATCAATTATTTGCTCAAGTTATTAGCTGGCGATAATGGCTCGTTATTAAAACTAATATTAAGGCATTAAAAAAAAAATGCTGTGGCCTGATAGAGTGATGGCTCCTTTGTAAATCCTCTGGGTGGTTCATTAACCTGACAGACAGTGCCAGTTGCTATGCATGCAGAATTGTGTGGTGTTTGAAGTGGGCTGCAAAGGGCTTGCCTCCTCCTCCTCTTCCTCCTCCTCCTCTACTGGGGCAGCCTGGGCTGCTCAGTACTGGGCATGGCCCCCTGGTACCAGCAAGCGCCTTTCAGTGCTCCTCTCATTCACTGTCCCCCGATCCCTGAAACAACGGAGACTGAGATAAAGCAATTCCAGAAGAGTACAGCGTCAGCATGACTATTCAGGCAATAACAGCTCAATCATTCATTTTAATTAAACTCCAGTAAGTTGATAGACAGCAGTCACCTCTGAAAGATGGGTATCGCTTCATAACCCCTCTTTCAAATTGCCTTCCCCGAGGTTACACTCAAAGAGATCAGTCTAATTCCTCAAGCATAAAATATTTTAGGAATCTATTCAGACCTTGACATGCCAGGCTGCGATTAATCAAAAACTTGATTTTAAATGTCTTATCAGAAAGAAATACAATTGTGTGAAACAGCGTTTCTTCTTCCGAGAAAGTGAAAAAGCCAAAGCGATGGCGTGGCAGAACCCCAGACGAGAGCTGCAGGCCGGAGGTGCCCCAAGCCCACCCCTGGGCTGGGCTGGGAAGATGGCCTCCAGGCTGGAGCACTGAAACTCAGGATTTTTATCAGTCTGTACAGAAGGTGGTGAGTTTTTTGTGTTTCTTCTATGTGCTACATCAAGTAATTGCACCAGAGTAGCTTCGTGTAAAGTGCCAGCCCTGCAGGGACTTGGGTGGAAAGTGTGGCTGGAATGAAGGAAACCCACAAGACTCTGTATGTGGTGTTGATGAATTAGCTACTCTTGAATCAGCTTAATTGCTAGCTTTAAAGTTTGTGCAGCAGCTCATCATTGGTAAAGCTGAGAAGTGAAAATATGTAGGTGAATACAGATGTGGAAACACGTTGCATAGAGTGTAACCTATAACAAGGATACAACCCCTCCATTCCTTACACCTCCGCACTCTGCCTGGCCGCCTGCAGCAAACGGCGAGGCTCTGAAAGCCTTGCTGGGCAATAATCACGATTTTAGGTCAAAAAAATCTCTCCGTGCTTCAGGGTTGCTCGGTGCCATGTTGCTGCCTGTGACGCACCTTCAGAGCGGCCTTGAGAGGTGGCATGGGGTGGACGCACTGGTGGTAGCAGTTGGAGGGGAAAGCATGGCTCAGACAGCGGCGGCGGTGTTGTAGCAGGGAACCCAGGCCCCGAATTATACTCGTCCCATTTGTTTTCATGTTATCTCCGGTTTCAACCTCTGCCAGCGGGCAGGAGACCACGGCGCGGTAACCAGGCCTGACGCGCAGGCCGGCAGCATCGCCTCCCGCGGGAGGAGGGGTACTCCCAGCGCTCACGCTAAATCACCCCTTCTGTTTTCTTATAAAGATGAAGTCAGGCTTTCTGCTCAAACAGTAATAAAGAACAATCCCAAACTAATGTAATCCTCTACCAGCCAAAACCCACCTGCCTATCTGATCGCAAGCGAAGCGCCGGCAGCGTCCAGGGATGCTGAATACAAATGGGCCGGGGTTAAGCGTTTCCAGGCCTTGGGAGATTTGACTTATAAAGCCGTGTTTTATTTCTCCGAGCTATTCTCAAGCTGTTTTCAAAATGTATGTGTCACTTCATTTTCACTTCTTTGTATTGCTTTGGGCTTTGAAATATCTTCTTTGCCGGCTGAAGCTGAGCTTACAGTAAGCCGTCAATATCAGCCATTCAGAATTAATGCCAAGAACTCCCAGCTAATATTTTCTTCATCAAAAGAGATCATTGGAGAAATATCCTAATAATTCTTTGTCCTTTGTAACAGCATTAGGATGTAAAAGTATTAAACAGCAATTATGTCTTATCTGGTATGTAAATGGCTATAATTTGAATTTATGAATAAAGTATACTTCTAATACGGCTAAAGTGCGCAGCCCACTCAATTGTGCAGGTATTACAGAGCGCCGGGGCTTGCGCAGGATTTATCACAGTTGATTTAAATGTTTGCATTACGGCAGCGACTGCCTTCATGGGTTACGTTTTTCAGGAGCCCCGAGGGCTCCCAGGGCTGGTGCTCCCCTTCGAGACCCCCCCCAGCGGGTCCCTGCCCTCCCTGGTGCCACCAGCTGCGCCCCGGCAGCATTGTGGTGCGTGGGCTATAAAAATAAATGGGAAAACTGGTCCTCAAAGGCAAAATTGCCCTTTTAATACATCGCAGGCAAAATTTCTATGCTCTTCAAAGCTTTCTAGGCTTTCTCTTTTTCCACAGCCTGTATGGGGTTTGAATTATTTGTGTTCACACGGCGTTGATACCAAGATACTTCTCTATTAAGCTACAATCTGGCTGAGCTGGGGGGAAAAAAAAAAAAGGAAAACCTAAACTAATGAAAATAACAAAACCCCCTAAATCCTGCTCACCCCTGTCCTGTGCAACCCAAACCAGTGCAGGCACAGCTGTGATGGGACCAGCCGGCCAGGCTGCATCCTCACCCCCATGGCACAGGTCATCCTCCGCGTCACCCCACCTCCAGCACTATAAATCATCCAAGAAAAAGTTGGAAATATTGCTAACAAGAAGAAAATTGCAGAAAGTTCAGAAATGGGGATTAATTTAAAAGCACCAATAGCGGGCAGAGTTTGTACATCAGTCTCTCTCCCCGTCTCTTATCGGCCCCACAGATGGCAGATGTGGGGGGACAGGAAAGGGCCTTTTCCATGCCAACCCACTACTAAAGCGCTCACAGATTAATTGAGTTCCAACCCCTAACACCCCGCTGCCTGCCACCTTTTTACATTTTGAGTTTTCATGATCCGCTTCTTCCTTAACAAAGCCTGGAAAGCTTACCCCTGTCAGAGGGAAATATTCTCTTAGATAATGGTAAACCTGTTTTGAACGCTAAAATCCTCTTTCTTGATGGACTAAAATGAAGCTGTTAAAGCTTCAACCACAGATGTTGGGCTATTCTGCTTCCTTACAGGAAATTCAGGCTGACACTTGGAGAGAGAGGATCCCAGGAGGGATGTCCTCAGTGCCCTGTTTTGAGTCTTTCGTGTAGGTATATGTAAAATATGACGTTAGCTGAGCATCTGAGAACTGCGTATGTACCACTACCTGCAGGCCTCTTTCCGGCAAAAAATGTTATATTAAAAGATATTTGCTCTGCGTTATTTTTTGCCATTGCAGTTGCTGAGGGATGCGCTGAAGCCTCAGGGGATTCCTTCTGTGAAGAGATACAGGGCAAGAAATTCCTTAAATGTTTCAAGAAAAGAGGTGGGGAATATCATTCAAGAGGGAATTTTTCATTTTCAAGGATCAAAATATACCCTGATGAAACAAAAATAAGCTACACTGAAGACAAGAAAACAAAACGTAGAATTTGGCATTCTAGGTCCATCTGCTGTTGAAAATATGGAAATATCATGAAAATATACTGGCTGCAAAGTATCTCCATCACAGCCAGCTAGTGGGAAATTCCACCGAGCAAAGCACGAATGAAAACCACACTGAAAGAGTAGAGTCAACACTAAAAAATGGGGTGAAAGGATCTTAAAAACATAAAAAAGAAAAAAAAAACACCACACAACCAAAACACCACCAGAGAAAAATCCATGTGGGGTGGCAGTGGTGCAGAAGACAAGCAGTAGGAGAGAGAAGACCACGAAAAATAAAATAAGATAAAATGAAGGGAGGAACTTGGACCAACAGAAAAAAAGCCTGGGAAAGGTCCTTGCAGTAGCAGAGTGGCCAGAAAAACCACACCAAAAGGGTAAAAATAATAAAAAAATAAGTTATTTTACAGCTGGGCAGCTGAGGGTAGAGCAGATGCCTCACCAGGGGCAGGATCAGACCAAGAGCTGCGGGATGTCGGGCAACTGCCTCAGCCACTCCACCTGTCTCTGAGGCCTCACGCTAAGCCCTCCAGCACTGCTTGGGAAAAGATGTTAAAGAGAAAGTTAGGCCATTAATTATTAAATACTGAGGGAGAATTAAAAATTGAAAGAAGTGTTAGATAATTTAAAAAATAAAATAGACCTGTGCTGCAGAGGGGGATGCTGGGTTCTGAAAAAGCAGGAAGAGACACATCAGATTGGTAAATAATTAATATTGCATTTAATTTATTCATATTTCTTTACTTTACTAATGTTCCTGAGAGAAAAGAAGGGCTTAAGGGATGAGGCTGTGTAACCGTAGTCACGAGGAGAGGGGAGGGAAGGTGGGGAGGCCCGGAGAGCCCAGCAAAGCTCTGGCCACCAACGGTATGGCTGCTTTTTCTCTCCTGCGCTTCCAGCGTGACAAGAGACATATGTTTCACTACAGTTTTTACATTAAAAGTGTTCTTTGATCTCCATTTATATCAATGAGGTGTCTAAAAATCAGCCCTGTTAAAAGACATCATTAATTAAGCTATTCCTTGCTCAGAAGGGGACAGATGAGACATGTCTTTTGTGGCATCTCAGGCAGAAGCAGGAGTTATTCCCATGCCCCTGCCCTGGGCTTTTGGGCCTTGACCATTGTGGAGAGAGAAGTATTATGAAAAGCTCTGGGGATCTCCCTGTTTCGGAGGGGATACAGGAGCACAGCAGGGTGCAAGTGGGTCCCAGTGTGCAACCAGGCTCAGGATGGCGGTGGGACATCCCCAGTGCTGCTGCTGGTGGGTGCCATTAAATCGAGGACGCCAGCCAGGTAATTTTCCTTTTTTCATTGATTAAAAGGGCGTGGATTAGCCTGGGGTATTATTTGCCTGTGATTTGGAGGAGCTCTCATGCCCGGCCCCCTCCATGCGTGAGGTCTCAGCAAGCTGTTAGGGTGCGAGTACCAAACCCCTGCACCGAGGGACAACTGCCCATGGGACGGCACAGGTCCTGACCTCCTGCTCCCACACCCAAGGAGATGCGCTAGTGGCCACCCTTCCCTTCCTAGGATTTATCTTCAGATGAAGCCAAGGAAAGGGCCATCATCAACTATCAATTTCCAATTTTCTCCCTGAACTTTGTCCAACCGTCTAAACTGAGTTTGGGGAGTAAAGGATTTTCCTCAGACACACATAATTGGCATAATCAGCAAAGCCCTGTCTTTTGGCCCCCTAATTTGCAATGTGATACGATGGCACTTTTTGGCAATAACTAGAGTGATCTATACTCATGAGGATTTAAGTCCCCGGGTAGAGGGGAGATTTATGGTTCTGGCTATAACAGATATTTTACTCCTCAGCAGCAATAAAGGCATGGCTGAAAGCTCTACAAAATCAAAATAAATGCAGAGAATGAGGAAGCTTGTCAGGTAATAAAGGAAGTTCTTTAAATCAATGGGGAATTTAAGGGAAAGGTGACTGAAGTTTTGGAGCAAGTGTTGCACAAGCCCAATAACGCTGTGCAATTACTTCCAGCAATGCCAACTTTTACCCTGTCAGTGGTTAATGCTATTGTCTATTTTATAAGAGGTTTAAGCTTAATTAAAATGTTTTTATAGATTACATAGGGTGACCCCATGAGTATCAAAAGTGTCTGGATTCAAGGCTGCTTCTGTAAAAAAAAAAAATCCCACAATTGAGTTACAATAAAACAAGGCCGAGAATTACAACTGCAAAAACCTGGGCTGATGCCTCGAGAATGATGTTTCCTATCCTGGCAGTCCATCCCCATGGAGCCTCTGTGAGCCAATGCACCAGGAGCTGGGAGCTCCTCATGGCCAATGGACCCATCAGGGAAAACCACCACTGCCGCTGGCTCATCAGCTCCAGCATTGGCAGCACCGGGAATCCCGATACCAGTGGGCTGCTGCCCGTGGATGCTATTTTGAACGTTGCACTGCCTGACATTGCTGGGAGAAGCGCAACTGGTGAAGCACTGAAAATGGCACTGGCAGCTGGTGGACTGTTCCTCCCTTGGATGGTGTATGTGCTTGACAAGCAAAAGCAAGGCTGTCCCTGTTACCTACGTGTCTGCATAAGCCTTCATCATCCCAGCATTGGAGCACCTTGGCAGCACCAGCAGGATGGGCATGTGCCTCCAACTGGATAAATACATGATATTATTGCTATACCATAGTCGCCCCTATCTGCCACCCCTTCTTAATTTGTATTTTTCATCTTTACCACAGCTACAACGCAAAACGCGAGCTCAGGAAGGCAGCAAGTCTTCTCACCAGCTTCTGTACAGATTTAGGAGCCCCAACTTAAGCGTTTGAAGGCCCTGACGTGACTTGGCAAGAAAAAGTTAAGAAACCTAATGCGTTCACCAAAACAAGGGAAAACATCAGAGAAATAAAATACAACACTAAACTCCTAAACTAACATTGCCTATCAGCCCGTAATGATGATGTTCTTGCTATTACCCTTAATACAAACAATAATGACTGGTCTAAGATAGTCAGCTGGGTTCCTTCAGAGGTCAACCACAGGCAAGACAGCGCATTCTCACACAGCTAAACCCAAGGGAGTGAAACGCCACCCTCAGGGTCAAACCAGCCATTTCTCATCCGTTAGAGGAAACGGTTCAGAGTAATCTTCTGTAATAGATTTCACAGCAAAGTTTCTAGCTTCACACCATAACCTTGAATTGCAGAACAATATATATGTATTAATACATCAGAAAGTGAGGAAACTCAAACTATACCTATTATAATTTGTCCCTCTGAATATAAATTTAAACAATTTACTCATTTTTTTGAGCCTAAACCACAGACGAAATGCAAAATTTACACTGCCCTCCAATGATTTCCTAGTGTCTGTCCCTACAAAAAACAAGTGCTGGTGTATGAGTTATATCTAAAATATACCATTATTGTTCATTGGAGTAAAGATGAAATATTCTTGTGGTTTGGGCAGGTGCCAATTGGCTGTCATTCATGAAGTACCAAATCATTTACATTTACACTGAGGGCAGAGAAACACAGGCACAGGTTGCCCAGAGAGGTGGTGGATAACCCACCCCTGGAAATATTCAAGGCCAGGCTGGATGGGGCTCTGAGCAACCTGGTCTAGTTGAAGATGTCCCTACCCATGGCAGGGGGTTGGACTACAAGACTTTTAAAGGTCCCTTCCAGCCTAAACCATTCTATGATTCTATGATCATTGACATTGAAGTCCTTTTCATAATACAGAAAAGTCTGGTTGAACCTCTTATAGTGATGTTTTGTACTGACAGCATGTAAGAAAAGGGTATAAATGTGTCGGAACTGGTTTTACAAAGCCCCTGGGTTCAGCAGCCAGCAGTGCTGCCAGCAGGGCCAGGACTCAGCAGGCCCCTGCTCCGCTCCCCATCACGCTGGGGTACCTCAGTCAGCTAAGTCACTGTGGTGTGGAAATTGCAACAAAAATCAGCGCATATGACTCACGGCAGCTCATGATTCTCTATCTTGGCAGTGATACACAAGCTAATTAATCCCTTAAGGGAGTGTGACACCAAGGCAATTTTTCCTACCTGTTAATTCAGCATCATCTGGTTGCTCGATGCCACCCTAAATAAATGGGTTTGAACCTTATTGTCAGCAGAGACTGGTATCAAACAGAGCTCAAGCTCTCTAATATACGCACCAACAAAATCTCCTATGTCAGCTTCTTGCAAGAGTTCAAGCCCTGCTTAGCTCTCCAACCATACGGGACAGCCCAAAAGTGCAAAGACATTGAAATAAAACCATGGTTTTGTGCTCTTTAACAAATGCAAGGTGTACCATAAAGATAGATAGGCATTTTTTATTTTTTTTTTAGCTTGGAAAAAACCAAACCACAAGCAAGAATGAACTTCCATGTGCCAGCAGAGCCCAGAGTCGCTCTTCACAGAAATGGTTCTGAGGCCACTTTGGAGCCAATTACTGCAGTCAGGACCTGGGCTCCCACCCCAGACGGTGCTGGAGCACCCAGCGTGCCGCATCTCCTCCCTTCAGCTGCCACACAGTCTCTCCCAGTTCCTGGGTGTTATCCCATGGGAGCAGACTGGTACCTAGCACAGGTTTGCTAAACATTTTCTGCAGAAGACATCCACCATAATTTAAAGTATTTGCTTTGGAGCTGGGGTTCATAAGACATCAGTAAACTTGTCATCGGAAATAACATAAACAATTTGATCCCTGGGATTAACCTTAATTTCCAAATTGCTGCATGTCCCACTCTGGAACAGGTGTTCCTCTGCACGCTCAGCTAATGAGTTCCCAGGCAGTATTTTATCAAAGAAATGTGTCAGGGCCTTTCTGTTATTGCTTCTTGTTTTGGAGCGTTAGTGTTAGTTATTAAAGCAAAGCATGTATTTTTTTTTTTTTCCCCCCTTGACAGGAACCGTTGAGGGCTGTCGGTAACAGCGACCAGGGTAGGAACAGCTGGCACACGTTTAATGGTGCATTGTTGCGTTGTTAACACAAAGCTGTTACATGCCTTGATAAACACGTAACAGACCTCATGAAATTAAAAGAAAATTAAAATGCAAATGTTTACACAAGATATATTCCCCCCCCCCCTTCTTATTTTTTTTTTTAAACTCTCATTCACCTGTGTCGCAGGTGTAAGACGGCAGCTTGTGATAAACCACAGCTTACAGGGTCGTGATGGTTGTGCCACCAGCTCATGGTTGGGCACGGTGGATGGGAGATAAAGGGACACCTGTATGGTGCCGCTGGACCGTCGCTCTCTTTGCGATTAACCACCCAGCTGTAACGAGGCAGTACTCCTTACGGCAAGGGTGCTGCTTGTCCCAGCGCTGTACGGCAGGAGCTCGTGGCTG
The DNA here is from genome assembly GCF_028500815.1 of Rissa tridactyla. Taxonomy (NCBI): domain Eukaryota; kingdom Metazoa; phylum Chordata; class Aves; order Charadriiformes; family Laridae; genus Rissa; species Rissa tridactyla. The sequence goes on from NC_071471.1 coordinate 9,083,997, forward strand.
GGTGCTGGGGCGGTGCAGAGCAGAGAGCGCTGAAATGGGTTCCCCCCAACTAACAGGCAAGACAGGAAAGGTGAAATACGTAATATAGATTCTTCCCAGTAAAAGAAAATACACTCCAATTGTCTTTGTGCAGATGGCTCCTTCATTAAATCTATGCTAAATGCATGAATTTAAGCCCTGCTTGATGTGCATGCGAGGCAGGAATAAGTCTTGGAATCAGACGTGGAAGTCCAAGGGTCTTGGGGAAAGATGGGGCAACAATATTTGGGTCCTGGGGGGCACCCAGCCGGGGGTGCCTTCAGCCCTACAGCACACGGCTTGTGGGGACCACCAATACAGCAGGAGTGTTTAAGGACTAAACCAGCACTCCGTCTGAGTCAAATAACAGGCAGGAATCCGGTTCCTGGAAATCTGCTCTGTTGCTGTAATTGTTATCACTGCCTTTGGGAATATTAACCCAAATGGGGAGAGGAGGGTTTTTTTTTTTTTTTAGGAGCGGTTTCCACTATCCGATGGCCACTTTCCAAACCACCAGAGCCCAGGGAATCACGAGAAACAGTTTCCACCAGCATTTGTTGAAACGCATAAGCTTCAACTAAGGAATTATCTCCCTTTGCATTTGTATTTAATTGCTGGGGTGGTTTTTTTGTTTGTTTATTTTTTGATAGCACAGACATAAAATAGATCAAACAGGTCCATCTGGGCACCTGAGCAAGTCTCAGGACAGAAAGGATCTCAAATGGATAGTGCAAGCACCCTAGTTCTCTAATCAGGATAAAACCTGATGTTTTAAACTAGTTCTGGGAAATTAATTTGTTTAGCCCAGAGCTACAGGGACAGAGGTTCCTCCACTGGTATGTTCGTACAGCAAGACCCCAAGAGCAGATGCAGGAAAGCAGCAGCAGACAGTGCCGTACTCTATGTCCCCACAGTAATTCCCGATATAATCAAGTGTGGAGCTGTTAAACGCATCATCGCTTCTGTGTCAACGCCGCATATTCAGTGCAATAAATTGTGGCTTCCACAGATGAAACGGTGTTGGGGTGTGTTACAGTAACTCCCAGGTACAGCTTCCAAACAGGTTTATTTTCTACACTATTGAGCAAGAGCCGATAAAAGGAGACACTTCACGGGAGGTGGAACACACCAAGAGCTGTGAGCAGCTGTGGTCAACACAGACCCAAGCAGCGCCAGGCGAGCCATCAGCAGCTCTGCCCATACCCAGCTGTCCTCACCCATCTCAGGGATCACACCAGTGAAAAAAATCCTGATCTTTCATCCCCAACAAAGCCTGGGCCTGGCCTGAATTCATTATGGTAAAACTGTTGTTCTGATATGACAGATTTCCCCCTCTTCTAAAAATCAAAGAGCACTTTTAGTATTAATACTTCTGATTATATGTAAATTATGTGTTATGCTTTCATACATTTGCTTCCGAAGAGGAATCCCTAATTTGTTTGCACAGCAACATGGATAATCTCCCTTGATCCATGGTAGTGTGCAAGTAGGTCACTAAAATAATAACATTTAATAATTTGTCTCAAGAGGCAAATGATGTAGGTTTTGTACTCTGCATCACTTGAATGCAGTGTGAATTGCTGTAATACCACACACAGTTTCTGAGTTTCCACTATCAAGCTTCGATATTTAGAGCTGACAACTGCTAAGTCCACCTAAATCTCCTCTGAATTCACCCTCTGCTAAGGAGGAAGAGCTTCATTCTGGCTGTACCTCCCTGTCCCACTGCAGATTGCATTTGCTAGCTCCTCTTCCCAAATTTTCGGAGCACAGATGAGGCACCACAGGAGGAGTGCAGACACCTGCCTCCTGTCCTCATCCCACCTTGCAGCCGCTTAACCCCCAGCATCTTACAACACTCTTGTGTGCTGCTTTCTTTCACTCAGACGCCTAGCTTGCCTGCGAAATATTAAATTACCAGCATACCCTACTGCAGCTCCATATTAACACATGCAACTTCCATAAAACCTTCTTGCACAGGGTTGAGGTTAGCATTGTTGAGTAAGCATCTACTGTAGCTGCAGCATTCAAACATCCTCCTGCAGGCTGGTGTTTACCGCTTTCGAGTTATCCACCCGCTGGGAGCGGAGCGGGACAGGCAGGGAGCCTGCCTGCAAGGGCAGCATCCCCTGGGACACCACACAGGGGCTGCCCAGCCCCACCATGATGCTGAGACACCACGTCCACTGCAAGGGTGACCACAAGATGGATATGGACCGAGGAAGCCACCAGCTGGAGTTGTAATGAGCACAACTCACTTTCTCCCCTTAAAAAACAAATCAAATCCATCCTAGTAGTCTTCCCTGGTCATCAAACTAAAATCCCTCCAAAGCAGCGAGTAGACATGTGCTTCTATTGCTGAACACACACAGGTGAAAAAACAAACATACGTGAAAGCCCTTAGAAGAGGCATCTTTTGCATGTGAAATATGGACATGAGCCAGCATATTTTTTTTCCCCTGCTCCACCCAGAAATGGGTGAAGCACATCACTAGGCTTTTTTGCTGTGGACATGCCTGGGACTGCTTAGCAGCCTGCTGTGATGCTCCCCAGTCAACGGAGCACATAGAAACAAGCATTTCATCTTTACTTTTTCAAGAACGAGTTTGGAAATGCTATCTTCTGAGGTCTCTATCTTCGCTCTTCTCTGTGGCATTTGGGAAACTACAAAACCCGTTTAAACTCAAGTTTGTCACAGCAGTACTTGATGACAGAGAATATTGCACAAAACTGACTGCCATCAGTGTAAGCAAGCACAGGGAGGAATGTGATAGTAGTCACTGAATTGGTTAAAACCCACCCAAACCAAAGCCTGTGCCCTTCTCCTCTCTCTCCCTGCCAACGCTGAGGTGGATGCCTCGTCACTCATCTTGTGTTTGCACAGAAGCCATTTCCATCGCACATGCAACTTGCTCCCACTTCTTCCATTTTGGCTTTTATCTTTATGAACCAAGGTGTTTCTTTAAGTGACAGTTCCCACCCTACTTTATATTTTGGTCAGCAGATGAATCAAGACCGATCTAAACCAACCAGGTTTCAGTATAACCGTACAACTCCTGCAGAAGATTATCTTACCATATTTCCAGGGGGGTCAAGAGGGAAGCAGCAGTGTATTGGCCATTGGGTTTATAACTGTGTTTTGTTGCCTGAAATCACTGAAACTATGAAATAAAATTTGAAAGACCCAGATTTTTAACTTGGCTGTTTTTAAGTTCGTTTAAATATAATTGGTCATCTAAATCATATGTTCCTTTCCTTACCACATGAGTCAATAGAAATGTGAGGAGAGAAAAGGGTGCCTTCCTGCCAAACTTCCTTGGTATTTACAGTTTTTCCTATATATGAATTCTTAATGTATGTTTTAGGAAGCCACCTCTGTTCTAGAAAGCAGTTCACATCCTAATTCCTTTCATAGACTTATGCCTGCAGCCACTGGCCAGGATCCCACCATGATGCCCTGGTATCTCCATACACTAAATCCTTTCTTTCCTAATGGCTTTCACACTATCCCTTCCATAGGCAAGCTGCAAAGAAAATACATTGGGCTTAATTGTCTATCTTTCCTTAAAAACCTGCGTTACTAAGCATGCCTGGAGCTTGCAACTTAATTGAAAAAAAAAAAAAACAAAACAAATCAAAGGAAAAGCAAACAACCAAAAAACACACATCAGGTTCTGTTAAGTAAATTGTAGGGTATAAGAAGTAGTCTCATATGTACAATACTTAAAAATTTTGTACGTAGATCACTATAAAGTATTACATTAAGCCCCTCGCATGAGATGTATATCGTATTAACTAGGACCAGCAGAATGTTTAATTAAAACTCTAACTTCAGTGAGTAGAAAGCCATTTTTCCTCATAAGATGATAATTAACAGGTATTAAAACTGCAGGGAGGAAAAAAAAAAAAAAATCCATTTTAAGCCATACCTATGAGGAAGACAGCCTGAATTCACCTTCTTTATGACACTTATTCTTACTGCTGCTATGAGGTAGGTCAGTGTAATTAGGTCTGTTTGCAAGAAATTCTTGGAGTCACTTGTTTTTGCCGAAGTTTTGAGAAGAGCCAACAGCTCTATTCGCGTGGCTGGTAAAGGGACACCACAGGCAATTCTGCTAAGACCAGAGCTCATTTTCTCAATTACATCTTCCATGGTGTCTTTTTGCCCTTTCCTTAGACTGGTGCAACTCAAAATTAATAGGTTCTTTTTGTCTGAACGTGAAGGACGCTGTCCTTAATTTTTTTCCTCCTTTACTTGCAGCACCCATAGGATGAAGAAAGAAAAAAGCCTGTTTGCATTAGACTTTGTGAAACTCTTGTTTTCCCTACTAGCAAAAGTCCCTGCAAGAAGATGTTATCACGACATGATTATGTGTTGCAAGTAGCAAATTCAAGCCCTTGGGACCAATTTTTCAGAGGCACCAGCTACCCAATTTGCACACTGGTTTTTGTCATAGCTCTGGGAGCTCAGAACTTGCCGGTTCAGATCATCCGCTATAGCACAGCGGTCATGCTACATGTGAACGTATGTGGCACACAAGACGCCTGAGCAAAAGTACAGCGCAAGGCAGGGACCAAAGGATATAAAAAAAGGTGTGAAGTCTTCAGAGGAATGGGTACAGCTGGTCTCCCCAGCCAGCCAAGGAGATTTTGGGTCCAGTTCTCCATGAACTACTGTGGCCAGCTTTAGAAAGGCAAAAGCTTTGTGTGGAGCTCTTTGGTTAGTCCTGCTTCACAGCCTTCCTTTAACCTGCTCATTCACCTGCTTGGGGACTATCATTGCCTTTCTGAAAGAGCTGCACTGAAGAGCTCTTGGAAGGGAAGACAGTTACAAAGTGCAGCTGGTCAGTCCTACGTGATCCTACATCATGCCTTCCTTGGGCTGCTTGTCAGCAACACCTCCAGTTTTGGGGAAGTCACAGGTCCCAGGCAGCGGTGAGCCATGGCCAGTGCCAGGGCAGTGGTGGCCAGCAGAGAGCAGGATGAACTTCAAGCTGTCTGCCCGAGGAGTGCATAGACCAACTTCGAAAGGAAGAATAATGCATCCATGAGACTGCCTTGGTTATACATTAACGGGGGGCAGGACGTATCTTCACTGCCCCACGGTTCTCACTGTCTCATCGAGCGAAGGAGTCAGTCGATGTCTCCTCCAGGAACCATCACTGCTGCTCCCTTCCACCCATGGCCAGTCTCCCGGGCAAGCTCCGGGCAGCGCCTGGAGAAGAACCGCATGCTGGCAAAGAAAGAGCCTCCGAGACTCACATTATTTCTAGCTTGCAGCTAATGAGTACATGGAAAGGCATTCGAGTCATGAAAAGGCCATTTAGGCTGGTAATAACCTGTATCCCTGTTGAGCAGGGCCTGACTACGGATGCTCAGGCAAGATCCACGCTGCAAAGGAAAATCCTTTATGGAGTTTCTAGGTTATTAACATAAAAAAACCAACCCCTAAATTATCTAAGCAGCATATAGCTGTATGATTTTTCTGCTACTGATGCATGTCTTATCATTAAATCCACTCACATAATTTTGTGAACACAGCTTTTTTTTTTTTTCCCTCCCAGTGATTAAAACAGAACAAGTTTAAAAAACCCTGCTTTACAATAAACAGTTAACAACAAAAATAATGCTTAAATGCATAGTGACTTCATACAGGTATAGACTTTGTACAGGCAAAATGTCTTCAGCTTGAACCCAGAGGAGTACTGAATATTTAAAGGCAATAAAATTCTGATCCTAAAACTAATTTATTCTACAACCTATCTTGTATTTATCGGGATACTTAATCAGAACAAAACAACTGATTTTGTATTATGTGAGTCTAATCAAGGAGATTATCATCTAACATAATAGAGTTATCACATTGTAAGATACAAAAGAAATACCTACTGTAAGTGTATGTTCCCTCCTGTCCTAATGTTACAACAACTTATTCTTAGGTTTAGTTAAATAGATATATTTAGTTTGCTGGTGAACTCAGATAATCAATGAACTCAATTCAACTATAAAGAGTAGAACCAGCAGATGCATCAATTTGCATTGTTAAGGTAACATCACTCAGCAGCACTGACAAAGCAAAACCTATAGTTTTATTAATGAATCTTGGATAACTATTAACTGAAAGCTGTAGTACTGTGCTTGGGTATGGATGGTGCTATCCGTGCTTACTGTAGCGCGTTCTCATGTAGCAGCTGTAATGAACAGGGGTGGGAATGACGGCGGGTCCAGCTGAAACACCCTGGGGACAAGGGAAAGCTTTGTGTCTGCCCCAGCTGGGATTTCTCATAACAGCAGAAAGCAGAACCAGCTGTAAGGCACTGCGCAAGGAGGTAACCATGTACCACGGCTGCCATCGAGCCGATTCCTGAGGCAGAAATCAACTGTGCAAAATAAACCTGTGCCAAATCAACAGGCCGTCCCGCACATGGGGACCGACAGTGTGCCCTCTCTACTGCTGGCTCTGCAGGGAAGGCGAGGGACAGGGATGTCCCCCCTCATTTACCCCGGGAAGAGGAAGATCCTGGTGGGACACCCTGCCAGCCATCTTCGGTGCCAGAGAGGATGGGGCACCACAATGGCCACTGCGGTGGGGAGAGGGCTCTTCGTGCCCCCACAGCATTAGAAAAACTGAGAAACAGGGAACACACGGGAAAAAAGAAAAACCACAATCAAGCCCCAGCCTCTTTTCAGTGGATATTCTGATAAAACCAACGGTGTAATTGAAAGTGAACTGTTCCAATAAACAAAACCAGACAGATTTTGAGGAATATTTCTGGTACGACCAGGGGAAATGCAATCATATAGATTACTGTAGCATTTTACCCGTGTTGTCCAGGAAGCGCGATTTTGTGTGTTTCATTTTTAGGGGAAACGCTAAACAGCCCATCAAGACTTCAGTCCATTCATCCCACATAATCCACTGCTTTTTGAGGTAATCGACTGCTTTTGGAGCCAGCCCTGAGCTGGCCATCCTTCCTTCTTGATTTCTCATTCCCAGTCCTACGACAGCATTTTTTCTTCTCCATGTGGTATCCCCCACAATAAACACAAGAGCAAACTAATTGCCTCTGGTTCTCTTTCCCTGTTATTTTGGAATAATTATCTGAACAAAATTTTAAGATGCAAGTGAGAAAATGCCAGCATCAGAGAAGCTGCAGGCAAAGCTAATTGCTTGATCTGCTTATGTAGATCTAATTTAAAACAGGAGTTGAACTTCTGGAACCGCTTCTTATTTCCTTGGAGGCATATCCATCAGTCTGATGTGAGTCATTTCGATGTGTAGAGACATTTTTACCCTTCTCTGTAGGTATAATTCTGTTAACGCAGGTGAGCGGGTGCTTCTGGGCATGCAGGAGAGACCGCAGCCTGAATAGCGAATTTGCAAATAAGTAAACTTGTAGTATGCCCCAAGTGCTTTACTGGGATTTCATTTTTCAGAGATATTAAAAACCCGATTGAAACTATCATGTACCACCCCAGGGCCCCCTGGAGCTGGGGGTAATTACTCCACCACCTTGCTGCTCCCCATAGCAGAGCATCATGTACCACAGCCATAACTATGTTTTAAAAGAAAGAGGAAAATGGTTAAAAATGTGCTTTTCAAGCAGGTTCTTTAATTGCTCTGGGTTCTGCAAACCTGATATGCAGACACCTAATCCCTCAGCCTGGGGTTTCTCATTCCAGGGCCCCATGCGTGCTCCCAGCCAGTGCCCCAAATCCTCAGAGACTTGAGGCAATCCTGGCACCCTCCAGGAGTGAGATGCATTTCAAGGCACACACCTGGCCTTTGTGCACACTACCCAACGCCCATGGTATGAATTACAGCATATATTCTTTTGTGGACAATCGATAATGACAGTCTTATGGCACCTTTGATTTTTAGCTACATTTCTTTAAGCCACTTGAATCACAAATATAAAGCCATCCTCGTGTTGGGGTTTTACTGAAATCCCACTGCAAGGTCCATGTGAGTGTATGTAAATACACGTGCAGCATGATTAAAATAAAAATGCTGCATTTTCACGGTTTAATCAAATTGTAAAATTAATCAGCGGTATGGCTGATTCTACACTACTTCTTACAGAGAAGTGAATGCAATTATAGTGTTGCCCAAATTCATAATTGTTGAGCTAGTGTAATAAGCGTGAACAAGAAGGGACCCTTGAGACACACAGTTGAGCCCCAAATAGGTTTTTTATTCAAGATGAGCCCTAGCATCGCGGGAGCACCAAGAACAGCAGCAGAACTAATTACTTTAGCAAGACCTGTTCTATTTAAAAATAAATTAAAAAAAGAAAAAGAAAAGCAGGTGCTAAGATCAGACCTTGTGGCAATGTTTACCCTTTGCGTGGCAGCCCCTCACCAAGAGCTTTGCAGAGGACCACCTTGTGTTACACAGCCCCATGAAAGGTGTGGGGACAGGGCTTTGCCCTAATAAAAATCTCGGTGCAAAAGAGGTATAAAAAAAAATAATAAATTGCTGCAGTTGTTATTTTTTCTCTAGGGGTATTAGGAATAAAGAACAGCAAAAATAAGCCAAGTTTGCCATTAATAGGATTGAACGGTTTCAGAGCTGAGATTTCAGCTCTGGCTTGAGTTACCAGTTCTGGGCAGCAAGGGTACTTGGCATTCAATGCAACTCTTTCTCGTGTGTACTTGTCCCAAACACTGAAAGTGCTGAAGAACGACAGTAAACAAGCTTTAATCCCTAGGAGGTACCCAACATTCCCATATTCTGGGGCAAAAAAACCCCTAGGTGAGCTAATACTGAGTACAGACAGAGTTAAAGAAATGGAATCCTACAGCCATCAAGAGATACAAAATATGGTGTCTAGACCTGATACCATAATACACGTGTACAAGTTGTGGATAAGACTTTCCAAAGAATCCAGGAAAAGCCCCAAACCAAAATTGCTATGTGAAAAGTGCGGTTCTAACTCAGTGTGACTAAGACTTCTTTTATTCAATTTCTCCCTTTCGATATCCATTTTTTGCAGGGAAATGTAATACCCAAATCATATGTTACTCTAAGTACACCCCGCAATAAGAGCAAGAAAGATCAATTTTTCCAGTGTCTTCTGCCAAGTGTATTTTGGACAGCACTTTGCCCGTTCCTGGTGATGCCAGCCCAGCTTCCAGTGCCAGGTTTGATGCCAGCAGTTCACCAGCACTCTCTGGCACAGACAGACACAGACCTGGCAGTAAAGCATTTTGTGAAGTTTATAGCTCGCATACTCCCTGCTGCCCCGCATTACATGTGACATTTCTTTGTTAAAACTACACAATAAGCGGGTATTTCAATGATTTAACCAAGGTGCTTTTTCCAACTTCTTTTCCTGCCTCCACTCTTCCATCCCCAGTAGATATTTTAGGCATGATGTACTTGGGTTTATTCCTCCAGATTCAAGGCATGAATAGCTCAGCGTGTCTGAGCTATGACCTCAACTGAGCCCCAGGTTCAGCCTAAGCAGCGTTGTCCCTACCAATGATCACCCCAAAACAGGACAGACCTTGCTCCCTGCTGCTCTCCTGGCTTTTCCAACTGGCTTGCTGGGGTCTGGCATTTGCTGAATGCCACTTCATCCAGACCCCAAGATGAAGGGCAGGAGCAGCACAACTGTCTGCCCATCAGAATCCCACAGGACCTCCCCACCCTGCAGAGGTGGGCAGAAGCTACTAATGAAAACATCTGATGGAGAATTTGTTTTGTCTGGCCTTCACTCGCTCCAGGACATTTTGCATGGCAAGCTGTTTGCGTGTATGGCCACTAACTCCCTCCTAGCATCAGAGAAATCTGTTTGGGGAGGGAGAGATTGCCCAGCGCTGCGCAGAAGCTGTGGTCTCCCACAGTGGTTTGAGTCTAAAGAGCAATTTAGACCTAGGAAACCCAGGCTGGTGCCCCTGAAAGTCAAATGAAATTCAATACTTCGGAGGAAAAAGCAGCATGGTGCATTTAAAAGAAAAAAAGAGACCTCACACTGCTACAGACCCATTCAGCTTCCCCAGACAGCCTAACACAATCTGGTTCCTCTTTAAGGTCCCTAACCCAATCAACTAAACATTAGCAACAGACTTGAGCGGAACAGATACTGCAAATAAATACTGAGCAGTTACAAAATGTCAGAAGGCCACAACTAGATCTCGTGGTTTGATCATTTCGCTGCAATGGTTGGGGCCGGTCACCAAGTGCTCTCTCCGCTTTCACAACAACCTCTTTTCGTGGTGTGCCATTTCCTACCTTGCAGGGATGCCAGAGGCCCACACTCAATCTGAGTTAATGTTATGACCAGAGATATGTACTGCTTGCTTTTCAATAATAAAAAGAAAACAACAAAAACAACAAACCAAGTCACAGTCACCAAATACTTCTACATCAGCAAAAGAAAAAGCTGAACTAGATAATTATGACAATAACACCTCATGGGGGAGAGTTTGGTCTCAGTTTTACAGGTAGCTGAAGTGCAAGTGGCCCTTGTCTGACACACAAGCCACACAGCCAAGGGGGGGTTTCCCACTGCCCAGCCCACCTACAGACAGCTCTTCCTAACCCCAGCCCCTGGGGCTCGGCTGCAGGACCGTCCTGGCTCGCCTGTAAAGCAACTTTCAAATGAGGTGGGAGAGCCAGTGCCTGCACACTAGAGATCTCCTGGACTCTGCATATAATCCCCCCAAAAAAGGTCCAAAGGTTTGTGTAGGAGAAGCCATCCTACGTTTCCTGAAGGATGTCCCAGGGGCAAGGTCAGCAGCACCCAGAAAGCCACTTTGCTCTACAACAGAAGACCAGTTCTGATCTCAGAGTGCTCCTGCCTAAGGACAGATGTGGTCCAGCTGGAGAGAAAGCAATACCTTGTTTTGATCGTGGCTTTTTTTGAAGCAACAACTACTTTGTATTCAGGTTATTGTCTGCATTTCAGGTCAGTGAGTTGAAGTGCTGAGAGAGTTGGCGGAAACCAGGGCCGCAGAATGCACAGCTTTGATGCCAGCAGAACCAGACCCACAGCATTAAGAGCTCCAAGTTAAAACCACAAATTCTTAATTCTGGGTGACACTTATTATTTTTACTTTTTTTTTCCTCCCCTTCCAAAACCATAGAACTGCATTGGCTTTGATTTTCCATCGCATACACACTCATAATTCCCGGTCGCAGTAGCAAGCCTATACCATGGACACTTTAAACTTGCACTAGTCTCATACCTGGACACAGAGTAAACAGATGGGTTTGGATAAATGAAAATCAATGAGCTAGCAAAGGCTCCTCTCGTTTGATTGATCCAAGCCCCCGGGCAGCAGGCACAGCAGCATGCAAAATGGTGTTAATGTAGCACAAGTATAAATTTCATTCACAGGAAATACAGTAACAAAAACTAATAGCAGCACAAATGCAGTCCAGAGTATCATTGATCCCGAAGTATTAGATGACAGCATCAGATAATTTAATGAACAGTAAAGATCTTTTAAGAGCAGCAGCAGCCTGTTTAGCATTGCTTATTTTATCTCTGTACCATTTGAAGCTACATGATGCTGTATATCTTGTTCAGCACGTACATAACAACCATTGTTTAAACACTGATCTACGAACTATATTCGGGCTTATAAATTCTTATAGTATTTTCCTAGTAAAGTTTTTACATTGTTTCTCCCGCTAGATATATTGCTGGGACTTCTTTACTACACAGCAGACACTTCCTGCAATATTGCACAGTCACGTCTACATATGTTGTCATTGAAAAGTCTCTTAAATAACATCTGTTGTGGTCTAAAACTGACAATCCCTAGGTAAGAGCACATACACTTATCTCCAGTTTTAAAGGCCCGTTGCACTCAGGATGTTGGCTCTCTGAAGGGGGGGCTAGGACGGGACACAAGGGGTGGTTAGCACAGCACGTGTTGATTCTTCAGGTTCGGACACTGTTGATTAGGTTGTGCCGAATTAACCTCTGCATACCTGCCCATGTGTGGGTAAACAGCTATTCAAGGTTTCTTTCACATATATGAAATATTAGACATCTACTGTAACACAGAAATAAGGAGATTTCCCCCAAATGTATCTTCTTTTTTAGGGACTGTATCTTTCTGCCTCTGAAATCAATGGTTTGTTTTTCATCGACTTCAATAAGAGCAACACCCAGCCTAGATACACCTGGGCATTAGTATTGTAAGGAGCATCCACAGCATCCCACGGCGATACAAAGACGCTGGATTTCAAAAAAACATTGATCTTCTCCAGAGATTTACAAACGTCATTAAAATACATCTTCAAGGTATACACAGTAAAAGCACTAACAACTTAATGCGTTAGAAGATTTGTAGGAGCGCGTCACAGCCAGCGACAAGGTTTTCAAAAGTTATCTGAAGTTTTCATTTGCATCCCTGGAAAAACTGGCGGGTACAGAGGAACACGAGCTTGAAGCCACAATAAACTCAGGCAAAAAAATTCCAGGTGAGGCCCTGGCAGTTCTACTTGAGGCCAGATGTTGACAAAAGGTTAAAGAAAACCTACTGCAGGCAGTTTTTCTGAAGTCTGTTAACAGCTGCAGAGGAACCTGCCCAAGAGCTGCAAGCAGATTGACACCTCTGCCCATCAAAGTGCTTAGCCACCAACTTTTCCCCATGGCGGCTGAGTCCCACAGACCTCCAGGGAAGGCACAGGGACAGCGTTCAGCCTGGTGGGACACAGCAGTAAGTCAAAGGGGAAGGTGTGACTGCACATCTCCATCTTTAGCCCCCAAACCCCACATCTGCCTTCCTCTGCCCCATCTTCCCCCGCGCGTCGCCACTCATCTCCATCCACCACGCTTCGACGCTTGCCCAGTTTAAATCCCCAGCGCTCGGACACGCCGGTTCAGAACGCAACCTAGTGTTTTACAAAGGACAGCCTATTTCCCAGTGAAAAATTGCAGTTGTCCATGGCACTGACTATGCAAACACCATTTTCTCTGCAGCTGAGCTTTGGGGAACGAAGAGTTAATGTTCTCATCTGCATGTCAGGCCCAGACAAGACTACGGGTCTGACTTCTAACATTCAGCAATTTATATTTCAGAATATGTGTGACTTGCACCCTTCGCTTCCTAAGGGATCCCTTCTCAGTGCTCTGAGGGGTTGTACAGATTTGATGCCCTTGCTCTTGTGCCTCTCAAAATAGCAATAATTACTTGTAGACAAAGCCTCATTTCTTTCCAAAAAACCTGGAAACAGCGCAGAGATGCACATTGAGCTGTTCCCCCCCAACAAGGAGCCAAAAATGGTAAAAAGGGCAAAAATGAACATGCATTTCATTACCATTTTTTGATTATGGCTCAGTTCCTGAGCCATAACCTCTAATGGCAGTAATTAACTCACGGAGCGTTAATACAGGCATTACAAAGCCCCTGCTGCATGCCGGAGACTCAACACGCAGGGCAGACACATTGCTACGCAGCTGCAAGTTTTAAGATGTTGTAAAGAACGTCAAGGAACAATAAACATGATTGAAGAGCTTGTTTGCGGGAACCGTTCGAATGCTCTCGCCATACTCTGAGCAACAACAAAAAAGGAGAAAACAGGCTTAATTGTCTTCATTACGCCTATCAGAAAGACAAGCTACTCGGGAAAGCCACATGCAGGCTCACATCACCCAAGACTTCACGAAAATACTGAAGCTTGTTCCGCTTTACTTTCCAGTTGTCACGGTGAGAAAAGACATTTTCAGAGTACAGACAAACAGGGAATTTGGTATAAGAGTTGTTTTGTGCCTCTTGGGTGCACAAATATAACCCCTGTGTTATGAATTCCAATTGCCCCAGTATAATCTCTTCCCCCAGGACTTCCGCATTCAGGTTAAAGACAGGTTTGGTGCTTGTCGTTACTTCTTTTACCCCTAAGTTGCATGAAGTCAGGACTTGTGCGGTTACACTTGAAGTTTTAAAGCCTTTTAGGGAGATCCTCTTAAAAAAACAACAACCAACAATACAGATAATGCTCTGCTGCATCAGAGGGAATGCAGGGCTTCCTCAGAAAGCTCCCAAATTGTTACTAGGAGAGTATTTGCTTAACATCAGAGTGTTGTACACATGAACACAGAAAAATTCACTAGAGTTATCACTTTTTCCTGTCCCTGTGGTGCACCAGATCCCTGAAGAACATGTGCGTGCTCACGCTGGGGCTGGAGGGCAATCGTACGGTTCATCCCCATTGTGTTTGAGTTACAAGTGCAGATATCAAAGGCGCTTTCACATTTCATCTCTCGCAAGACATGCAGCCTGGGAAGTTGCAAAGTGTTTCGATCGAGTGCTTTAGGTAAGGGACAGAAAGGGTCCTGCCAACGCACAGCAAAACTGCGACTCCGAGCAGGGTGGCCCTGAGGGTGCCCTGGCCGAAGGTCACAGCTCATCCCTCCTGCCGGGAGCCCAAAGGGGAAAGCGGGTCCCACAGCCACCATCAGGGTCTTTTCTTTACCAAAGGGGAATACAAGCAAGGCAGTATTTCTTTCCAAAGCCTTTTCTGGAGCTTCTTCACAAGAAGAGCTCCACAGGCATTACAGGTACCCCACGCCCTCCTTCCCCAGTCCCTCCCCTGTCTGACCAAGGGCAGGGTTTGGCAATGACCGTGCACAATGTGGTGCATTCACTGCTATTATTACCTTTAGGATCATTCAGTGTTTATTTTCTCCATTTAGGGTCCTGTTCCCAACAGCTGGGGGATTTCCTGAGCTGCTGTACTGCCAGCAGCTCCCACCCTCCACTACAGAGGCGGAGACCTTCCTCCCTTTGCCTCGATGCCTTCTCATCAGGCACAGAAAATTCAGCCCTGCACAGGAAGGTTAATTTACACACAGAAACACAAAACCGTACCTGAGATTTCCAGACACGCGCTCTTATTCCGCAAGGTGAAGCCTGCGTCCTTCCCCAGCCATCCCTGTGGTTGGAGGCAGCCTCTGCCCCCAGCGCTGCTGAATCACAGCCCCTCACAAGGAGAACTCCTCATCAAGCCTGCAGGCTCCTGCTGCAGCTCTCTTACCATCACAGCACCAATCAGCACCTCCATCACCGACACCACTAACCAGGTGGGGATGTCTCTGCTCCAGCGGAGGAGCAGCTCATTAAACCCCCACCGTTACCCTGCTAGAAAACAATTGCCTTTAAATGCCTTATAAATCCAACAGGCTTCCTTATTAAAGCTGGTGCTCCACTAAATCATTTCACCGCTTAATAGCTCAAGGTTCAATCTGCACTTGACTTCTCTATTTACTATTTTCGTGCTTTCTATTACCAGAGGCTTAATTAAATGCAATTACACATCTCCTGGTGAAAAGCTACACGTATTGTGTAAGAGACCAGCACTCGAGTAGCGGGTGGATCGCAGCTGGGGGATGGCGTCTCCTCTCCCTCCATGCCTCGCACACCCTGTTGCACCCTCGCCATAAAGAGGGTATGCACATCTGACAGTCTGAACAGTCTTTCTTCGACATTTCAAAAACATTTCACATTTGCTCTTCAGCTGTATAATAGAGCTTCTCCCCCACCATCCCTGCACCCCAAGAATCCGGTCACCATCTCCATCCACGCCTTTATCCCTGTATTTTGTGAGGATAAAGCTTCATCCAAGCAGCTAGAAATATTTGCTGCCAACCTTGAATGAGTTAATCTTTTCCAGGAAAAATACATCCCGTTAAATATGTACTCGAGAGGAAGTTTTCTGAAGGCATTGCAACCAGTAAAGTAAAAATCCTGGCAAAGCTCAGCTGTCAGCTCCCAGGCAGGGTCTCCGGGTCCTGCGGCTCCGTGATGCAGCAGCCTGGAAACTCAGCAGCTGCTTCATTTAATTTGAAATGGGAGAGTCTGGAGGAGGAAGGAAAGGCGCAGTTTCGAAGTGGCTGTGTGCTGTTTTGACGTGCAGTCCTTCCCCGGGGAAGGCTGGTGTGTACGCACGTATTGCCTCTCTGAAGCTGCTACAACGGGAAAACAGCAACTCTAAAAGCGGTGGTATTTCTAAGCTTGAAGGGGCTCTGATAGGAAAGGGAACCTCTGAGAAATACCTCTGAAAAGTTAAACCTACCAACCATCAAGCTGAAGTGAAAATATGGTGTTGATTTACTTTTTTATTACTAATACCATAGGAACGGAGCAGTCTAATTTTAATGAAGGTAAATTACAGTAAAGCAGTCTGTAAATTTTTAATTGACCTGCTGGCTCAGTCAAATGTAACGTGGGAGAGTAAATGCCAACAGACAGACGTGCAGTTGTGTGGACATGGCAGAGAGGAGTAGCACCGTGGGGCAAACACATCAGCCCTTCATCCACCTCCTCCTTCCCCCTCTTCCTCCCACCCAGGGAGATGCTCGTGAGTGGGCCCTACCTGCCACCAGCTCCATGCTGCCTTTCCATGCACAGGTGCCTGGAAGCTCAATATAATAAATATTTCATATTAATCAGGAGCCTTTTTTATTCCAGGCATGGTACGCGGCTCATTAACGGTGTGCATATGTGCAGAGTGTGTTAATTTATAGCTTATTGCCTTAAAGAGAGTTAATATTGTACTTGAAGTGCCTCCAGCGCTTGTTTAGGTTGAGGAGAACATCTCAAGTGAATGAGGTAGGTATTGATACACGATGCCCAGGTATTGATACACCTGAGCATCAGCATGAGCTGACGGCATGAGGAATTCCCTGGAAAAATTCCTGAGTGACATTTTTATGGTCGACCATTAAAAGTGCTGATTGAAAACATTGTCATAGGCCATGGTAATTTAATAATATGTGGTAAACCTAAAAGTTGTGGCTGGAAAATATTTTAAAATCTTTCTTGAGGTCTTCAGTGGAAGGGCTGAAAATAAATAACACTATTTGCTGAAACTACAGAACACTTCATTCACAGATTTTTGAGCTACTTCACAAACATTCAACTGACACAACTTGGGCTTTGGAGTCACTTGCCAAATTTCCATGTTGTCTCTACAGAAACTCTGCTGAGCACTGTCCCTCTGCAGGAACGAAGACGAAATTAAATTTCAGTCATTTCTGTGCCTCCTCTGTCAGAACAGAGGCAGATTTGGAGATCTGATGGTACTGCTGCCTTCTGCTGTTGCAACAGTCACTGCAAACTTGCTCATGGCAAGGATAAGGAAGATTCACCATCTTCACAATTTGTGATGGTTATTCTCCTGTGCTCTACTCAAAATATGTCTTACTGCACCTGAGCAACTAAAAAGAAGTAATGTGAAGATGGCCCAATGCCTTTTAAAATTTCCCAAGAAGGCTACGCTCCATCAAAATCTCCTCTCAGCACCACTTTCCTCACATTGAGTTATTTTTCTTAGTGAAGAACTGCAGCCATAGCCGTTGCCCAGGTGTTTTAGTGCAGCTGCACATCTGTGCTAATAAATACTCCTTTGACAGATACTAGAAATTATTTGCATGGCAGAACAGGTAAAGTATTAAGAAGAGAAAAAGGAAAGCAATTCACTGATACCAGGAAAAATCAAATTAAATGAACCCCCAGTATCCCTCACCCATGTTGTGGTGCCAGAACAGGTCTGGGCTTGGGGACTGGTAGCTGCGCTCCCTAGAGCTCACTCTCACACCTGACGCTAAAGCATTTTAAAAATGTCTAAGAAAAATGAGTTGAAGTGTCCCTTGTTGTTCCCATCCACTGGAGCACTGCTAAATCCTGTTACGGGGCCCAGAAACATCAGGTGAAGTCTCCGAAATAATGATGGACCTCATCAGCAACTCCTACTTCTTTACTCCTACTGCTCTTTAGACTTTACTATCGGAGTTATGCAGTCCTCTGGGGCACCAAAATTGAGGGGATCTGGCCAAACAACACATAGAAACACAAACAACAATAGAAATATCTATTTTTTCCTCCCAGTGGGATGGAGCACACCATCTCTCGTGGGCAGCGTCCTCCCAGCTGCTCAGCAGACAGGCCATCGCCACGCAAGCAGGGGATTTAACAGTGATTTTTGCAGGAGATCTTTTCTGAGTGCAGTACCCTGTTGTTAAAACAAGGAGAGAAGTCGGCTGGGCAGGTGTGGTGCTCTGGTGTCACCTAATTATTTGAGCTTTCAGTGGAGGAAACCGGTTTCAGGTCTGCAATGAACGGCTTCAGTAAAATGTTCGCTATCATTTAAGTGATAGTAAAACCAGATAGCAGTGTATCTCAGGACATCCCTGAGTGCCACAGCCTTACCTGGGAAACTTATGCGAAAAGAAACTCAACAAACAATACCATATCTGTTCAGAAAGAGAAATGGTCTTCATGGTAATGACTTTTTTATCACCGGGGGCCGTGGGGGGGAAAGAACAATTTACTTTGCTGGTTTCCATTTCTCCATCTACTGTCAGACAAAATAACGGGCAGACATAGAACCTTTTCAAATGAGAGCTGGCAGGTTCATGGGAAAATACTTTTAATATATTTGAGTCCAACACTCTCTACTTTACATTATTCAGGCTAAGCGTGATTTGCAGCTCTCACAGTGTCAATTTTTTCTATTAATTGTTAATGAAACAGCTAGATCTCCTGGGGGCAGAGGGAGGTGTTGTTTTCTAATTTTTCAAATCAAGAATATTGTAATAATCCCTCATTAATTCAATCATCTTTCTGTCAGATAATTGCTGTATAATTTAAGGGGTAAGGTTTTAAATAAAGATCCTGGCAAAACCACCAGGTTGATTTAATACATATCCTCCATCTAAGTGAAACTCATAACCCTTGGAAACAAATTAGTCTGAAAATCAAAGGTAGATGGCAACGGAAATGTCATAACTCTTCATATATGTCTTCTCTCTCTCTTTTTTTTCCCCTCCTTTTTCTTTTTATCAATCTCTTTTATTGTTTTTATTTTTTATCATTTGGAAAGAAACATTGATCGTGCTCCACGTATGGTCCCTTCGGCTCCCTGAAAGATGTCTTTTCCATCCTTGACCAATTTTCAAGGAGAAGCAGGAGAACTTGTCTGGTTTCAGCTCTGTGCTGCCCAGTGCTGCTCCCCAGCACCCATTTCTGCTTGAGGAGCAGGTTGGCAGAGGCAGCACCAAATTCTGCGCCATCCTTGGCAAAAAACTGTATGAACAGCATTGACTAAATGCTTGCCTCCTGTTCACTGGCTCTGCCCAGAATGATTTGCCAAACTGTGCAAGAGTTCATTGGTCCAAATGTTGAAAAAATTGGATAGCACTAAAATGCAGTAAATGCCCAGGGTTTTTTTGGGACACATCCTGAGCCATGTCAGTACTTAATACAGTGCTAATATTGGCTAACCTCTCTAAAAACATTACCCGGTTTCTTTAAATGAGCGTGACACTCGGTTCTCTCATCTTCTGGGCTGTCAGGTTATATCGCTTAGGGAACACACTTAGGAGCCCCTTATCATGCAAACAGGAATCATCTGCTTTACCTCTGCTTCACCTGGCTGGCTGGGCACATCCTGCCAAAGCCAAAAAGTAAGATGCTGCTGTAAGCTATCTCCTCTTCTAGCAGGAGGAGATATCTTTGAGTCAAGGTAAGCGAGGAAGATTTCACTGTCTTTTTTAAAATGTTGCTATGTTGAACAAAAACATCCCTCTAGAAACTGTTATTGAGGAAGTTTCTCAAGCCCAAGAAGAAATTTCTGGTCAAAACACATGATAGCAAATACTGCAATGATGTCTTTGCATCGTGTACCCAGCTCTGGACTGCTCCGGCTTTCTAGGGGATCTCAGTCTCTCACTCTCTTCTCTTCCCACACGTGGAAGTTTTTGAATGGTCCCATTTCTGTGCTGGCACAAACTGACAGCAACGTTTTCAAAACTAGACAGTTTTTGGTGATGGATTTTTGTTTTCAAATCATCCCAAATTATTGCCATGTGATCAGATTCGCAGCTTCTTATCTGTATCATCCCTGACAAACGAGACCACATCTTATTTTCCAGCTGAAACCGCCAACCAATAATCAAAGCTGTCCTGCCTTCATCCTTCTTGTTCAAAGGTCAGCACATATCCTTGCACCACATCTCAAAGAGCAGTCCTTTATAAAAATAAGATTTAAAAAAAATATCTTCAATACTTTGGGCTGATGTTGGACAACGTTAAATCATGGACAAAGCGTCCACAGTGAAATTTGCCCTATTTGCCAGGAAGATGTTTACTGGGAGAATGCAGCGGATGCCACCACCTGTCTTACAGTGATGGAAATGATCACTTAATGCACTTCTACACTTTCTTTTCCTGAAATTACTGCAGGTGGTAAGATAGAGCTCTTGGCTGTTTGAATCTTGCAATTCACTCACCAGGATGATCATTTTAACTTGCCCCATCAAATCATTATTTCTAAGTAGAGCTACAAGTCAAGAGATGTAGATACTTAAAAATAAATATATTTTCCAAATAGCTTCTTAGGTAGAAAGAGAAAATCAGGGTAATTGAAAAAGTAATAATGCAAATAGGCTGCAGAGAGGACTACAGGAAAGATGAGTGTTACATTTGATAGAGATGGAGACAAACAGAAGACCACAGGACATCTTTGTTGGGACAATGACCTAATGCCAGCCAGAACAAACCAGCCGTGGTCAGAAGAGCCAGAGGAGAGCATTTGACTTGTTGGTCAAAATTCTCTAAATGAGTTGTTACATGATCAGAAGCAGAGGCCAGGAGAAGAGTCAGCCCTCTCCTCCAGCTGCTGGCAGATGTCCTCCACCTGTGCCCTCCACCTTCCCTGGGAAATGCTACTTTGCTTCGACTTTTACAAGCAGCAGCTCCTAAAAAAACCCCTATTGAATCTGGAACAAAGCTCCTGGGAAGCACCATAAGCCAGCAGCACACAGGTTCATCTTCACTTGGCTTTAAGACAAGCTGTCTCAAGCACGAAGTGCAGCGAGATTAACAAAATACTTGTCTGAAAGCTAATGCTACCAGGCATGGAGGGAAAATGAGCTTTGAAATGGGACTTACAATTAGATCATTTTCTGGATGCACAATAATTAGCATTCTCTGAATTGCTAGAGCCCCAAAGTCTAATGAATTGGGTACTAGTTCCCTTGGCTCTGCAGAAATATGCATCTTCAGGGCATGGACATGCTCAGACACCTATTTTTCAAAACACTTGCTGGCTGGTACAGCACAAACTCCTTCAAGTGCGCCGAGTGTCTTCAATGACTTTAAAATTTCTCTGAAAACTCAGGGATTAAAGAAGTTGTTAGGGAGAATAGAGGGTGGGTGTGTGAGCATGTGTATACGTGCCTGTGCATGCAGGTAGATGTGTCTTGAAACTGCCAAAACTGCCACGATGTTATATATGACACTGGGTTGGACAAGTGAGCTCCTAACCACCCGTTACCATTTGAGCTAAGTTCCAATGGAATGAACACAAATATGTATTTTGCCTTATTTTACTAAATCTTACTTTAATGTCCTCCTTAATTGAGAAGTTCTTCTGTGGCATTTTAAATTAGCAATTTCTTTTGAAGGTCTCACCAGGCTTTGTACATCACTTTCACACTAATCGTTGTGAACAACGTAAAGGGAAAGCGGCGGGATCATCAAAGTCTGAGAAGGCTCCTGGATCCTGGGCTGTTGTATTTGATTTATCCAACCGACTTGAAGTGTTCTGGCAGTTTCTTGCCATTATTGAGCAAATGCTATTTATGCAGGTGTGATTTATTTTTTTTTTTTTTTAATACTGGATTCTGTCAGCAACTGCTTTAATCTGTTTTCATATCTTAATAAGTGGTAATTGGAAATATCAACTGTTTTCATCTCCAGTTCTCTTTTATAGAAACAAGTGTTGCAATGGTGAGTTCAAAGAGATGCCATAGCTGTTTCCCACCTGTCATTTAATAAGCAATCTGGAAGATTTTAGGTCCTCTGGAGAACATGGTGAATACGGTCAGTGTCTGGCATCAGCCGTACTTCAGAGTCCTGAAAGCATTACCTCTTGTAATGAGTCTTGCTTTAGACTTTCATAGAAATATTTTTCAGGTATTAATATTTTGAAGGGTCATATAACTTATTGTAAGAGGTCTTTAACATTTCAACTTATCTTTAAATTTCCCTTAAATCTTTTAGAAATGGAAGCAGGACTGAATACAGCAGGCATTAAATGCCCTGCCTTTCCCTATTTCAGCTCTTGTTGTTATCATATATTGACAAAAGCCATTACAGGAAAATGTTGTGTATCCCACCTCTATTTTTCAATGCTCAGAATAGCTACTTGTGTCCTTGTAACTGCTGCTGGCTGGTAGAGAGCAATGAAAGGCAGGTAATCAAGAAGTCTGGATCCATACAGTGCCTTGAGGGCCTGGTCAGGTTGCTGCTAACTCATTTATTCAGTAAATCTGTAATAACAGATAATAACATCACATGGCAATCACAGAAAATAAATATATGGCCACAAAGGTTAAACTGAAGGATGCTTCATCTGTATAAAATCATTGTTTTCATAAAACGAGTAGCCGATTAAACTTTGAAATAGCAAAAATAATTCCTTGAAGAGCCTACATTGGTCTCTTAAGACTGATCTTTATTGGCAGCGGGGAGAGCATGTCCACTCTAATGGAACAATTTAAATGCATAACGGTTAAAATAAACTCCTTAAAGTATGTCTCCACATTCCTTATGTTGACTAGTGAGACAACGCTTTTTTCATAAAACACTGTATAACTGAAAGATATTTAAAGCAGAAAAAAAAAATTACGATGTCTATCTCAGGCTGGTCTGTAACAATTTCTACACTTAAAGGCATGATTGATTGTGTGAAAGGTAAGACTAAAATGCACTTCACATAGCTTTGCAGATTTAAGCCTCCTTTCTGGTTTTCCTTATGCGTATGTAACATTCCCAGGGAATCTACTGTGGGGAAGAATAAAGCAGCAGGGGAGATAACAGAAGAGCAAAAATGAAAACAAAACCAAACCACCACAAAAACCCCAATCCCCAAAAAACCCAACTAAGGTAAACCAAATCTCAGTGTTGTACGTACCTCCATAGAAGACCCCCGACTTGCCCAGCCCAGGCTGGTGGAAGGTAAGTCCAACTCTTCCCATACTACTTGGAGGGTCCCTGTGGCCCTCGAGGCTGACCCTGCGGCTCAGTGGCTGCATTAGTGTCACCAATGCCCCAACGCGACGTCACCTCGGGGGTGCTCCCATGGGAGCAGAGCTCGGTGACTTACGTTGCTCCTCCCTAGGGTTATCAGCAAGCTCAGAGCTGCTGATTCGTGGCAGAATAAATCAGTTCTAGGTACTTTTCCTTGGATTTCATTTTAAGCAGGTTAAATAAATAAATCTACATTTAAGCAAATTTATTATCTGGCTAATGCATTGCAATTTTACACTGATGGAAAGCTAGAGCAATCAAATCAAAGTCACAGATAGGCTGGAAACAAATCAATGAATCAGAATGATCAGATCTTCTTCATCAGCCATAAAACAGACCTAAGGATGAGTTTGCGATGACAAAGAATTACCTTCTGTCAGGAGAATTGATGGAGGCTTTACCTTTCTTGCAGCGTAGGGCCCTGACTTAAATTGGGAAGGTATCAGATTGAAAGCATCTCAGGATTTTACTTCAAACACAATTTATTAAAAAATAAGGCAAGGAGACTTCCTAGGGAAGGCTGGAGATGAAAGGATTTGGCCAGTAGGAAAAAGAGGGAGCGTCTTGAAAGCCAGCGTCTGCCTGCTTGGAAGGGGACCAGCTTGATGCCATCCCTTCCACAAAGAAAGGGACAAGATCTGTCCCCTGCGCTGTTTTTGTTGCACGGAGACCTCAGTAAGGACATTGGTGCCCCAGTCACTGTGCACAGACACAGAAAAGCTGACAGCAACAGGGGGTTTATTTGCACTCGTGACTTTTCTTCAAAAAGCCAACAACCAGATCTTGAATTTTCAACAGAGAGTGGAAAATAGACATAGAAACCAGCTTCCTTGGTAGAAAGCCTATTTTTTCTTGAAAATAAATTCCTCCACCCCATTTCCAGGGACAGCTAGTAAATCCTGAGCACTCAGCTTCAAATCTCGTGTGCAATGAGACGCAACCGCTCCTCCCCACAACACTTCTTTAAACATGAGTAATGCCCTGAGTGCAGCCGTCTCCATCTCCCTTTGCATTTTGCAGTGCCGTCAGCTTCCCCATTACATACACCCATCGACATTATGAGGAGCCATCATCATGCCACTGGGTGACCCAAACTCTGCTTCTCCTACGTGCCAAGCCCTGGCACGCTGCTGTAGCCCTGCTCTTCCACCCCTTCGGCAGCAACATGAACATCCTTGCATGTTTGGACGCTCTTTCTGGCTTCTTCTTGCAGCTGCATGGGCTTGTTGCTTGCAGGCAAGGTCTTGCTCTTAGGAGGAGATGTGCCTCCTCCTCACCCACTCTCGCACTCGGGATCATGCCCGGGTTAGTGCAGCACAGAGCAGCAGTGTCAGAGCCCATTGGGAACCCAGATAAACCTTTAAAGATCAGTCAGAAGAATTAAGAGTAGTTAATTCCAGTTATTACAAGCGGTACCAGTCAATTTTATGCATGGGTGGTTAAGACACCAAAGGCTATAAAATCATATGATAATGAAAAGAATGATCCTAACAGCTTTTATTTATTGCCTTTTCTACCGCTGGAGACCACAACCACTGCTGTAAATGTGTAAACAATACCAGTGAAGGCTTTAATGTATTTTATCACCGATTTCTGTTGTCTGGAGGCCAATGAGACAAGGCTTTGTGCTCCATGTATTGTCTAATTAAGATCTCCTTAATGAAAAGCAAAGCTAAGACAGTTATCAACCAATTTATGTAGGAAATTGGAGGCATCTAGCACAAAAATACACAGCATGGCGGTAAGACTTTTGTAGATATTAGACACTTAATTGTATTTATTATGCACTTACTTGTGTGAGGGGAACACAGACAGAGCCCACCCCAGGCTGCTGCTCACAACTGTGGTCAGAGGATGGCAAATCCCCTCAAAACCCAGCAAAAGTAGTTGGGTTTGAGCTGGGTAGATGGGAAATGTTCACAGTCCATGTGGCACATGTGGGGTCACTCTCCTCCTCCTTTTCCTCCAGCACACAACAAAACACCCAGTAAAGTATACCTGGATGGTGCCCCAGTCCTTTGGGCTGTCTTGAGGGTGTTTGGGGCACCCTGAGAATTGGGTTTGGTCATGGGTTTGTTTTTTTTTTTTTATGTCATTCCACTCAGATTAGTCAGGCTACAGAAAGCCTTCTTTCTAAAAAAGTTACCCAAAGAAAACACATTTCACACGTTTTCTAAATACAGTCAGATGCCTTCAGGCTAAACATTCTTGAATTAATCCTGTTACATCTTTCCTGGCTGAACTATAATTATTGCAGCAGCAGGGATGAGTCATCACTAGCTGTAGTTTATCTTCTGGACTATAGCGTGTACTGTGTGCACTGGAACTAAATCAGCCACTTACTCCAATATCTTTATTACGAAAAAAAGAGCCAAAGACAGGATCTATCTGCCATTCACATGCAATGCGTAGCACAAGCCCTTAATTTGCACCTTTCCTACAAGAATCGCAATAAGAGATTTGATGTTATGTTTAACTACCTCTGTGTGCCATGTGTACAAATAAAGAGCAACAGTCTGCAGGAGAATAAACTCAGAAGCTGGTGAGAAAAAGGTGGAAATAAAGCAGGAAACCCTGCTGTGGGAATTTGCCCTTTTCCCTTTGGGTGCCCTCGTGGGCACGGGGAGGCTCTGGGTGGCCTCACACCAAGCCGTGCCCCTCAGGGTGACCATCCCCATGTCCTTCTGGAGGAAACCCCTGGGAACTGGGTGTTCATCAGAAAGCAGAGCCTCAGCAATCATACGCTTTTTGTACATTCTCAGAAGGAATTCAGCTTTCCTCATTTCACCTCTAGTTGAAACGCCTCAATTTAAGCTTCCCCCGTTTCATTAAATTAGCCACCACATCCTAATTAACAGCTTGTGCACTTGAGAAATGTAGCCTCCTGTTTCAAAAGTAACGACTCTTTCCTATTCTAGGTTCCCACCTAATTTGTTCTCTGCTAAAAACTTGAGAGATAGCAGCTTTTAATTACACAAAAAGGTAAGTCATCAATTTGTCTGTACCACCCTTGTTAAAGATTTCCTTCACAAAAGTTTTCATTGTGGCTTATTGCACCAAAGCACTCAGAGATCTGCTGCTGCTCTTAATGGGGTAACCAAGGGTCCGTGTCTACTTGTAGCTTTAGTTTACTCACTAAAACCATCTTCAAATTGGATCGAAAATTCATCTTTTCTTCAACTGCAGGCCTGCTAACAAGTCCTTATTATAAACAAACACGTCACTCCCAAAGAAAAATCAAGAATATTTCTGTGACCACATCAGCTTCCCCCAAAATGAAGTGACAGCTCACAAGTCAAACACCATGCTGACGGGCAAAAATGCAAAGCTTAAGAGACCATCTGTGCTAACACTATAAAAAGGCATGGATTTCCTATTTTCAAAGACAAACTCCTTGAGAACAACTCATATTTGTCTGATAGCTTGAAGGACACCCAAAAGCACCAACGCGGGTGCCCAGGCTCTCCTGAACGCCAGCAGCAATGCCTGGTGCCGGCACAGCAGGTTATATTTAAGGCGAAATTTGGCCACTCTCTCCATGGGAATCATGCTGCTGTGAAGATCCAGCAAGGTTTATGGGCATGCCACAAACCACCTTATTACTGCAGACTTCTAGGTCGTTGGTTTCCCTTCTGCCGTACTGTATTTTATAGGATCAATTTTTACTAATCAGATTGTCCAAAAAAAAAATCACCTGAGTGGTGTAAGTCTGAAGTTACATCTGTTGGGTTGATTAAGCAGTTCATGCTTGTAGTCCACAGGGCTCTGTTTTTATTTATTTTTTTTTTTCCCAGTGTCTGTGTTTAGGTAACATTTATTTTCGATATAATACACCTTTCAGTATTGGGCCACTCATGGTTAGATTTATCTTTCCATGCTCAGATTTTGCTACTATGGTACCTATAAACACAGGCAGTTGGAAAGCCACGGCTGAAACTACCACTTTTCTCCTCTAAAATTAAAAAGTAGGCTCTGGCTCTCATCAGCAGCGTGACTTGAGGTAAATTAACTTTCACTTTGGCTTTTGATGGATGTATAATGAACTCTGCATTGTTCAGCTGGAAATCTTGGAGCTATTTTTCATTCCAAATGTCTTCTGAGCAGCACGTTTGACAGGTTATTAAGATTTTAGTATCACTGTGGAAACATTTTTCTAGGCTTCTTGGCTGGGATCAGAAGAGGTTCACTGCACCTTCTCCATCGCCACACCAGCCTGCTGATCTCCTAAACCAGCTGGTTTTCAAAATTCAGCTTTTTTAGATTACCACGCATAGGAAATATCTAATAAGCAATGATTTCCAATTCTGGTTTCTTTGCCCTAATCACCAAGCTCCGCAGAGCAAGACTTTCACATCATTTGATTTAACTACTTAAGTGCAGGAAGTTTAGCTATTAGTCATTGGGAAAGGTCAAGTTTCTCTAAATGAGCTCCTGGAGCTGCTCTCCAGCCAGCATCTCCCTGGATCCGTAATTTGGTATCACCAAATTTGCTGCAGGGCAGGAGCGAGGGCACATGGTGGGGCAGCAGATGGATGCTGGATGCTCCTGACTGCAGCTCTCTGGCCTATAAGGAGAGATTTTTATTATCTGAATTACTCAAATCTCATGTTTGTGCACTGTTTCCATTAATCTCACTTTTATAAAGGTTTTCATGATTTGCAATTTTCCAAGCAATTTACAAAACACACTTCAGCTTCCTTCTGACAGGGCATCGCAGACAAACGTTTTGCTTTTTTTATTTTTGGTGTGGTATGACTTTAGTGCTTATGCACTAAAGACAAAACTTTTCAACTTTGAAATAATAAATTACAATGAAAATAGTGAAATATTTGGTGAAGAGAAACTAAAGAAAAGGTAAAAATCTTCATATCACAAACATATTTGAGTAGGTTAAAACCCCAGCCTCCCCACAGTCCGTGCAACCATCAACTTCTGCTTCTACATACTTCAGTTTTGGTTACCAACCTGACTTTTTGGTAACTGAAAGGAGGCGAGGGAAGAAATAACTATGGAGGGGTATAGGACAAGATGAGCCCTAGGGGAGGCAGGGAAGAAAGGAAATGGGCTCCCAAGTCAGTTTCCCAGTTTCCTAAGCCTGCGCCTGGCAAATGAATTTCCGAGTTCTTCAGAAAGCACAGTCTGATGACACATAATACCCCTTCCTTGAGGAATAATGGCAAGACGGATGCCTTTTCCTCACTCCATTCTGATACAACTATTTCTTGCTGTCTGAGTCATCTCATCAGCCTGCCCAACTACAGAGAGATTTTTACTGGTGTATAACGCCACTGATTCATGTCCTGTATTTCAGAACTTTACAAAAGAGAGGAAAACGGGGTCCAATATTTTTATGAAAAAGGAGCATTTGGCCAAATTAGAAATTAGCAATTAGCAACAACCACAAAGCTACCATGAAATTAGCGCCAAATGCAGGGCTTTCTCAGTGACTAAGCTCCAACCCTCACCAGCCTTACCTCAGTATGGGTCAGTGCTATCGTTTTGGAAGTCAGCAGTTTGAATTAAACTGGCATGGCTGGGTGTACTTCTCAGCTCCAGGACAGGGACAAGTAAAGAGCGTCATATTAAGAAAGTTAACTCTTCGGTTCATTCCTGTCTTGCAAAATCTTCACTATGAAAGGCCACATGAAACTTTCTATTCCAAGGTCAGATTATTTTTTTTTTAATTATTTTTTTGTTAGCACTGATAAAATGCCTTCAAAACGGAGGTTATAAAGTAAATTAGGTTACTCATTAGCATTTGAATATCTTGATAGTTTGAAGATCCGAAGTTATTAAATAGAAAGTACTTTCAAACAGAGAATATTTCTAAAATTATTCCTGGTCAATTTTTTATTAGGTTTGCCCTCCTGAAATAGAAAGAAATACTATTTGCACAAGATGAAGAACAGGGAAAGTGTCTGAGATCTAGGGGTCACTTGAATACATATAACTCCACCTTCAAACCTTGACAGCTACAGTGATGAACACTAAACTATGATAGCTTTGCTTTTAACAACCCTAATTCCTCTCTCTTACCAGTAGATCTGCTGTTTGTACCAGGATACTTGATGGGCGAATTGGATTTTCATCTTTTCTGTCTTTTTTTCCCCCAAAATGCTATAAATCAGCATTTTATGAATGAATAAATCCCATCTGCCAGCTGTTAAAATTCTGTTTCAAGGCTATGATATCTAGGTCATTTTATTTCATGACTCTGATGCCACCAACAATAAATAAAGTCGTTACTGCAACTAAGGATATTTTAGTCTTTCTCAAAATGAACTGTTAAAATAAGCTGGTAACTGTTTAAAGCACTTGCCTTAAACACGTATGCTGCTCTGACAGCAAGTGGGCAGCTTCCCTTCGCCATCAGCCTTGGCCTGTCCTTTGAGTTGCACATCATTAATTAACCCTGCCATGACCACAGCCCAGCAAACTTGGGAAATGAGCAACTGGCCAACCGAGATAAAGACGAACGAAGGCACGTTGGAAAGTCTCCTTGTACTGCTCGAGTCTGGCTGCCTTTACCAAAGCTCAGAGGACACTATTACAGGAGCCTTGGTATGTCCTAGGCCCTCTTGGAGTGTCAGTCACAAAACACATGCACATTAAAATTTGGATGAGGTGAGATGAGATCAGTCTTTTATGGCTTGTTGAAGAATACTTTACGCATAAGTGAGAGGGTATATTTCTACTGTATGCAAAAACAGATGCGCACACTTAAGGGCTTCCCCTACAACTGATGAGGAGCATCCTGTGCCAGCCAGAGACGGGCAGTTTGTTACAAAGCTTCAGACCTAAGAGACTAGATTTTCTGAAAATTGTGCGCATCAGAACACACATTTATCTCTCTGCCCAATTTACATGTACAGTTATTATTTGTGTGGGCAGCGGCAGTCACTGTGCATGTGGATGATTAATGAAATGTGTAAAAAACCCCACGCATTTTGTTGCTATGAATGTTGCACAATCGTAATAATTTTGTGCATAGTTTGTGTCCAAAGCACACTTTTCCCCCACGCAGTTATACCTTTTAAAAGCCAGTGTGAGTACTGAGAATCCATCCCCATCACTTCTAACCTCATGTGATCTTGAGATCAAGATCTCAAAATGTAAAAGTGCAATTTCTTACTAGTAATATTGCTAATGTTCTGTTTAGTTTGGGTTCTGGCAAGTGGTCGCTGATTATGTTACGTGTTATGCTAATGAAGCATAAGATGCTATTTCCATGCTTGTCCTGAGCTGGCACAATATTACCCAAGAGGAAAGGCAGAGATCCTTTCCTGGTGCATATGGCCCTCCAAAACTGGAAATTGTTGTCACTAGAATAATTGACGCACAACACTTCTCAATATGTCTGTTTTTAATGAAAATATATTTCAATTAGAAAGGGAGAACAATTTTAAGGGGCCCTTTCTGCCAGATGGTGATCCCTAATTTGCCTCAAATGTGTTGGATGCAGCGTAATTTGTTCCTGATTAGCTGAGGTTGATCAGATGTGTAAAATAACGATTATGCTATGAAAATTGAGTTGAAATGACCCCATGAAATGACCATATGGGTCTTTTCTTCCATTGACATCTGAAGTATTTAAGAATTAATGGGAATTCTGGCTTTGTCCTAAGACCACTAAGAACCTAAGAGCCACTACTGATTCAGCTCAGGGTACTCCACAAGTTCTGTGGCTGCAGACAGCTTTCGAGTCCCTAAATCAGCTACCTATCCTTTCCTTATCTGCAGATTGGCAGCGAATACTCTAATTATCTTCCTTAAAAAGAATTCTCTTTTCAATGGACCAACTTAAATGCAACTTCAGCTTTTTCTACTGTTAAGACTCCTAAAAAAACCCCAAATACAGGACATATTTTCTCATATAATGTTTCCATGTCAAAGCAAAGCAATTAGTACAAATTCTGTGTCTGGCCTGTGGAGTTCACAACTTCAGCTCCTGCAAAACAATTTTCAAGACCTAATTGGAAAATCTGTGTTGCAATATGGGTGAATATTAGGCGGCTCCTTTCACTTTTACATACTTTCATTTCCGCCAGCTCTTAATTTGGCGTGCTCGTTGATGGTGAATGAATTGACTGCACCATACTGAAACAGCAAATCATGCACACAATGAACATTAATATTTCCAGCATGTAAAATACCCCTTACACGTCAGTGAAATACATGTTTTATAAATTAAACTGAGAATGCAACCATGATTTGGCACTATATTAGCAGATTATGAATTGCAATTTACTGCAGTGGCTGAATGCCATCCCAAACCCCCCCCAGCCTTGGATCACCTTCAGCACCCTTCAGACTTTCACTCTTCTCTGCTGGATGCTATGCGTAAATTTCCAGGTTTTGGATTATAATAATTTTTTTTTAAAACACTGGGGATTTAAGCTTATTCTAGTGCCAGAACTAGTGGTGGTGCTGCAACAAGGAGCCAGGATACTATAACTGCTGGAGTGGCAACAAATCCCTTGGCTGCTCTGGTAAATCTGGACCTGAGGATTGGGCAGGATTAAAGACCATTAGGTTACATGGAAACTCACTGCAGTCATTGCATAAACTCTGGCTAATAAAAGAACTTTTTATGTTAGAGTGTAAATAATCCTCAACCAGGTCTGACCACATGAGTATTTTATGAGTGAAGAAGGAGAACGGAGAGATGGGGAAACGGGACTGAGCTGTGAGCGGATAAAGTGTTGTTGCCCTTCAGCTTTCCCGCAGTTGTTATTTCTTCCTGTGACTATCAATAAAAATTTACCTTAGCAGTAACTCACAGGAGATCTAAGTGGTAGGAAATTAGATTCTCTGATATCTTGATATTTGCCGCTGCAATATTATATAAAAGGTTAGTTGGTATCTGAGACCCCAGTCCTATACTCTGGGTCACTGTGAGTAGACCCCGTGTGCCCAGGGAGGCAGTTTTACCACCAGGACATTGCTAACTACCTGACACATTAATTCCATGGTATTTGCAATGACCCTTGGAGCCTTAATATTTCACCAGCCCCGTTGGAAAGAAATGACTTTTTTCAAAAGCTCAGTTCAGTGGCACTTGCCCGGCAAAGCAGAAGGTCTCTGCACGACAGGCGGCATTTTAAGATTTCCAGCTCACATTTTGTAGCGTAAAGATCATCCTCTTACACACCAGCCATGGCAATACTTGGGAGCTAACATAGCTAAATACTTCTTTGCATACCACTGTATTTCTTAGAGGGCAAGGTTTTCAGTTTCGAAACCTTTTTTTAATTTGCATTTCAAAGTAGCTATAAAATATGAATTCCAGTGCAAAGCATTAGCATAAAGCCATTCAGTATTAAATATTCTGTCAAAAGTGCCAGGAAAAATTCCACAACTATTGCATTTCCATCTGGCAACATCTTCCTCCCCCGAATATTTGCATAAAATATTTCCGCAATAAAGGAAAATTATGAAACATAGAATCTTTATATTATTTCCAACTAGATAACTTCTTCACAATTGTATAAGCCAAGGAACCCTGCTATTGCAAACTACTACTGTCTTTTTCAACTATTTCAGAACAGTTTCATAAAAACCTTCCCTACTCTGTCTTCCACTTAAACGTTCTAGATAGATTTTTAAATGTATAACATTTTTGGTTTTTAAACCAATAAGAAGTCACTGAAGAGAGGCTGAACAAGGTGCTCCTGTTCACTGCTGTTTGTGTGCTCACTTCTACCTCCATTTGCAACTTAGGCTTCCCAAATTATTGGAATTAATTGGTGCACTGCTTTTTGTTTTGGTGCATTGTTTTCCCCCCAGTACTTGATCTATTGAATTAGCCCTAAATTTTCATAGCTACATATTTGCAAGTTAACATTTAACGTGCCACTACGCTATCTCACAGAATTAGACTTTAAATACTGTATTTCCAGCATTCTTCCACATCTTGGATGGCAGAGAAGAAAGTTATCATGCGGCCGCAGCAAAACAGAGTAAAATAAAGAAGAAAAATAGATGGGACTAAGCTAGGCTCAGATCTTTGAGTTGGACACTGAGCTAAATTCCACATCTGGACTACGGTGAGGCTCATAGGGAGAGTGGGTGAGGAGAGCAGTGTGCGTTAGATGCCCATTTGTCACCGTGGCTTTCACATGGATTCGGATACATCTGCGAAACCCTCCTCCACACACGACAAATCAGTTTGTAAAGATGCACTGCTGAAAGGAGAGGGTCCTCCGGGCATTTAAGTATTGAAAGTCTTGACCCAACATTTCACATAGAGAAGATTGTATAGCTGTTTGCCACCAACATCTATTATAATAATTCATAAAAGATATCAGCATAACTCTGTAATAACTCTTTAGCCCAATAGCGATACGGGTATGATGTTTGTAATAGTGGAGAATAAACCCACATTAAAACAAGATAAATAACTTTGGCAAGCTATTTTTTCTTTTCACTTCACTGTCTGGGAATGTTACACCAGTTCTGTTTAGCGTTTATTTCGGCAGAAAGGTTGTGTGCATTTCAGTTGCAGAAACAAGGAAGTTTAATGCAAAGCATATATTCTTTCTTTGAACATGCACACTTATCTAGTCTTTTCCATGATTACGTGTCAACCTTCTAAGAAAAGGAGGAAGAAAATGCAAAAAAATATATATATTTGTGTGTTGCACATGTCCATTCAGATTATATGGAATAGGCAAACATCTTGCTCATGTGATTATAAATAAGTTCTCTGTTATAAATAATTCTACTAAAATATAGCTATGTTTACCAGTCATTTACATCAAGGTTAATTCTCAAAACCCCATGCACTTTTCATGCTTTAAATGAAGTTCAACGGAAATTAAACTTATCTCAGGCACAAGATGTTATTTAACCAAGTAAATAGACAGCACCCCGTGACACCCTCCCCAGCTCCTTGACGGGTGCCCTGGTTAACACCAAGCGCCTGAACTCAGAATAGGGTGACAGTCCAGGACTGCAGGGGATGGCATATGTTTAAAACACATAGGAAGAGCAAAAGAGCCAAGACAGGAAGGGTTCGCCTTCAGACAGTAATCAATCCGGAATACTCTGTCCACAGCACTGCAGCAAAACCCTGTGGGAATCAGAAACACAGCTTGTTCCCACTGATTTTGCTGCTCAGTGGCTAGGGGTCACGCTAAACTACACCTTACACAGGGCACAACACCAGCTATAATATCAAACTTATACTCTAATTGCTTTTCAGTCCTAATTAAGGGAAAAAAAGAACAACAACATTAGGGTATGATAAAAACAACTTTTTCCTCAACTGTATATAGCCTCTAGACTTGCACAAAATAATTATATGAAAAAAATCCCTCTTTGAAGAGCCACAGTTTGAGAATAAACCAAGACGCGCAGGCTGAAATAAACCTGCCCAGACATGATTCATTGTGGCATGCTTTAGGCAAGAGCTTTCTACAACCCTACTTTTCTTTTAATACAGCTTTATGCTCATGTTGATGTAATAAAGCATCTTTTAGAGTGAGGCTCATGTGTCCAGAAAGAGATTCCACAAATTCTCAGGACCTCTTACGTTGTTAGCATCAACCATTCAAGCACACAAGAGTTACACTGTACAGCGAAGGCTTAAGACGAATGACAGTGATGCTGTACAAGACCCAAATAATGCCTTTCAGTCATGCTGGAAAATATATTCATTGAAAACCAGTGGGGCTGGCATTCTTTTTTTCATAGCAAGAGGGATTCAGTAACAGCCTTTAATTTCTTTGGCATGATTATACAGAATCTTATGTTGTGCATGCCCTCTAACACATGAAATAATGCTTTTCTGTTTAAGAGTCAGATCTAAAACAGAGGCATGGCAGAAATTTATTCCCAAAGACAAGGACAGTTGAAAGGACATCTATAACACATAGAGTGTTCAGGAGCAAAGGTCTGTGCTTATGCTAAAGGCTCTGAGGGAAATTTAGTATGAACATTTTAAATTAAAATACCTCTTCATTGATAAAATGTGAATATTCTTAATTTTCTGGATCATTAAACCTCCTCCTGGAAAGTGAGTTAAGAAACTTTGGGATATTTTTACAGCATCAGTTTAGGTTTGGGGATATCTAACAACGTGGTGGCTCAAGCTCACATTTACAGCAGATTGGTGCCCTCACAAAGCCTTCTCCAGTCTCTCTGAAAGGTCGCAATTCAAGCACAAAGTCCCAGTTGTCTGATTCCCTTTCATTTGGGTTAAGGATCAGCAAAGGATCTGTTTCATTAGAAGAGATGAATGAGTTCCTGCGGATATACTTAACAACTAAGTATACCAGGATTAAATGTATTGGATGGAAATGAAGAAATGGAAAACACAAACTGGGATTTGTATGTGCAAAATCTAAGCTCTTCTAAGCCTCACTGATTCTTACCATGCTGTCTTAGAGAAGATTTATGTCTCAGTCAAGTGGGTTTGGTTTTTGTTGCAGAGACTCAGAAAGCTCAGAGATGGGAAGGGGCAGACAGATGTCCAGAGCTGCCCAACAACAACTGATGTAGCTCCACCTCACAAAGTTAATTTTAAAATTATTTCAGAAGAAAAACTGGAAAATATCTCACCGTCAGGAAGAGAGACATCAAAATGGGCACGGAGTGGGCAAGAAGCCACACCAGAATTTCCCGTGTTGCTGTTTACAGCGTTTTGCCAGTCTTTGGTAGAGAAGCCATGGTCATAATTTTAATTGCTTTGCATGCCAACGAATACAGGTCTGGACTAAAACCACTGAATTCTCCACAGCACCTCCATGTTGCATTTCAATTTCCTCAGAGGTAGGAAGTCTGTTTCTGAAATTTGGCTTCAAGATTTAGTCTTTGGGTTGTCATTCCAAGTTTGCAAAATTAAACTCACGAGACAATATAAATCACCAGCGGTTTGGGCTGCTCAGGAATGTGTGCAGCAAGTTTTTACAGCCTAGGGTCAACAGCACTGCGGCGCAGGGGAATAGCATGTAGTTAGCATGTAAAGTATTATGACATGCTAATCTATTTGTATTACATCATTGCACTTACTTTGCATAAAAATAAAATTACTGGGAAGGATTTTATTCCTGCATGCAAAACCTTCTCTTCCTTTCCATCCCCAATCTGCTCTTTAGAACAAGATGCTCCTTTTGTTCCTTACAAAACCAGTAATATTTTATCCAACAGGCTGTACAATATCTAAGACTTCTGGATACTATCATAATCAAATACAATAACACTATGATATTCTCCTTAGCTCCTCAGAGTATCAAATTCATTTTATTATTTTGAAGATGCTTTGAAACCATCTCAACTACATCTTTATTGAAGCAACATAAATGTCTTGAAAGCTATCTTGGTGCAAATGTATCAAGAATACCATTGAAATTCCTTGTTATACCTTGTACCTGAAAATCTATTTGAAACACATTCTAGTGTATTGAATTTCTGTCTGAAACAGCTGATTTAGGCAGCTGATAGAGTATGGCAGGTGCCCCATTCATTGCGTTATCATTTTATACAGTCTGTCCATAAAGGCCCCAAGAGAAGGATGTACTGTCTGTCCGTGAAAAATAATCCACTGTCTGTGGCTTATGGGAACAGCAATAGAATTTTAAATACCTTGGAAAGACCAAAGCTTGGCCATTTACATTATTCTAGCAGCATTTTTCTAGCTGAATGGCCATATTCAATCTCACAATGAGAGGAGTAATGCAATTAAACCGGCTCCACAATGAGGAACTGGAAACATGGGTTTTAGTTTGAAAAACAAAAGCTTCTAAATTTAAAAATAATGAAGCAACATGACTGTTGCACACTATGTGAAGAATGCATTATTAGACACAGCAGTAAAATGTCAAATATAATATACTACAGCAATATTCTACAGTTCACCTATGGCGCTTTTGATACCCTGTACTCATGTATTTCCTGATATTAACTGCTCATTTTTGCTCCCCCCAACAAATTGCCCTGTCCAACAGGAGGAAAAATGTTTAATTAAACGTCCCCTAATAAGGAGCAATTAGAGCAATCCAAGCGTGCCCTGCGTAAGGCTGTCTCACAAGCAGGTGGGCTGAGAGCCGGCATGGGTAACTCGGCAGGTCTCTGCCGATGGGATGGGATGAAAGCAAGAGGGTAAGAGGTCAAAAAGGAAACCATCTCAAATGGGCAAAATAAAGTCTAAAATTTCAGAAGCCACCACTGAAGGAAAGTTTAAACCACAGTAAGGTGGGATAAGGACACGACTGGTGCATTGGCAAAACTCTGGCCACAGCTCAGCTCCTTGGGGAGGAAACCCCAGGAGTTTGCGCCATCAGTCTGAGTGTGGTTTTAGGTAGCCTGGCAATGATAAACGAAATATTACTGTGTAAAAGTGCATGAGACGAGAACAAGGAAATGGGAAACCCCTTCAAAATTTACTGTTACGTATGTAGGACAGTGGAATTTTTAGGATACCAAGTGGAGGAGGCTCATAATGGCTGATACTTTGGAGGCAAGGGAGAAAGAGTCATAGAAGTGGAAAAGAAGTGATTTAATCTCCCCTCACAGTATAAGCTGCTCCCACTGCATGCTCAGTAAACATCTGTTTGCAAGCCTCGCTATAGAAAAAGCATAAGAGGAAACCAGTCAAAAGCAATTAGCAGCAACACAAAAAATCCCAAGGACAAATAAAGTTGTAAAAGAAGAGCAGTTACCCCTGCAAAGGGAAAAAAAAAATAGAATCCAACCAGAAACTGTTCCTATTGCAGTCACGTTTTAGACAAAACTGAATATAATATACAATATATATAAAAATATATACTGCTATAAAATATGAGGTTCTTTGGAGAGCCCAACCCCACTCTAGATACGGAAATATTTTCAAAGACTTTTACCCAGGGAAAAGCAGCAATCTTCCCTCAGCTCTAAGCACTGACCGAATGGGTTTCATACGCAGGAGACAACTAAGTGATACAATCAAACAAATCATGGAAATAATTCATAATACAGAATAAAAAACAAAGGTCCACTGCTATCGTTAGATCTCTTGAAAGCCTTAGAAAAAACAGGGTGGCCTTGCTAAGAAACACTGTTATCAGAGATGAGGTTTGGGGAAAATATGAAGACCTGAATAAATAGAACATATGAAACTCCATCTGGGAAGATAAAAGTTAATAAGACACGCTCCAAAAGATTTCAGCTATGAGAGCCAAAAAGAAAAAGTTGTTCTTTACGTTCTATGTTGTGCTTTCTTATTGAAGTCCTGGAACAGTCACTTCAATCCAAAAAAACCCCAACAGCTTATTAAAACAGTAACCCAGAATGAATTCTATTCATAAACAAATAAAAATAAATAAGTAATTATCTCTGGATAGTGCAATGTTACCAGCTGCCACCTTGACTATTTTTAAAGAAATTCTGTGAACTCAAGGCCACAACATCAACTATGTCCGCCCAAGATTCCATGGCTGGATAGACATGTGTGAGCTTACACGCTCCGAACAAATGAGATCGTTGGGAACAGAACTTCTTCAGCTACACAGAGTCAATGTCTTTCTGTTATTTCAAGGTGGAGAATTCCCCTGTCTGCTTTCCCCTCCACGCAGTCAATTCCCCAGGGGCTGCCACATCCCTTGTGGACCCCACATGCCTGGGGCTGCCCCACTGCTTTCCACGTTGGGAAGATGCATCGTACGCAGGGCATATGCATGGTCCAAAGGGTACGGTGCAAGGTTGTGCTTAAATTTATGCTATTTAAACCCACGCCATCTGTGACAATGTATCCATGACCAGTGTTACCGAATGTGGGAAATTAGGTGCTAATTTCACCTCCAATATCCACAGTATCACTTGTCAAACAAGCAATGACGAAACACATCAGAAAATTGTGTCTAAATCCATTTAAAGTAAAAAAAAAAAATAATTATTACCTCAGGGAAGGATCTGCTCACAAAACTATTACTATTAGCACCTAGTTGTGCAAGAACTCATTTTGGAAATAATTCTCTCCTGCACGTTAGTGGCGTGGAGAAATAATACATGATCATTTTGACTAGAAAAACTGACAGGCATTCTGGATCAAGCTGGGTTTATAAAGCAATTTGTTCTTGGAATTTGACCAAAAAAAACGGGTAGATAAGATTAAGAGGTCAACCAACCAAATAGTAATTTACACTTAACAAATTCAAGTTATGACTAAGATTTGATAATTCCTGTATGGAAAGTTCATGTATCATCTTAATGTTAAAGTGAAGACCTTTGCAAAAGTACTCAGGGCTTCCGAACTGCTGTTCATAGAAAGTCAATTTGGGTTTAGTCACGCTGAGCTGGGGACAGCTGGTCACATCAGCTTCCTCGTTCTACTGCTCTGTGCGGTGTTTATTCTGTTAATCAAGGCATGGTGCTGGAGGGATGCTGAGCTGCTGGGCAGCAGGCAGAGCTGCCAAACCTTCCTCTCAAAAAGCAGTGCCCGTGTGGTCTGGGCTCACCTCCGCCATGCGCAGAGCAGATGGGAAACGAATCACTAACAGCGAGGCACTTCTCCGCTGCTCCAGTTTGGGCTCTTCACTAAAATTATTATGTTTTGTTTTGTGTTGTTTTTTTTTCCATTGTGAAATAATTCACTACTTGGAGAGAAATTGCCTAAGAAAACAAGGACTTTTGCCTTAAATGTATTCCTTTGGCAGAACCGTTCAAGCACATTCTCGCTCCTAAAATGTCATATACGTCTTACTAATGAACTTTAGCTGACCCTAAGAAGCCATTTCACATGTGTAAGCAGTCAAGTTGGCTCAAAAATGTATCGAAATAGATTTAGAATCTCCTAAAGACCAGGCGCAAGGTTTGCTATTTGGTTGCTTAAATTCATAGCAGTGAGAGAAATAGCTAAACCGGTTAGTATTTATTCATGTAAAAATACACTTTTCCAGTATATTTAATCTAAAAATTTATTTTGTGCGCAGAAATAAATACTTTCCACTTTGGGAGGATATAAACTGAGTCTATTTGGAAAAATACACTGTTCTGTAACAGATACCATTAAAGCGATGCTGCCACATTTCAGTGTTGAAATAGCCACCAATATAATTTAATGAACCTGGCTCTGGCTCTTTTAGTAGGGTTTTCCCTACATATTAATAAGTTTCTATTACATATATTTTATATATTTAGTTCCTTCTGGTCCTGCTAATCACAACTGTACTGTCTGTTACTTCATTTTCCTTCATTTTTTCCTCTTTTTTTGGTAACATCAGAATATAATTAATTCCAGTGAGTGAAGTTAATTGCTTAAGGGAAAACCTGTGGTTGGAAATCTCTTGGTCTCAAATAACCTAGAGCTGGAGATGTACCACCATGTACTCTTCCCACACAGTTGATAGATGGAAAAATTAACCAGCAACAGCAGTCGCTGGAAAGAAAAACAATTCTGCAATCTTATCTTCTCTTTAGCAACTTTTACCCATCACTGGAGGAATACCATAACAGACCCCATGCATGAGATGACAAAAGCAGTTATGGCCAAGGGGGCAGTAAGGACAAATGGATGCATTACCTGCAAGATGCTGCCAGGTCAGAGCAAACAGCAGAGAACCTCTGCTCAGCTTTTGGGTTTTCTTCTCTTTCCCATTCCAAAATGATTCTCATTTTCTGCACTGCTCAAATATTTGTCTCTGTATATCTGCCTATCTGACCTCTGTTTTCTGCAGCACTGTCCCCACACATGGTGAGGGACAGATCTCTATATTTTGAATTTGCCAAGACCTGTTCTTCCCCAACACGTCCTAGGAGCCGGGATTTGCATGCTCTGCTGCATTCTCTCTTCATCCATGCTCAACTCTCAAATTATCACTGACACACATGGTTCAGAACTGGGATCTCAGAGAGCCTCATTAGTAACTACATATTTTAGTATATTTTAGCTGCACACCCTAAACAGCAGGAAAAGAACTGGCCTTTTTGGGTCTAAAGAAAAAAAATCACATCATTTTCAATGGGAGAGGGATCAATCCCCACAAAGGCTGCAAATACCATCATC
The DNA here is from genome assembly GCF_028500815.1 of Rissa tridactyla. NCBI lineage: Eukaryota > Metazoa > Chordata > Aves > Charadriiformes > Laridae > Rissa > Rissa tridactyla. The sequence goes on from NC_071471.1 coordinate 9,125,047, forward strand.
AGGACTCACTGGCCGCTGAGCGCACAGCTTTTGTCAGCACTCGGGGTGCGCTCCCCCAGCTGCCAGCACATGAGCCTGTTGGCAAATAACCATAGCGCAGTGCATCCCCGCCACCCAAACTCTAGCTCTGTTCTCCGTGACAAGAATAACATAGAGAAGTAAAAGAACAGATGTATAGAACCATCTTATAAAACAGCAAAATGTGATTTGGGGGATGTTCCTCCAAGTCTAGATTTTCAAGATGTTACGACAGGGCTGGAGAGAAACCCTCCAAGAACTTTGTATAATGGTCTGATTCTGCTCCACACCCACCTGCTTGATTAACCATCTAAAAGTCTTCATTACCATTGTTTTCATTTTTGGGGCCTGGCTTTGCCAAAGGCAGGGTATGGAATTTCCCTCCCATGGGAATAAATGAGGTATTGTAAATAATTTTTTTCTCTGATTCTTTTTCTTAGGAAACATTTATGAAGTATTCAGACAAATTTTCTGAAGTGGAAGTTCTAAAATAAACCTATTACTTTTAAGACCTACCATCAGTACCAAACAAGGTAATCCCGTTGTGAGCCATCACACCAAAGCCAGCCCCATTCCATAAGTACAAAGAAATTGTTTTCAGTTCTCTCAAGCAGTTCCCACTGAATATTCCCACAGAAGCATAGCTCAGAAATGTCTTGTTAGACATTTTGTCACCAGCTGAGATAATTTTTGAATTGATTTTGCTGCTACTAAACTTCAATGTATCAAATTGACTAGCCACATTGATAGTCAACATTCGATATACACAACACACAGAAGAAGAAATCTATTGGCATTCTGCTACCACCGGCAGAAAGGAATTGAGATGGCCCTTTTGTATCCCAGCATTTTAAAGCCCTGTGGGACACTACTTGTAAGAGAGTTAAACATACATAGTCATTCTGGATTATTATGTGTATGCACAGATACATACACAAACTCATCGGAAGAACTATTTCTACATAAAAACCCCATTCAAAAGATAAATGTCATATTAGACCGGAAACATTCTGCGTTATCTGCTTATGTTTAGATCTGAAATTATTTGAAGGAAATTAAAGAAACTGAAAACAACATTTGTTTCCCTGTTCGCTTAATTTCAAATGTTATCTTATAGCCCACACCAGCATTAGTGTTTCTCACAAAATCATCAAATATTTTGTTTCTAATTAAGCCCTTTTCATCCCAATGCTAGACTAGTCTTCCTCATCTTTAATTATGTTTCCATCTACGTTATTCAAGAGCAAATACAAAGATCTGTATTTTTGCATTACATAGAAATCACGTTGTAAATATCTCTCAGCTCCCTCCCTCCTTCGCTGTTCACAGATTCATGAAGCCAGACTCAGAGAAAAGAGAGTGTTCCCCACACCAACACTCCATTTCCTTTAAGATGTAGCTTTGTAACCACCAGAGAGTGCTTGTTAGGATTGCACTGTCTTAGATAATTTGGTAGTCCCTTCCCCTTGGCTTCTTCTCCTTGCTCCTGCAGGTGCCAAACACACCTGAGGAAAGTCACCGTCATTGGCATAAGCACAGGGAGCACTTGCAGGTGTGGGGAATTATAAACACACAAAAGCTGCAGATGGATTTTGCTCTACATTTAGAACCAAATCTTATAGTGCATCACTGAGCAAAATGAATGCAGCTTTGAAGGTACCACACATGGGAGGAAGGACAGCAAAGCAAACTGGGCTTTTAGTAGCAGAAGTAGTACAACAGTAGTAGTACAACACTTGGTCTTTTCCCAATTCAGTCTTTTCCCAACTGGACCTGTCCTTCCCATCTTACTACCTTCATATTACGTAAAATACAATCTGATTTCATAAACCTGTAAGTTTTGGATTCATTTTGCTATGAGGGCTCTACTAATCCACTCCAGACAACCAGAACTAATAACAATTCGTCATTTGACATTCCAGAACAAAATGATGAGATTTTCAGGCACAAGCCTCAGTATTGTGCTAGAGCGTGCTTTGGTTTGCAAATACGTAAAGTGTTATTATCATTAAGAACATTAATACATTTATCACAATTAATGTCTCTGAGATTCTTTGTAATAATGAGTCACAGATTCATAAGCAGTGAATCAAGTCACACTTTCTGTTTGGCACTGGAGCTCATTGTGCTAATCATCACAAATTACATTAGCTGGTGAAGTTCCACCTAAACAAACTACCACCCTCCTGCTAATACCACCTGGTTACTGCCAGAGGTAAAAAAATCTATTTTACAATCCCAGCTCGTACTGTGTACTACCTTAATCCACCTCTGTTTAAAGCTACACAGGATTACTGGTGTGTAGTTGAACAATTCCTGCTAATAGCTTAATATTTACTCTTGGTAACAAACCAGCCATAGCGAAAAGCAAGGAAAATACTTAGCTTGAACAAGGGCAAAACATCAGGACTTAGTATTAATAGCTCATTACAAAAACACACTTGCAATTCCTATTCTACTTTTCAGAAGAATACTATTTTTCTCAAACATGTCCCTCCCACCAGAGCTGCCCTGGGCTTAGTCTCAGACAAGGCAGGAATTCTGTTTGGAAAGTCGGATCTATTTTTGATCCTAAATGTGGAACCTTAATTTTGTCAATGCATTTTTTTAATGCATTACAGTGTACTCTCTTATTTATTTTAAGTAGGACATAAGGGCAGGATTAGTGTGTAGTGCTGAAGCAGATGGAACTGAGGAACAGAACAGAAAAGACAGGAAAAACAGAATTAGGGGGAAAGAATTAGATGAGAGCTGTCATTTCAACCAAGAGAGATAACATGCAGAGGCAGGACTATTTACTGTACCTATGTTGTACTCAAATTAAGACAGAAAACATTTGCAGTTTCACACAGAGGGAGGGTGTGAGCAGGAGGTTACTGCAGGGATGTAGCAAGCAGAAGGGGAGGTAGGAAAATAATAGAAAGGGAGAAAAAATAGGGGGTGGGGGAATGCACAAGTGCTGTGGTGAAGGAAAAAGAGCTTCTTTCTATCAGTGCAGAGAAATGTCCCAAAACCCAGATTTTACTAACTTGGCCTCCTTCCGAGGTGCACCATCTTCAGTCAGTTATTAGAGCTGAGCTTCAGAGTATCCAAAGGAAACCAAGCTCAGGGACAGGCTCTGATCTAGTAAAAACTAAACACCTCCATGTTTTGTGGCATAACGACACAAGTCCATGTTTTGTGGCATAACGAGCAGCAATTATAGTTCAGGATGGCACTAAGGTGCAGATTACCACAGCCACAGATTTACTGGATAACTGAAGGAGTCAGTGCTGGAGATGGAAGGAGCGCAAACCCTACCCTTCAGTTTGTGCACCATGTGGCACGTGGTTTGGGCAGGAAAACACTCTTGATAGCGTATGGCTTTGCCTTCTACCCTTTCCCCTTTTTATACCAGTGTTTTAACTACAGTATGTTGCAAAATCCTTTGAGACGCAATATAGCAAGAAACATGAAATTCTCATAGGTGTAATACACAGGAATTTTTTTAGCCTCCAACATGATTGAAATGAACACCCATACAATGTCACAAAGGCGGACAATCTGCCTACAAGCCAGAGGGTCCAAGCCCCATCAGAATGTTTAGGGTGGAGATAACACTATTTGTCTGTCCTTTTGAATCTTGGAGGCAGTATTTTGATTGAAGGCAGGTTACTTTTGGAAACGTCGTATTGAAAATTATGTCAGGCAGGATGATGTATGACTTTCCATCAGAGTGAGAAAAAAGGATGAATTAATGGACTGGAAGAATCTATTCAATCTTGTACGTTAAATTTCACACACACATATATATAATATATATTTGAATAAAATTTTGATGATAATGCAAAAAATCCCAATGCCCAGCCCCCAGATACAGCCCTTGGAGGGCTGGACTCCATCTACGTTAAGTCAAGAGAAGTTTTAAACCTGCCATGATGGACCGTATAGGTTTTACCCTAGACCTTTTTCTTGCTTCTAAATAGCACTGTAGTATACACAGTATACAAAGCCAAGATCACTTTAGCTAAAAGTGACAAAGTTTATAAATATACGATGTTAGAAAGCATTCAGAGCATTTTTTTTTCCTAAGCCATAAGGGTGACAACTTCTGGTAGAGGAAATTAAATATGAAAACACATGACATTGTCCAAAACTCTTTTTCAGAAAACTCCACTTTTCTGAACTCTCAGGCTATGCTGCAATCCCAGATCAACAGAGGTAACTGGTACTAAAACAATGGAATATATTTCATCCAAACAAGACAGTGTTTAAAAATAACATCTATTAAAGGGCTGGTAATAGCTAAAAGGGAAACTAGCTGCTATCAAATAGTTAAATAATTTTCAGTGAGCAGCATGTGGTAACAGTGTGGCTATTTTTTTTCTTTGTTCCATCTACAGAAGTTTGCAAGTTATGAAGAAAATGTTCTGGACTGATGATTTTCTGAAGAGATACCCACCCACACATTATGAGTACTTGCACATTCTAATTTTTATGATTTAATGAGAAATAGTCACTTAAATTTTGCCCACAGTAAGTAGCTATGGATTTTAGTAGTAAATCTGTATAAAAAGGTTACTATTTCAAATTTGCAATATAGAAAATTATATACACACAGGATAAGTGGTGGAAGCTAGCAAAGCTGTGTATACACCACAGTTAAAGTACAGACACACACAAAAAAGGGCTTTTATAAAGAAATCATACACCTTACATTTTTTATTTTGCTACTTTACAAAGGATCCCTCCCCCCCCAATAACAAACTCAGTAAATTATGTGCTAATTCTTACTAAGTAAGAATGGTTTTTGTTGCAGCCCAAATTCCCCAAGCTACAAGATAAGGCCTCCAGCCAGATAAGAGACTTAATTATGAGCAGAATGAGCTGCAAACATTTCTTTGCAGTTTTCTGTGTTATCTTTGATTCAATACTATGATCCATGTCCAATTATTTCACTTCAATTCCTACTTGATTTTCAGAGTCACAGAATGTCTGAGGTTGGAAGGCACCTCTGGATATCACCTGGTCCACGCCACCCCTCCCCATCCCCCGTTCAAGCAGGGCCACCTAGAATAGTTTGTCCAGGTGGCTTTTGAATATGTCCAAGGATGGAGACTCCACAGTCTCTCTGGACAACCTGTGCCAGTACTCAGTCACCCTCACAGTAAAAAAATTATTTATTGGGGTGGGTGGGGGACGATCTTGGAAATCACTTTTTGCGACACCAACCAATGGAGAAAGGGTAGAAAAGCATGCTTCACATGTTTATATCTCTAACAAGAGCATTTCTTAGTAGAAAGAAGCCTATTCAGGTGCTGCACTCAAATAAAAAATGATCATTCTACAGAACCAGTTGTTGCCATCCTCATGAACATCAGAAGGAACATTATTAGCAGAAAAACCACGTGTTGTGTCAGTATGCGTGGGCAGGACTGAAGCGGCTAGGGGGAGAAGTGCACTAAAAGGCAGCGAGCACCCAGCCCGGCTGGGGGCAGGACCAGGGGCACGCCGCGGGGCTGCCGCTGTCCGCGGTCCTGAACTGCCCGCGCCGTCGCTGCCCGCGGTGCTGAAGGGCTCCGGGCGGCGGGGTGGGGAGGGAGCGCGGCACCCGCCACCCCCGGCTGAGAGCAGACCCCAAGGGGCTGTGGAGGCGGGGGCGAGGGTAGAGGGTCCGGCTTCTCTCCTCGGAAGCTGTAGCAGGGTAGGAGCTGGCTGCTGGGGGAGACATGTCCTCCTGGACATGTAATTTCATATCACGCACAGCGGAAGCTACTTCTGCCCAGAGCGGAACGAATTAATTTTGTTTCCATGTCAATGTTTCAGATTAAAGTAAAAAAAGAAAAAAAATATCAAGATCCCACTGCAATTCTATAAGAGCTCTGGATGCAGGTATGTCTCGCACCAGCTTTTGCTTGTCTACTAAGGATTATCAGGTTTTCTGTGACTTTCACAGACGGTATCTTTGTGACTGAACCATTTAGAGAGACACAACGATGTTGTCATGAAAACAGGTCAGAACCACAACCACCTTTTTTCTTAGTAACTATAGATACAGTTTTTTATTTCTGAGGGAAAAAAAGCAGAAACTCAGTCACACGCGACATAGGAAGGTAAGTGTTGACACCTTTCTACACAATAAAAAGAAATAAAGTATCTATAAGGAAGAATATTATTTTCAAATCTATTATTTGTCTTGCTCCTAATTTTTTTGATTAAACATAAACATGCAAAAGGGAAGCAAAAGCAACTAAAGATGGTACAGATACTGCTTGTGTGCTCCTAATAGAATAATCTGATAAATCATTGACAGCAGGTCCTTTCCAACAGTTAGGAAACTGCCCATACGACACACACACAGTTGGCAAATCCTTTATTTTCCAGCCTACAAAGCAGTAGCTGAACAAGAAAAGTCTGTTTCCCATCTCATCACTCAAGCTATGTTCCTCGTCTGTCATTCTGCCCATTATATCAGTTTTCTACACGAAGGCAGGACGAAAGAAACATTGTATACTATAGCACAAACACTTTGAGATAGCCTCATCGCTTCCCCCCCGCCGCAACATCAAGAATGATTTGTCTGTTTGTAAACAGAAAGCATGACCCATTACCTGATAATATGATCTACCTGAAAGGTTCTCGGATTAAGAGGGCAGTAAGGACTCTGGCAGGAGTCTAGGGAACTAACAGTGCTTTCACTGAGTGCACGTACATGTCTTATGACCTGGATAGAGGCAGCCTTTGTGAGCGTCCTTCTAGGATTGGCCAGTGTCATTTATGAAAAAGAAAGCCAAATGAAAAGAAACGAGGATTTGTTCTTGTTTCAAGTGGGACGTTAATGATTATGGATCAGAGACAAATCCACATAAAAATAGTGCAGCAGAGCAGGAAATTTGTCCTGAGTTTTTAAAAGGAAATCTATTTGTTGAAAACATGAGATGAAATCTCATTGCAAATTTTCACATCTTCTGAAGTTTACCTTCAAAATACTAAGAAGTGAAACTCTGGACTTCATCAACTCTACAATGTATATAATACTTCAGGTTTGGTATCATTTTTTCTGGTTGTGAGTTTCTGATTGCTAAGTGCACTGCTTTATTTCTTCCATCTACATATCTGATAGGGGATTTTAATTGCTTTTCTTTGTGCCCTATTTTATTTTGTGCTTTGTGTTATGTCTCAGAGTCATGGCAGATGTATTGTTGTTAAAACAGCATGAATTCCTGTTCATTGGATGCGAATCTCAAAGAAGAACGCTTTCAGTGACAAATATTTAGATCAAATTGAGTGTATTTTATTTAACATAAAAGTGTGCCTTAAAACCAGAAAACTTTTCCAAGAGATGCATATGTTACTCTTCAAGTAATTTTCCAGAACAGTAATCATTCATCTTGCTATTTCAGTCACTGCATCCCAGAAAAGGCTGGTTTTCTTAAACTATACTATCTGCAAATATGTTTATTTTAAAAGTTTAGTAACAGAGCAACTGATTTCCAACTAACTAGAATTGCTCAAGGTACTTGTGATCAATCATTTTGAGTTTGAATTAAATTATCTATTTTCCTTAGTTGCCATTCTGACCAACCCTTAAGCCAGGAGGAGGAAGACAGTGGTGGTGGCAGTCAAAAAAAAATTAATTGTGGCCTTGTTTACTACCTGGTGCCTTTGAGCCAACTAACAAAAAGACATGCACAATTGTAATGAAACGTTATTGGGATAAGATGCTCAGGCTTCAAGGGGAAGAGGCTTATAAACCAGCCTGAAGGAAGAGTCTTTTTACTTTAGTACCCACAAAGATTCAGTGTCCCACAGTCTAGAAGACACTGTTCCTTTTCTATAAAATTAAGACAAAATTTCACATGGGAGAGCTGCTGTGAATTATCAAGCCCTGGAGGTAGCAGAAAAAATAAGGAGTTGTTTCAATTGTGGATTTCTTTTCTCCTTCATCTAGTTGTTCCTTTTCTACTTCACGATTTCTTCATCAGTATTTCATTTTAAGAGCAACGGTTTTCTGCAGTTATGAAGGCAGCTAGCTGATCCAAAACAAGTTCAAACATTAGACTCAAAGGTATCATAATTAATGATTTATCAAGATTCCCAGTCTTAGAATCACACAATTAGGTTGTCTCTCTGAACTGAAGTATGGTAACCACAGCCAGCAGGACTAAGCTACAGTTTTTTGAAGCCAAATGCATAAAAGATACACACAATCTTCAGCAAATCAAGGAGATCTCACACCGCCCTCTATCAATGAATCAGTGATGAACTGATTGATTATACGGCCAGCATCTCACGCTGGCCAAAGGCAAAGCCCATTTGCCTAGCTATCCCCATCTCACGGGAAACAAATGGCTTTTAAAAAGTGATATGAAAACTGCTAACTACGAAAGTTGTGGTATGGGCTGCCCAGAAAGCATCCCTGCTGCTACTGAGCAGAGTAAGAACTGTTCCTGGTACCTCCCCTTCTCCTCACTTCTTATAAGTTACTCTAAAATTGTTGCATTGTGTTTCTATAGTTCTTTCCTTGGCTAGGACAACAAGGAAATGCCACATTTGATGAATTCACAAAGTTTTAATGATTACAAATGAATAAGTGCCTGCATATCAGGAATGTACAGCTACTGTTAGGGCTCAGGCCATCACTGCTAACTCCTCCCAGTATTAGTGCTCTTGCTGGTGCCCTCCCTCCCACCCTGCATACAAGCTGTGCGTGTGCTCACAAAAGGGCTCACACCTTTGGTTTGTGGTGTTTTTTACTTCGAATGTACAAGTTTTTCACTGTATTTCCGTTTCCTATGGGTTTAATTATTTTTTCTACTTCCTGTTTGGACATTTTGTCTTATTTTTTAAGAGCGAAAAAGTTTCAAGGGCAAGAGAGGAAAAGTGCTTTTGAAACCCTGACTTCTCTCAGTCCTAGTAATTCCTTGTTTTCCTTTACAAATGACTCAGGAGGTTTGTAGTAATATTGGAAATGAGCTCAAAGACCTTATCTTTCGACTACAAATGACCAAACACCATTCTTAACTCTCCAGCTGCAGACTGCACCTGCTGACACTCTCTGTTGTCCCCAACAATAAACATTGGTTTTAGATATTATTCCTCCAATTAAGAGTTTCAAAATTCTACCTCACCACAACTGCTGGTCCCACATACTGGTAATAAATGGATATTTGGTGTACAGTTTCAATACCCATCTTGCTGCAGTGGCATGCGTTTGTTAGCCCGCGGGTTCTCAGTTATTTTTTTGGCATGAGATACTTTCTGTCTTTCATTATTCAAGTAGCCAACTACTTTTTTGCCCCCAGGAGTGTGCAAGATGCAGCTGAGGATCCAGCAAAGCTGAGCACTGGGAGGCTTGTGCTGAGAAAGGAAATTGAAACCCAGGATTAGATTTCAGCTGAATCAAGTGGCTGTGTTGTGACAGTGGTTTCTCAAAATACTTCATAAATTTCTCCCTCTCCCATCTGCATCAATACTTATTGCTAACATATTTTGACATGCTAGTTGCTTTCTACTTCTTTGAAAAAGAAATGGGAAAACCTCCAAAGAGTCCAAATTTCAGTCTGACTTCCTCCCTCTGAATTTCTCAGAGGAAGACTGCCAGACAGCAATAGAAGTTTGAGGGACTCCATGCTGCTCAGCACAGCATATTTTTATGCAAAGACTAGGCACCAGCCTACCTTTTAGGGCATCAGCAAAACTGCTAATGCAAAAAAACCAATGGCATCGTAGTGAATTTGCCCCATTTTTCAAAGGTCTTGTTCTGGAATGTAAGCCAAATTGAGGACTTGGCAAACGGATGTGTTTGACTGCTTGGTTATTACCCAGCTCCCCTCCTCGGCTTCCAGCTTGGGTCTTGTCAACACAAACTTAGAGAGTGTAAAATTACAGATGGGTCCGGCAGCGGTTTCTCTGCTCTCAGATGTTTTTTCTTATTCCTTAATTTTACCTTATACTAGAGCTGAAAAATGTGGCTCACAGAACAAATGTTGCATTTAATTCTACCTAAGTCTTTATTTGGTTAAGACAATTAATTACTCTCCCATTCATATGTCAACAGTTCAAGGCTAATTGTCCCTGTTATGTTCCGGCTTTATCCTGGCCCTGCCCTAAACCTGATGGTATCAATTCCAAACCAAAAATATGTGACATTTGCCATCAGCAAGGCACATTTGTATCTGACAGAAACGCTACTGCACTAGATCAGAGTCTATCCTTAGTATATGTGTCCCAGGACTAGCAAGGATGACCCAGCCCAGCTCTGAGAGGCACATGCACTGGTGACATTTCCTTGCACTCACTTATACACCCAACCTTACACTGCAGAAGCTGAGGCCACGATCCACACAGGGCCAGCAAAGTTTTACTTCATCAGAAGCAATCAGGAAACAAAACTACACTGAACAGTGTTACTGTCTTTTTGCTTTGTGGCCATAGCTGTTCTCAGACCTTTCCCATACAACACCTCCCCACCAGATTTCATACCTTCAACCACCTCCCTCTTAGGGCACCTGCTGAACTCACACACTAAAGGCTTCTCCTCACCTCCTTAAGCTGCTCCCTACTTTGAAGATGACCCACAGCACACACTGATGCAGACAGAAAAACATCTAAAATCAGTAGGTCCAATTTTGAATGGTTTATGAGGACCTTGGCCAAGCACAGCAGCATTTGCCTGGAGTCATAGTGCCTCATCCCAGAACTGGGGACCATCCTGCACTTACAAGTGTGGGTCCCTCAAGCCTCAGGTATTGCAATCATCAAGGACACACCAAATAGGTAGGGGGTTCCTTTGCCTTCAGAAAAGTCCTCTGATTTTTCAAAGGTTATTGTTTGGCTTGGCACTAGAAAAGCTCGAGAAAATATTCCCATCTTCCTTTGCATTAAAAAAAAATAGGATGCAGAAGACAGATGAATGGGTGCTGAATTAATACAAACTAAGTAGCAATTCTAGTGTCCAAGTTTCATTTTCCCACAAATATATAACTCCCAGATGTACTCCTTTTACCCCGAAAGACCCGAAAGCATTGCAAATGCATTGTTTTCCACATTGGGTTACTGATGGAGCCTTCCTGCGCAGGGTACGAGGGGCCTCTTGTGGTGGCCGAGTGGCTGGCTCAGCGCTCCCGCACGGCAGCCGGGCTCCAACAAATGCCAGCGGCAGAGAAAAAATAGATCCAAATTTATCTCTCTCGTTAGAGGAACCTAACTTGTTTAATAAATGAGGCATTAGTGTATAACCCAATATTGCAACCTAGTTTATCATCCAGGTCTCCAGCGACGAACACAAGGCATCTAAAAATAAAACAGTGCACTCTCAGTAATATTTTATTAAATGCTGTCAAATCGAATGCAGCCTGCCTAACCACAGTGTCACAAAAATAATAGCTGCTGGAAACAGCTCACCTAGCTTCGGTTTGAACCTGGTTCAATGGAGGAAAATGTCAAATTGTCCCTGTAAAAGACCGGAGCTCTGGCGCAGAACAGCTCTGTTGGATCCGTGAGCCTGCCTCGTGCTTTACATTAGGTCGCTTTGCTCCAGCTTTGCGACTGAAGGCAGAGTTAAACTAACAAACACCTCTCCCTTGCACGGGGACTCCATCTACTTTAAGAACCCCACTAGCAATGATTTCTAGATTTTTGTAGTGAACTCAGAAGCCACCAAATGCTGTCCCATGACTGGCAACAGAGCTTCAAATAGCTGACCAACATGCAGTCCTAGCAAGGATCCAGACAACCTGTTCACACCTCAGTCAAACACTGGGACACGGCCTGCTTTTATTTAGCTGGTGTCTAACCCATATCGGGGCAACTCGTCTCTCCTGTGTTTTTTTTTTTTAAACTATTATTTCATGTGCTCTAGCCTACACTTTCCTCAAAACTGATGCATTCTCTCACAAAGCTGAAAACAATATTTATAGGGTCTATATCTACCTGCTGATTTGTTGACCTAAAAGATTCCACTCCAGAGACAGTCACAGAGCCACTTGTTTTCAAAAAATGGGCTCTATATTTGGGTTTCTAGTTTAGGGTCACCTTAAAAAGAGAAGTACAGCCTCCAGCCACTAGTCATCCAGTCCGCAAGGTGGCATGAATATTTATTCCAAAATCAAATTTAAGTTTTAATCCCTAGATCAACTTCTCCGAGTCTCTTTTAGGAAAAAAAATAAATCCTACAAATCACATTTACTTGTAGGAAAAGCACCACAATTTTGGGTTTTTTTTGGGGGAACAGAAAATGCTAAACACATGTGAAGATCCCTGCTTTCTGCAGAAGAACACACCATTTGGAAACACCTTTTCCCATCAAGAGCACTGTTAATATGCGCTGCGTCCAATACACAATATCGCTGAGATCCACATCTAACACACATGGTCACACACTCAACTGTACCCACAAGAGGCACATCTGCTTGCAGGTTCATTTGGGACACTACTACTCCCTTAAAAGTCCCTCTTTCACGATTAGCCCATAATTTAGCTTTCATTTATCCAAAGTCCTAGAAAGGAAACCAGCAAAAAGCAACAAATAGGAAAAATGGGTCCCAACGCTGTACTCACCGGTGTGCTGCTGTCGGAAAAAGTGTTCATGCTGATGGACCTGCTCATCTTGTCCGAGGAGAGGGAC